>NC_055999.1:74798459-75157834 GCF_018446385.1 Zingiber officinale
GGGCGTCGTCTATCCAACCCCCCTTCAAGCCGGCTGTCCAATCCCCAACACAGAGGAAAGTCCTAGAGCCTTGACCGCTGAGTAAAAGTCCAGTTGGTCTGGAGGATCAACTGGCAACAGGTAAACTCTCCTGAATGGAGTAGGTGAGGACACATTCCCTAATGAGGGAACAGTAGGCGTCGGTTCGACCTAGACTTTCTGGTCAAGAATCCGAAGTCAGAATCGGACAGTCAATGACTGTTAGATAATCATATTTATTGTGTTTAATTGTGCTAACTCTATTTTGCAGGATATATTTTTTTTGGACTAACTTATTTTGCAGGAAGAGACCCTTTCGCAGCAAGGCGCGAGGGCGCCCTGGATGCTGAGCAGAGGGCGCCCTCATGAAGCTTGAGGATGCCCTCATAGAGCTTGAGGGCGCCCTGGACACTGGCGTGAGGGCGCCCTAGACCTTGGCGCAAGGGCGCCCTTATGGAGGTTGACAGCGCCCTCAGGCGGATAAGCTGTGAAGTGGTCAAAGCTCATCCACACTACAGATTTGGTGCGGATGAGGGCGCCCTCCATGGTGTTGGAGGCGTCCTCCATGAGCTTTATATGCAGGATTCGACCAGTAGCTTAGGACATCATCTGAAACGCGATCCATCTTCCATGTGCTGCTTAAAGAATGCTCCGACAAAGCCACAACTCGACTCTGACGACCAGACACTTCAAGTTTACTATTTTAGTTGTCAGTATAACATTTTATTACTGCTTTAACATTGTACTTGAAATTATAATATTTTCGAATTGATAGTGATTGCCCATCGAAAGCGATCAACAATCACGGGCCTTGGAGTAGGAGTCGCCCAAGGCTTCGAACCAAGTAAATCTTGGTGTTTGCATTGTTTGTTCTTATTTCCCTTATTTCCGCTGCGTTTACTCTTATCTTTCCAAAACGAAAAGTGAAAGACACGAGCGCTATTTACCCCCCCTCTAGCGTTTTTGATCCAACAATTGGTATCAGAGCGGGGTCGCTTCGAATTGGTGCAACCACCATTCAAGCAATATTTTTCGTGATGATTTTCTGATTTTCGGAGTCGATCAGAATCTGTATAATTGTCGCTTTTTGATTTGTTTTTTTTCACAATTGAATTTTTGCTCGAAGCTAGTGCAACACCACTCGAGTTCAGATTTTATTTTTCTTTATCCCGCACTGCTAATCCAAGACCAAGTCTTGGAACAAGTTTTTGTTTTTCTTTGTGTGCTAGATTCCAATGGCCCATCAAGAAGACTATAGCATAGCCCAACCACCGCTCTTCTCCAGGGAAGACTTTGGCTACTGGAAGGGCTGAATGGAATCCTACCTTGAAACTTAGTTCGAGGTATGAATGATCATCAATACCGGCATCTCGCTCCCACTTGACGGCGCAAGAAAACCCGTATCATGCGAAGACTGGGACCCTAGCATAATAAAGAAGTTAGAAGCCAACACAAAGCAACGTGTATCTTTCAATGTGTCCTTACAAAGGAGGAGCTGAACCAAGTCGAACCATTCTCAAGCGCAAAAGAATTATGGGAGAAATTGATCGAGCTGCACGAGGGCACGCCCGACACAAAGGTAAGTAAGCGTGACTTAATGTTTAATAAATTATATAACATCAAAATGCAGGAAGAAGAGACAGCTAGCCAGCTCCACGCAAGAATTCAAGATCTACTGAACGGACTGCACGCGATCGGACAAAAAGTGGAGAATTACGACGTCATAAGGTACGAGCTTAATGCGTTTCCAAGGAATACTTTGTGGGTGTCTATGGTCGATGCCTACAAAGTCTCTAAGGATTTGTCTTTAATTAAGTTAGATGAGCTATTCTCTGAATTTGAATTATATGAACAGACTAATGCTTGGCCGGTCAAGAAAGGTGTTGCATTATTTGCAGGTACAAGCAAGACAAAGGATGCAAGGAAGAAGCGTCAGATCGAACCCGAGTCCGAAGAAGAACCAGGCTCGGATAATGATGACGACTAGATAGAAGCAGAGCTCATCAACCTAGTACACAAGCTCTATAGAA
Organism: Zingiber officinale; assembly: GCF_018446385.1. Lineage (NCBI taxonomy): Eukaryota > Viridiplantae > Streptophyta > Magnoliopsida > Zingiberales > Zingiberaceae > Zingiber > Zingiber officinale. Next base: position 74,800,508 of record NC_055999.1, read on the forward strand.
AGAAGAAGGGACTCACAAAGAAGGATATCAAGAAGGTGGTTTAGTCCAAAAAGGCATAGACAAGTCCTAAGGTAAAATTTGAAGTAACCTGCTACGGGTGCAATTAAAAGGAACACGTCAAGGCCAATTGTCCCAATCTAAAAGAAGCAAAGAAGTAGTAGAAGAAGAAGGCACTACAAGCCACATGGGATGAGTCCTCCTCAGAAGATTCCAATGAAGAGCTCGAGCAGACGAGCTTTCTTGCACTCACAGCCCGGGAACACATCGACGAATTGGAGACCGAGAACGAATCGGAAGCTGAGTCCTAGCGAAGCCACGGATCCGTATCAATTTTCGAAGGACCAAAACCCACTATAAGTACTTGTCAATTAGATAAATTATATAGTTTAATTAATTATCTGTTACGTAAGCTAGCTAAATCGAATATTCGGGTCAAGTCACTTCAAAAGGAAGTAACATTTCTTAAAGAAGTGACTAACCCTAGCTCCTTAACTGATCTTGATCAGGCTAGAACCTCAACTCAAGTCCAAAATCTTGAGGAAGAGAATTCTAGTCTGAAAAATCAAGTCAAGGAACTAAAGGATACGTTGGAACGGTTTACTCTGGGTTCTAAGAATCTTGATCTGATTCTTGGAAAATAGCGAGCCGTTTACAACAGATCCGGACTTGGATTCAAGGTTAAAAGAAAATACAAGTCGTATTTATCTATGCTAAATAGAAATAATAACAAATTAGTCCAAGCATGGGTCCCCAAGTCGAACTTGGTTAATCAAGTTGGACTTGGATAATATTGGGTCCCCAAGGATCAAATCCATTACCTTGATAGACCATATCGAGGCTATGATCCAGGGGGGCAATAGGAAGACCATTTTTAGAATTGTTTGATGATTGTTGCTTACTGCTTTTACTGCACATGCTTAGATTAGGTTAGATAAGGACCTAGACGTAATTTACACTTGACTAGTTAGATCTAGGGATTTCAAAAGGAAAATTAAATACCTAATTTCTTTGAGCGGCTTTGTTTAGAAGTGGTGGATGATCCCATACCCAAGAAGGCCTAGTGCCTCGCCACAGCCTGGAAGCTAATCTTTGAAATGTGTATTTAATTGACCAATTGAAAAACCTTAGGCTAGATAAGGACCTAGGCGTAATTTACACTTGACTAGTTAGACCTAGGGATTTCAAAAGGAAAATTAAATACCTAATTTCTTTGAGCAGCTTTGTCTAAAAGTGGTGGATGATCCCATGCCCAAGAAGGCTTAGTGTCTCACCACAGCCTGGAAGCTAATCTTTGAAATGTGTATTTAATTGACCAATTGAAAACCTTAGTCTAACTCAAATGTAAATTAATCCTTAAACATAACATAAATCAAAGATAAAATTAAACCATCTCACAAAATCCATAAGGATCCCTAATTGATAATTTAGAAATGGGTGAGATGAACCTAGGTAAAATTTCGAATTGAATTAAAATAATTTTAAATTAACAAATTAATTTTAAACAAACAAATCAATTGTAACTTAATTAAATCAATCTCATTTTAAATAAATAATTAATTAAATAATGTTAACTTAATTTTCAATTAAATAATTTTAACTTAATCACTTAAATAATGTTAACTTAATTTTCAATTAAATAATTTTAACTTAATCACTTAAATAATGTTAACTTAATTTTCAATTAAATAATTTTAACTTAATCACTTAAACAATTTTAACTTAATCACTTAAATAATTTTAACTTAATCACTTAAATAATGTTAACTTAATTCTCATTTAAATAATTAAATAATTTTAACTTAATCACTTAAATAATGTTAACTTAATTTTTAATTAAATAATTTTAACTTAATCACTTAAATAATTTTAATTTAATTAATAAATAATCTTAATTTAATTAATCAATTAATCTTAACTTAATTAATAAATAAATTTAACTTAATTAATAAAAAAATATACTTAAATCTAACCAATTCCTAATTGAAAACTGTCTAACTCAATAAAACCATCTCATAATCACCTATAGGGATACCATGTTTGATAACCTAGCCTGAGTGAGATGAAACATTAAGAGTTGATTTCAATCAAACTATCTTTCTATCCGTCAAATTGAACCAAATCAAATACTTTATGTGTAGGAACATAAAGATTTGCATCAATAGATGCTTGATAGTGGATGCTCCAGGCACATGACTGGATATAGATTGAAATTCACTAAGTTGAAATTCAAGAACCTAGGGTCCGTCGCATTCGGCAATGACGGAACACTCAAGGTAATCGGAACAGGTAATATCCAACTAAGTTTCGAATTCTATATTCGAAAAGTTTTATTGGTTGATCGATTGAATTTTAATTTACTAAGTATTAGCCAATTATGTGACTCAGGATACTTAGTCACATTCTCAAAATCTGAATACTTAATTAAAAATATTGAAAATCCTAACATCACACTTAAGGGTATTAGAAAAAAGAATATCTATTCTGTAACACCCCACCCTCCTCACTACTAGTCTGTGAGGGTAGAGCGTTACTGGACTACTAACTTATCTTAACTAATGTTGCTCACATGAAATTATCTATGCTTAAAACTCTCAAAACTCAAAGCATACAATATGTAACGGCGGAAAACATACTACTCAAGCATACGTTCACAACTAAAACTATACATCAATCTGAATATGCTAGAAACTATATATATAAATCTACACAAGCATGCAACAATGATACAACTCAGATAATAAACCAATGTGCAGAGCAATTAAAAGAAAGAGTTCTAAACATAAAATATCCAATGCAAATCTAACAACATGAAAGAATGGTTCCAATATTCTGAATACAAAGTCTTAATGAAGTATTAAACTAAATCCCAAGGCATCCATAGTCCAAACATCACACATCCATCCGCACCTCCTTGTCGCCTTCCTTTGTTATAGCTTTTCCTTTCCTTTATCTACAGTAAGAGGAAATGCAACTATAAGCAAAATTACTTAGTAAGCGCTATCTAACTCACAAAACTCGAATATGCATGTGAATATACTGAAATGCTAAACATGTAAAGCTGCTCATCTAACAGCAAACAACAGCAAGAAAATTCTAAATAACATGCTAGCATAAAAGAAACTAAACTTGCAGAATTTTAAACTTATGTGAAGCTTATTTCACTTGTTTAAAATTTATACTTTTATACTTCAAAATAATAATCTTTTCTTGGGCCTAGGCTTAGTACCAATGCGCGCTCCCTAATAGGAACTGAGGTAGCGAGCCACCAGTCCTACGAGGGTAAAGACCTTGGTTTTACTAGGGCCGAGACCTCAGAAACGGTCACCTGGATTTGTTTGACGACAACCTCCGAAGTCGGGTACTAGCCTTCTCAAGTAAAATACTTATACTTGTTAATACTTCTAATAGAAGAATGCTTCTTACAAAGCTGAAATGTTTAAACTAATTCTAACATTAAAATGCTTAAACAAAAATCTGCATACAAAGCTTCAACCAAAAATCTGCATACCATGAAATCAAAATTCTGCATACTAAGCAAACAAAATTCTGCATACTATACAAACAAAATTCTGCTGGTTAAAGGATTAATGACAATAGGGCTGTTCTTGCCCGTGGAAACACAAAAAGGAATGGGCTGTTCTAAGCTTTAAATGAGGCTGTTTCTATCTCATACGTAGCACAAATAAATTTGAAACCTGCTGGAATTTAAAACCCATATAAGGCTTATTTCATCTCAAATGCTTAGCCCGAACAAAACTATACCCTGCTGAAACTAAAGATCCATGTAAACATGTTCACAACCTAAACTTTCATAAAGCAACAGAAAATTTTAAAGCAAAACATGCTGCAGCAGAAATTCAAAGCAGAAGGAATTTCTTGAACTCCTCTTAAACACCTAAAGAATTTAATGAAACACCCGTTCTTATAGCAACAGATCTTAGGTTTTTCATATGGCAACAGAATTCTTCAAGCATGCTTCAAAAACAACCGAAACCACAATCCATTCCTCCTGTTCAGTGCTACGACAGGAAACCAAAAGAAACGTAATGCTCCACATACTTAACCTTTCATGTTTTTTTCAAACTCACGGCAGAACTTCAATTAAACCACTGCTCCTTACAACAAGCTTCGGAAAAAAACAAGAAACTAACATGAATTCGAAACTACTCCTACCGCAGGTGAGAAAGCACTTACCTTGCTTCTTGGACTCACAACCGAACAAGAGGGGCTTCTAGGGTTTCGGATAGCTCGAACTTCGGCTCTTCCTCGTGCCCACGAACTCTCCTCGACGAAAGGATCGTGAGGAGGTGAAGAACTCTCAGATTTAGCCCCTTGCCGGCCGCCAGAGACGAAGCCCTAATCCCGGCTTCGTTTTCGCCCGAGCAGAGATGCCGCGCGCGAGAGAGAAGAGAGGAAGGAATTAGGTTACGGTAATAACCCCTAAGTTCCCTCTTTATCTCCCTTTATAATACCTAATTATTTCTGTTATTAACTACTACTTAAATTATTTCCGCTCTTTCCTTAATCAGCACGGCCCTGCTAGGTTCTTGGTCATCATGCTTCGCTTAAGATTCGGGTCGGGTCGGAGGTCACGAGTTCGAACCTTGGCCGAACCTATTTTTTTGTTTTTTTTGAAACTTCTTCCTTTTGGTAAAAATACCAAACGAACTCCAAAAATTACATAAAAATACTCTAAAAATCCCTAAAAATCTCTAGAATATTTCTAAAGCATTTCTAAATATTTTTAACCACTATTAGAACTCGTAATGAGGAAATTTGGGTTGTTACAATTTCCCATACCTTATAAAAAGTTCGTCCTCGAACTTAGAATAACTCTGGATATTTCTGTCTCATGCTGTCCTCACGCTCCCAAGTAACTTTCTCGTGCTTTTGATTCTGCCAGATGACCTTCACTAGTGGTACCTCTTTGTTCCTTAGCTTCTTAACTTCTCTGTCTACTATCTGTGTAGGTCTGCTCTCATAGCTTAGATCCTCCTGGATCTGCACTGACTGAGGCTGAATCACTTGGCTAGGGTCATGGAGACACTTCTTTAGCATGGAGACATGAAATACATTATGTATTGCCGACATGTCCTGTGGTAAGTCCATCTTGTAAGTTACTTTCCCAATCCTTTCTGTGATTAGGTAGGGTCCTACGTAGCGGGGACTTAAATTGCCCTTCTTGCCAAATCTCATCACTCCCTTCATTGGAGAAACTTTGAGAAAGACTGAATCCCCTACTTGAAATTCAAGTGGCCTACGACGTGTGTCAGCATAACTTTTCTGTCTGCTCTGGGCACTCTCAATTCTCTGTCTGATCTTCTGAATAGCCTGAGTGGCCTCATCTATCATCTCGGTTTGCCTACGTAGTTCTGATTCCATCTCTTTTCTTTCTCCAGCCTCCAACCAGCATATAGGTGATCTACACTTCCGGCCATACAATGCCTCATAAGGTGTCATCTTGATAGTGGCATGGTAGCTATTGTTGTAGGTGAATTCAGCTAAATACAGATACTTGCACCAATTACCTTTAAAATCTAATGCACAAGCCCTGAGCATGTCTTCCAAAATCTGATTTACTCGTTCTATTTGTCCATCAATCTGGGGATGGAAGACTGTGCTAAACTTGAGTTTGGTGCCTAATGCATTCTGAACACACTCCCAAAAATGAGAGGTGAAGCACCCATCCCTATCGGAAACAATCGACTTCAGAACTCCATGAAGTCTAATCACTTCCTTAACATATAGCTGTGCCAACTGCTCTATAGAGTGGGACACCTTGATGGCTAGAAAATGGGCAGACTTGGTTAATCTATCCACTATCACCCATATCACATCATATCCGTTGGTAGTTCTCGGAAGACCTGTTATGAAGTCCATGGATATTTCTTCCCACTTCCACTCTGGTATTGGGAGAAGCTGTAGAACTCCTCCTGGCCTTTGGTGCTCTTCTTTGACCCTCTGACATGTCAGGCAGGTACTGACATATTTTGCAACATCCCTCTTGAGTCCAGACCACCAGAATCTCTGCTTTAAATCTTGATACATCTTGGTGGAACCAGGATGCATAGAGTATGGTGTATTATGAGCTTCTTCTAGAATCTTCTTTCTCAATTCCTCATCATTGGGAACACAAAGGTGGCTCCCCTGATAAAGAACTCCACTGTCTGATACCCGAAACTCTGAATTTTATTCTTTTTGTATCCCTTGCTTGATCTTCTGGATATCTGGATCTTCACTTTGCTTTCTCTGTATATCCTCAAGCAAGGTTGACTCTAAGGTCAATGTAGAGAGTTGCCCATAAATAATTTTGATTCCAAAATTTGACAATTCCTTCTGCAGTGGCAGTGCTAATGATGACAAGGACATCAGAGTTGCACTGGACTTTCGACTTAGTGCATCCGCCACTTTGTTAGCTTTACCTGGGTGGTAGAGGATTTCATAGTCATAATCTTTAACCAACTCTAGCCACCTGGGCTGTCTCATGTTTAAATCCTTCTGGGTAAAGAAATACTTCAAGCTCTGATGGTCGGTGAAGATTCTGCACTGAACTCCATACAAATAATGTCGCCAGAGTTTTAGTGCAAAGACCGCATCTGCCAGCTCAAGATTATGAGTGGGGTAGTTCTTCTCATAATCTTTGAGTTGTCTGGAAGCATAAGCTATAACCTTCCCTTCTTGCATGAGAACAACTCCAAGGCCCATCTTGGAAGCATTATTGTAGATGTCAAAACTCTTGTCACTCTCTGGAACAGTCAGAATAGGAGCACTGGTCAGTCTTTTCTTCAATGCTTGGAAACTTTGCTCACATTTGTCTGACCATTCAAATTTCCTGTTCTTCCTAGTGAGGGCTATTAGTGGAGAGGCTATCCTGGAAAAGTCCTCCACGAACTTTCTGTAACACCCAGCTAAACCAAGGAAGCTTCTAATCTCCCTGGCGTTCTTGGGTCTACTCCAGTTGTTGACCGTTTCTATGTTGGCTGGATCCACCTGAATACCTTCTTTAGAAATGATGTGACCTAGAAATGCCACCTGCTCCAACCAGAACTCGCACTTCAAGAATTTAGCATAGAGCTGCTTTTGCTGAAGGGTCTGCAGTACTATTCTCAAGTGCGTGTCATGCTCCTATGGGGTTCTTGAATAGATCAGAATATCGTCGATGAACACGATGACAAACTTGTCAAGGTATTCTCTGAACACTCTGTTCATTAAGTCCATGAAGACTGCAGGTGTATTAGTCACACCAAAAGGCATGACTACAAACTCGTAGTGTCCATATCTGGTCCTGAAAGCTGTTCTGGGTATATCACCTTCTTTCACTTTCAACTGATGGTACCCAGAGCGCAGGTCTATCTTAGAGAACACCGTTGCCACCTTTAACTGATCAAATAGATCATCTATTTTGGGAAGAGGGTACTTGTTCTTAATTGTCACTTTGTTCAACGCTCTATAATCTATGCACATTCGCATAGATCTGTCTTTCTTCTTAACGAACAACACCGGAGCTCCCCATAGTGAGTGACTGGGACAGATGAAGCCTTTGTCAAGCAGCTCCTGGAGTTATTCTTGTAGCTCTTTCAGTTCTGTTGGAGACATTTGGTACGGAGCTTTTAAAATTGGACTGGTGCCAGACACTAACTCAATTTCAAACTCTACTTCTCTGTTGGGAGGTAGTCCAGGTAGCTCTTCTGGAAATACCTCTGGATACTCCTAGACTATCCGAACATCTTACTGCTTAGGTCCTTCTTGTTCTTCTGCATTCACAATGTGTGCAAGAAAATCAGCACACCCTTTACCTAACATCTGATGAGCTGTGAGGGAAGAGAGGAATTTCTGGGTCTTCCTCTTCGGCACTCCCGTGAACTCAAAGGATGGTTCACCTTCTGGGCTGAAAATTACTTTCCTTCTGCGGCAGTCCACCGAAGCGCTATACTTATTGAGGAAATCCATACCCAGAATAACGTCGAAATCTTGCATCACAAGGACTACTAAATTAACATATAGCTCTCAGTCTGAAATTTTGACTGGTACAGCCCGAAGCCACTGGTTGGACTCCATGACTTCCCCAGAAGGTAGGGTTGTCAAGAATTTGGAGTTCATGCTCTCTGTTACGACCGTGGAGGCACTAGCAGCTTCCTCTTTAGTGAGCGAGAATACTCTGGCACTGGCTGGAACTGGTGGGGCTTCCAACCTTCCTTGACTAAGATGAAGTCCATCCAGAGTTGCAGGCATGTAATGTAACTGAGGCTTGTTCTCGTATTGCGCTGCCTATTGCTGAGGCGCTTTGAGCTTGTTAGGACACGCCTTAGCCAGGTGTCCTTCTTGACCACGCGAATAACATCCAATCATACCCAAAAGATAGGCTCCTGGATGTAGTCTTCCACATTTGGCATAGGGAGGGTACTTGACTTGCTTGCTCTCTGAACCTCCCTTCTGACTGCCTGGCCACTGCTTCCGTTTATTACTCTTTCCCTTCCAGTTCTGATTACTTGACTGGGGCTTCTGACTCCTTGCTGTCTTGTCCTCTATCTTGACTGGCTTGAGTTGCGTTTGTTGTGCCTTGATGCTGTTCAGATAGTGCTCAGCGACTAATGCCCTGCTGACCAGCTCTTCACCAGTCTGTGGCCGGTGAGTTCCACTACTCACATTAAGTGCTATTTCTGTCCTTTCAAAGTAAAATATCTTAATTACTTCTTCTTTAAATGCCTTGGCATTTTAACAAACACCTTGTGTGCCAAAATCCATAAAGTCTTGACTTTGGGATCTACTTAAGGCCTTGACCTTTTTCTTTCTTTTCTTTATCTTTCTTATACTTTTCTTAAACTCAAAATACTGATAGGGTATTTTTCCATATGTATCTATAAGTGAAACTAACTAGGTAACACACAATCATGCATAGAACACAAAAGAAATCTGCACATACAATATTTCTACGATGAGAATCAATGGAAAACACCTCTTACTACAGGTGAGCAGTACTTCTAAACATTTCTCTATACTGCACATAAATAATAAAGGAAAACATTTATGAGTAAGCACTTCTAAACACCTCATTATTCTGCACATATAATCAAATACTTCTAAAATTTCTCTTTACTGTAAATAATAAGGAAAGACATACTAATGAAAGAATTTTAAATACTTTCTTACTTGAAGACGGCAAGACTGATGTTGATGTGTGTGTGATGCTGGAGAATAGGAACTGCTCTGATACCAACTTGTAACACCCCACTCTCCTCACTGTTGGTGCAACCTTAGGTCAAGGTTGACCCGACTCGAGTTGACCTGACTCGAGTTGTATTTTGATGTTTGACGAAAACAGAAGAGTTGTATTTTGATGGGAGATTGTTGGTGCAACCTTAGGTCAAGGTTGACCTGGTTGACCTGACTCGAGTTGACCTGACTCAAGTTGTATCTTGATGTTTGACAAGAACAGAAACTTGGGAGGTTGTGGGTGCAACCCTTGGTCAAGGTTGACCTGGTTGACCCGAGGTGAGTTGACCTGACTTGGAAAAGTCCAAGCAGGGAGCTTGGCACGGGAAAAGTCCAAGTATGGAGACTTGGCACGGAGAAGTCCAAGTATGGAAGCTTGGCACATGGGAAGTCGGAGAGGGCTCGGGAGCTCGTTCTCTGGACCGGATGGAAGTCGGAGAGGGCTCGGTAGCTCGTTCTCCGAACTGTGGTCAGAGAGGGCTCCGTAGCTCGTTCTCTGGACCGGATGTGGATAAGTCCTGGTGAGTGAAGCCAGGCAGTGGGAAAGTCCTGGTGAGTGAAGCCAGGCAGTGGGAAAGTCCAGGTGAGTGAAGCCAGGCAGTTGTGAAAACCCTAGTGAGTGAAGCTAGGTGAAAGTCCTGGTGAGTGAAGCTAGGCAGTGGGAAATGTTGGAACCCCAAGGTTGTTTTGGTGTGATCAACAAGTTGAGTTAGGTCCTGCGTTGTTTCTAACCTTGTGTCTAAGTGTGCAGGAGGGTTTTCCTTTTTGTGTTAGCAGGATATCCAACAACCCCCTCCTAGCCGGCCGCATCGGTCCTACAAGTGGTATCAGAGCCGAGTACGCCTCAGAAGGACTAACCGCCGTCTGAAGCAACAAAACGATGGCCGGAGCTAGCGACTACCCACCTGCATTCGAGGGGGAGTTTTCCATCTGGAAACAAAACATGGAGGTATACCTTAACTCAGATTCTGATATTTCTTTAATAATGAAATTTGGTTATGAAGAACCAAAGAACACGAACGGAGAAGGACTCGATCTACGCCTCTGGAACGAAAAGCAACGTAAGGAGTCTATGGCAAATGGGCGAGCAAAATATTATCTTCTGAATGTAATACCAAAGGAAGATTTCAAAAAGGTCGCAGATTATGAAAGCACAAAAGAACTTTGGGAAAAGTTCTTGCAGCTCTACGAAGAACCTTCAGAAGGTGACACCTCAATAGACACCGAGCCACCGACAGAAGAGTCCGAAATCGAGGTAAGTACTACAACAGCCGAAGTACATCCCGAGATCGATGAAGGGGGAGAATCTTCGGAAGAAAGCAACTCGATAGAGGGAGAATCAATTACTGACAAGGTAAGTCAGGTATGGACTCGAACCTCTGATCAATTGAATGATTCAATCGAAGAATTTCCTAAAAAATTTTGCGAATCATCGAAAGAGTTTTTTATATTAGAAAATCAATTGTCAAACTTATCTTGCAAATTTGAAATATTATCGAAAGAGTTCTTTGAATTTCAAAATATCTTAACAAAAAAATTTTGCAAGTTGGAAACTTTGCTAAAAAACTTTTGTGAATCACAAAGAAGTTTTTCGAAAGAATTATGCAACTTAGAAATATTATCGAAAACTTTTTCTGGTCCTAAAACTTTGGAATTACAAATTACTTTATTGAAAAAGTTTTATGAATTAGAAATTGATTTATCGAAAAATATTTTCGGATTAAGAAACCTATTATTAATAGATTCCTGCAAATTCTTATTGTTAAAAAATTCTGGCAAATTACAAAATATTCTTTCAAACGAATTTTGCACATTGCCGAAAGAATTTTTTATATTGTCAAAAAATGTTATCAAGTTAGAATCTATGCTATTTGAATATTTTTGTGAAGTTGCAATTCAAAAAATAATAGAAATTAACATGATACAAATTATTGCATGTTTAATATCTGTGGCTTTAATTTTGAAAAAGTGTAATTTGAGAAGTTATGAAAAATTGAAATGGAAATTTAAAACTTGTTGATATAAGTATCAGTATAAAATGAATAAATGCATAGAAATTTTTTTTTCATGCTATCAATTTTTTTAAATTTTCTTGCATAAATTTTTCGGCTTAGAAAGTGTTTAATTATTGATGACGAATACTTGAAATTTTTTTTCTTGACTTAGAAATTTGTCTTGACTTAGAAATATTTCCCTGAAAATTATTGAAATATATTTTCAAATTTTTTTTAATGTCAACCCTTAGATTTTAGTTGTTCCCCATTTTTATTGTGATCAAAGGGGGAGAAGAGAAAGTATAAGTCTAGGGGGAGGTAGAGAAATTGAAATTTAATTCTGTTAAAATTTAATTTTATCTATCATGTTGCATGTTATTGCAATAAACTGTTTAATTTCATATCTATTTTTGTCCCTAGCTTAACTTGGGTTGATCACACCAAAAAGGGGGAAATTGTTGGAACCCCAAGGTTGTTTTGGTGTGATCAACAAGTTGAGTTAGGTCCTGCGTTGTTTCTAACCTTGTGTCTAAGTGTGCAGGAGCTTAGGAGCACAGGTACTCGAGCGGAAGACGCAGCTAGCGAGAAGGACGGCACGCTGTGCGTCCGAGGGACGAGGTGCTGCGGAAGAGTACACCGGCGGACGAGAAGGAAGTGCGTGCGGTGGTTCCGAGGTACGAAAGCCAGAGCGGAAGATTGCTCGGGGAGCAAGAGAAGCAGCTAGCGCGAAGGTCGGCACGGGTGCGACAGGGAGGAAGTCTGCGGATGAGTACCACGGTGGACGAGAAGGAACACGGGACGAGAAGCCGGGAGGAAGCACGCTCGAGAAGACCGGAAGATGGGTTCGGGTGAGCCCTATTCGGATGGCGAGATCACCCAAGCAAACGGGCCGGAGTGGAAGACCCGGACCGAGATGAGTTGGATCGAGACAGCTGAGCCGGAGTCGAAAAGTCAACTTATGTTGACCTTAGGGCTCGGCGCCGGAACCATTCCGGCGCCAAACCGACCGGGCGCCGGAACTCTTCGGCGCCTGAATCGACTTTCAACAGGATCGAGTTTGACTCGATCCGATCAAAATTAATCTCTGGGCACCTTCCAGGCGGCCGGACCAAGACTATAAATATAGCCTTGGTCCGGAAGCTTAAAAGAACTCACCGATTGTAAATCCAGTGCTTGCACACTCTCTTTTAGTCTAAGCTTCTGTTTTCTGCACTTCAACGCTGTACGAGGCTTCTCCGCCTGAAGGAGTTTTATTGAGCTTAATCTTCCTTGGATTAACAACCACATCGGTTGTAACCAAGTAAATCTTTTGTGCCTCGCTTTTCTTTATGCTTTTAATTTATCTGCTTAACTTAATTATGCAAGTGTTAGCCTAAAGAGTTCGAGGAGGGTTTGTTTTCTTTTTTGTGTTAGCAGGATATCCAACAACCCCCTCCTAGCCGGCCCAACGGTCCTACAGGAAAGTCCTGGTGAGTGAAGCCGGGCAGATTGGAAATCCTGGTGAGTGAAGCCAGGTGAAAACCCTAGTGAGTGAAGCTAGGTGAAAGTCCTGGTGAGTGAAACCGGGCAAGGGAAAATCCAGATGGATCAAGGGTGATCGGACATCTGGTGTTGAGAAGGTCAAGTAGGTCAAGGGAGTGACCGGATACTTGACACGAAGAGAAAAGTCCAAGTGGGTCAAAGGGATTGACCGGACACTTGGTGGGGAGTCTTAGCAGGTCAAGGGAGTGACCGGATGCTAAGCATGATGTACCAACAGGTCAAGGTTGATCGGATGTTGGTTTGGAAGGTTTGGGACTTGGTTTGGGCAAAAACCAATCTCTGGATCGATCAATGGATCGATCCAGTGATACACTGGGTAGCTGGATCGGTCTGGTGACCGATCAGTAACCAAACAGTAGCCTACTGAGTGTTATCTGATCGGTCTGCAGACCGATCAGGAAACAACGATCAGAAGGCAAGAAGTTCGGGAGAAAAGGAAGGGATGCATGCTGATCGGTCCCTGGACCGATCAGAGGAAGCTCTGATCGGTCCCCAGGACCGATCAGGGTCTTCCTGGACCGATCAGGAGATGTCCTGATCGGTCCAGCCCTAGCCGTTGGCTCACAACGGCTAGTCTTCTGTCTTCTGTTCTTCGCAGGTGCAGTGCAGGTTGAGTGCAGGTTATAAAAGGAGTTCAAGGGCTTCTACAGTGGGCTCTCACTCTTACGGTTCTTCTTCTTCACTGCTCTGATTTGAGCTTTGCTGAGCTCGCTTCTGCTTGAAGCTTCGTGTGAGCTTCATCGGCTGGGTTCCTGCTGTTGTAGGCGTCGCTTGAAGCTGCTGCTTCATCCAGTCGAAGAGAAGGCAAGTAAGAGAAGGTTTTACAGTTGTATTGTATTTTGCTTCTTGCTGTACTTGTACTCCTTCTTGCTGTTGTAAGTTTTTGTGGCGAGGTTTCTCCACCCATAAGGAGTTTATATTAGCCGGATTTCTGGGGACTCATCCACCGACGGATTGATAGGCTTCGTCCACCTTACGGAGACGCCGAGGAGTAGGAGTATCATCTCCGAACCTCGTTACATCTTCGTGTTGAGGTTTGCTTCTCCTTTTTTTTTTCGTTTCTATTTGTTATTTCCGCTGCACTAACCCTAATCGTAGGAAGAAACGAAAAAATTTGGGGGCGGCTATTCACACCCCCCCTCTCTAGCCGCGACCATCGATCCTAACACTCACTACTAGTCTGTGAGGGTGGAGCGCTACTGGACTACTAACTTATCTTAACTAATGTTGCTCACATGAAATTATCTATGCTTAAAACTCTGAAAACTCAAAGCATACAATATGTAACGGTGGAAAACATACTACTCAAGCATACGTTCACAACTAAAACTATACATCAATTTGAACATGCTAGAAACTATATATATAAATCTACACAAGCATGCAACAATGATACAACTCAGATAATAAACCAATGTGCAGAACAATTAAAAGAAAGAGTTCTAAACATAAAATATCCAATGCAAATCTAACAACATGAAAGAATGATTCCAATATTCTGAATACAAAGTCTTAATGAATTATTAAACTAAATCCCAAGGCTTCCATAGTCCAAACATCACACATCCATCCGTACCTCCTTGTCGCCTTCCTTCGCTATAGCTTTTCCTTTCCTTTATCTGTAGTAAGAGGAAATGCAACTATAAGCAAAATTACTTAGTAAACGCTATCTAACTCACAAAACTCGAATATGCATGTGAATATACTAAAATGCTAAACATGTAAAGCTGCTCATCTAACAGCAAACAACAGCAAGAAAATTCTAAATAACATGCTAGCATAAAAGAAACTAAACTTGCTGAATTTTAAACTTATGTGAAGCTTATTTCACTTGTTTAAAATTTATAATTTTATACTATAAAATAATAATCTTTTCTTGGGCCCAGGCTTAGTACCAATGCACGCTCCCTAATAGGAACTGAGGTAGCGAGCCACCAGTCCTATGAGGGTAAAGACCTTGGTCTTACCAGGCCGAGACCTCGGTAACGGTCACTTGGATTTGTTTAACGACAACCTCGGAAGTCGGGTACTAGCCTTCTCAAGTAAAATACTTATACTTGTTAATACTTCTAATAGAAGAATGCTTCTTACAAAGCTGAAATGTTTAAACAAATTCTAACATTAAAATGCTTAAACAAAAATCTACATACAAAGCTTTAACCAAAAATTTGCATACCATGCAATCAAAATTCTGCATACTAAGCAAACAAAATTCTGCATACTATACAAACAAAATTCTGCTGGTTAAAGGATTAATGACAACAGTGCTGTTCTTGCCCGTGGAAACACAAAAAGGAATAGGCTGTTCTAAGCTCCAAATGAGGCTATTTCTATCTCATACGTAGCACAAATAAATTTGAAACCTGCTGGAATTTAAAACCCATATAAGGCTTATTTCATCTCAAATGCTTAGCACGAACAAAACTATACCCTGCTGAAACTAAAGATCCATGTAAACATGTTCACAATCTAAACTTTCATAAAGCAACAGAAAATTTTAAAGCAAAACATGCTGCAGCAGAAATTCAAAGCAGAAGGAATTTCTTGAACTCCTCTTAAACACCTAAAGAATTTAATGAAACGCCCGTTCTTATAGCAACAGATCTTAGGTTTTTCATATGGCAACAGAATTCTTCAAGCATGCTTCAAAAACAACCGAAACCATAATCCATTCCTCCTGTTCAGTGCTACGGCAGGAAACCAAAAGAAACGTAATGCTCCACATACTTAACCTTTCATGTTTTTTTCAAACTCACGGCAGAACTTCAATTAAACCACTTCTCCTTACAACAAGCTTCGGAAAAAAACAAGAAACTAACATGAATTTGAAACTACTCCTACCGTAGGTGAGAAAGCACTTACCTTGCTTCTTGGACTCACAACCGAACAAGAGGGGCTTCTAGGGTTTCGGATAGCTCGAACTTCGGCTCTTCCTCGTGCCCACGAACTCTCCTCGACGAAAGGATCGTGAGGAGGTGAAGAACTCTCAGATTTAGCCCCTCGCCGGCCACCGGAGACGAAGCCCTAATCTCGGCTTCGTTTTCGCCTGAGCAGAGACACTGCGCGCGATAGAGAAGAGAAGAAGGAATTAGGTTACGGTAATAACCCCTAAGTTCCCTCTTTATCTCCCTTTATAATACTTAATTATTTCTGTTATTAACTACTACTTAAATTATTTCCGCTCTTTCCTTAATCAGCACGGCCCTGCTGGGTTCTTGGTCATCACGCTTCGCTTAAGATTCAGGTCGGGTCGGAGGTCACGGGTTCGAACCTCGGCCGAACCTATTTTTTTTTGAAACTTCTTCCTTTTGGTAAAAATACCAAACGAACTCCAAAAATTACATAAAAATACTCTAAAAATCTCTAGAATATTTTTAAAACATTTCTAAATATTTTCAACCACTATTATAACTCATAATGAGGAAATTTGGGTTGTTACATATTCAATTGATCTACCAACCTCCTCACTTAAGTGTCTATTGACACAACAAGAGGAAACTAAGTTGTGGCACAGAAGACTGGGTCACACTCACACCAGACTCATTTCAAAAATGAGTCAAAATGACTTAGTCAGAGGCTTGCCCAAATTAAAATTTACCGGAAATTCAATTTGTAATGCATGTCAACAAGGTAAACAAACCAAGTCAACCCATAAATCAACCAATTTAAGTAGAACTAACTCAATACTTGAACTTCTACACTTAGACTTATTTGATTCACATGGGGCTAAGTCACTAAGCAAAAACCAATATTACTTAATAATAATTGATGATTACTCAAGATTTACTTGGGTAAAATTTCCAAAATCTAAAGATGAAACCTATGAAATCTTTAAAACTTTTTGTAACTTAGTAGAAAATGAAAAAGATACTAAAATTAAAAGAATTAGAAGTGACCATGGGGGGAATTTGAAAACCTAAAATTTATTAAATTTTGTGAGATTAATGGATATAAACATGAATATTCATGCCCTAGAACCCTCCAACAAAATGATCTAGTAGAAAGAAAGCCGCTAGAACCATATTAAATGAATACAACTTAAATAATCAATTCTAGGCCGAGGTAATTAATAAAACCTGTTACATTCAAAATATAATTTTAATTAATAAAATACAAAATAAAATTCCATATGAATTATATTACAACAAGATTCCTAACTTAAATTATTTAAAAGTTTTTGGGTGTAAAGTTCATATATTAAATACTAAGGACTACTTAGGAAAATTCATATCTAAGTCAATCCCAGGAATATTTTTAGGGTATTCCATAACCAGTAGGACCTATAGAGTTTATAACAAAAATATCTTAAAAGTTGAAGAAACAACTAATGTAAATTTTGATGAAAAAAAAATAACTTACCTAACTTAATAAATGAAAATATTAATCAAAACACAGAAAATATTAATTCAAGAAATATAGAAGATGATGAATATATTCAAATAAAATCTAGTCAATCACAACAACTAATTATTGACTCAAACATAAGACCATCAAGAACAAGTACCAATCATCCATTTGCCAAATTTTGGGTGACCCAACCCTAGGAGTTAGAACTAGATCATCTTATAGGAACCTAAATCAGATAGCTCTCATTTCAAAAATTAAACCCAAAACTATAGAAGAAGCCCTACCTGACCCAGACTGGATACTAGCAATGCAAGAGGAGTTAGCCCAATTTGAAAGAAACTAGGTCTGAGAACTAGTAGCCAAACCCAATAATAAAACCATAGTTGACACCAAATGAGTATTTAGAAATAAATTGGATGATAAGGGTGAAATTGTAAGAAATAAAGCTAGATTAGTAGCTAAAGGGTTCAGTTAAGTAGAAAGGTTAGACTATGATGAGACCTATGCCCCCGTAGCAAGACTTGAATCCATTAGGATGCTGCTGGCCTATGCAGCATACAAAGGATTCAAGTTATTCCAAATGGATGCACTACAACAAAAATCACTTTTCACAGCACGCAAATTCACTTTCCGCAGCGCACATTGCATGCTGTGCAGTTGAAAGCTGTTGAAAGTCCTATATTATTCGCGGCGCGCATTGCACGCTGCAGAAAATACTATCCACGGCGCGCATTATGCGCCGCGGAAAAGACTATCCGCAGCATGCATTGCGCGCTGTGGATTGTATTTTCCGTGAAATAAAAAATAATATCCGCAGCGTGCAATGCACGCCGCGGATAATGCGGCACGCAATGCACGCCGCGGAAAATAATATCCGCGGCACGCAATGCATGTTGCGGATAGTAATTTCCGTGGCGTGCATTGTGAGCTTCGGATACTATTTTCTGCAGCACACAATGTGCGCCGCGGATAGTCTAATGAATATAAAACAAAATAATTTCATTATGCTAAAACAATCAATAAACATTTCACAATAAATTAAATACAAATCCAATCCACACACAATTAATAAAAGTCATTTCATTATACCAAAAAACAGTTTTAAGATCCAAGAGTAGCTATTACAAACTTCGATTAAAATCCAATCATCACAAACAAGTAGAATATGTATCAATCAGAAAAGTACTATAAATTTAGATAACCATGCGACCGTACTTCCTATTGCATCATCCAAAAACTGCATTTCATCATTTGGTCGAATTAGGTCCTCTTTTTCTACCAAAACCTTGTCAACCCAAACTTTCCAACATGATCCACCAAGAATGACGTGATGCACTTTTGTATTTGGATCTGTGGATGCAATTCGACCTTCAGCAACAACTAGTTCATCAACACACCAATGAAGCAGCTTACATTTAGCATTAATAGGGATATCTCCATGACTCACATTCTTCAAATTTGACTATAAATAAACAATACAAGGTTATTAATTCAATCATGTCTAGCAATTATAACAAATTTATGGTTAAAAAAATACATAATTTTAATTACCAGAGAAATATGACCAAAATCACCACTTTTGTTGGCACCAATCTTAATATCACTGTTGCTGCCAAATTCATTCCCAACACCACTACAAATGCCACAACTTGCAATCTAATTTAACAACACAATTATGTTAAGTAATATCTTCATAATAATTCGAAAACAATTAAGTTTATATACCAAACTTATTGTATATATACTGTTTACTTACTAACCTGTTCTTGATGATTTTGTTGCCTCATACATTGTAAAAACATGTTCCTCATTTCTTGCATTTCTAGTTGATTTTGTTGTCTTATATCTTCCATTTGTTGTTGAACGTTCTGTACTATAGTTTGAAGTTGTTGAACAGTTCCACTTGTTTGCACAGAAGCTCCAACTTTCGATGGCGTAACTCCAAAGCCCATGCCGCGCACTCTACCCCGAGCTTCTTTGCCAAACACAATACTAATTGCATCATCAGCAATATTAGTTGTGTTTTGAGATTCAGGAGGACATTCCATTATTTCTTTCCGCAAAAATAAAATGATAATTTATAAGTGAACCGAGTAAGTGCAATAAGTAAGTCCAGTAAAAAAAAACTCCAAGTAAATACAAGTAAGTGCAATAAATTAAAAAGCTCCACGTAAGTTCAATGTAATACTCAAATACATAGTAAGGACCAAAGTGTAATATAATTGTTCATTTCTCAAACTTAAGGGAACAAAACTTCCAAGTAAGTGCAGTAAAAAAAAAGCTGATCAACTTCAGAAAGTGCAGTAAATATGCTTCCAGGAAAGTGCAGAAAAAAAAACAATCTGAAATCATTTTATGAGAAGAAAGAAGCCATATTTTAACTCTTCTTTCTTGATGAAAAATCATTGGTCAATGGTGGCACATATAACCCTACTGCTCTAGTCTGTTAGGATGCCTTTGGAGTGTTTTATACCTTGTTCCATGACATGGGACACTGGAATTTCAGTACCTACAAATGAGTTGAATCTAAAAAGGTGTGGGAAAAATAATCTATAATTAGGAATAAGAATTTTTTTTTTTCAAGCCATATAATAGTAAAACTAATTTCAATCGAAAGGCCATTAGAATAGTATGAAGTGCAAAAATAAGGATGCATCATATCATGCATAAGTATTAGAAAAATAACAGTTTTGGAGCAAATAACAGTTTATATCCATGTAGTTTTGGAGCAAGTAACAGTTTAGTGGATATGCTTACCATTTTCTCTCCAACAGTTTGAGTACTAGGCTCCCCATTTTTTTTCTTATGACCCTCAATCCAAACTTGCAATCTAGTAATTTTTGTATCTGGATTTTTTTCCTGAAATATAGAAATATATACAAAATCATTAGAACATACTCCAATATATATATATATATATATATATAAAACTCATTACCAATTTATTAAATTATAAAATTTAAAAATATTTACCATAATGTTAGTCAAACGAGCATAACCTCTCCGACTCATTGTGTGAATATGATCTTGTTTTTCCCTCATTGCTCTAAATCTTGCACTCTTTTCCTAAGATTAGTTAAAATCACATAATCAAACTGTCTAATATATTAAAACTTAGTAGTTTCTTGCCCAACCGTTGCAACTATAATAAATGTAATGCATTCACATACCAATCATGGTCTGAGTGAATAAAAACTTACCTGAAAAGTAGATGATAAAGTCCTCTTTACAAACAAGTCCAATTGATTTTGATCCATAAATTCAGGCTTCAAAATATTGAGATCTCGTGAAGCCACTCAAATTTTATTAGCTTCACGCACAAGTATTTGCAATTTGGATTTTCTATCGCGCCACAATTTAGCTAACTTTTGAAAAATTGATTTCTTTTCCAAATCCTCAACTTTATAAGTCAGCTGTATATATATTAAATATCATGAAAATATGTCTATATTTTGTATTAAAAATAGAAATAAAAAACTGAGTAATTAAATATATTACCTGAAGACAACTCCACATCCTATCTTTCACCTCTTCATCTATATCATTCCATCCATCTAATGTATATGACACAAATTCTTTTATCATGCAGCCTAGGAACGAAGCGTACTTAACTGAATTATCTCCAATCGGTTGTCCAAACTCATTGCGCTCTAGCTCTTTGCACTTGTCTTGGCCACTAACCATTTTCAACTTTGACGCACCCCGTCCTTTCTTATTATCTTTTTTCTCATCATCAATTGGTTCCTTACCACGTAAATCTTGTGATAAATTGGCTGAATTGTTAGAGTCCACTCTCGATAACCTAATAGTTATATTTTCCTGTAAAATAACAAAAAGATATATTGAAATGCCTTTAGTAAAATAAACCAAGTTTTAAAATAGAATACAATATCACCTGAATTTCATCTACAGCTCCTTTGCTAAGTTTTTTTTGACCATTTTGCTCATCTTTTAATGCTATGTAATCACCTAACCAAACATGTAATATAGCATGATTAATTGGTGAAAATAAATAACCAGATAAGAAGATGAAAATATATTGAAACACTAAATAAAAGGTAGGCATCACTAGATAATTACATGTACCAATCAAAATAAATAACTATAAAGAACATCTACCGATCATGTCTTAATCACATCAATTCCCTCACAGTCATTCCTTGAGTACGGTTCTTTCTCAGTAATGTTGATCTCAATTAGGGACACATCAAGAGGTGTTGATGACGTATACGCATCTTCTTCAAGCACATTCATGTTATGAAGACCTCGAGGCGGTGCTTTTAGCAATACATACCAATTTGATTCATCATTATCCCTGGAATAGAATACTTGCTTTGCTTGTGATGCTAAAATAAAAGGATCATTTTCGAAGGTTTTTAGGCCTTGGTGTAAGTTGACCAATTGTAAAACCATCTTCAATTTTGATACCAGTTCTAGGATTGACCCAATCACACCTAAAAACAGGCACTTTGAAGGAATAGTAATCTAGCAAAATAATATCCCGTATAACCCCATAGTATGATAATCTCCCTACTGTATGTGAATTGTCATTAGCATTAGATTGACAAATTGTATCGGCTTCAATTGAAACACCACTATCTTGTGTCGACCTTTCAACATCAATTGTGTGGAATCTATGACCATTGATAATATATCCCGTATAAGATGTAATGTGATTTCGTGGACCATGTGCTAGCCATTCAATTCTGCCTGAAGAATTAACAGGAACATGTTTTGATAACCATTCGACAAATGTTTCCATATGTTGCTTTTGTAACAACATTTCGTTACTTGAGAAATGATGATTTGTTTGTTTAAGCTCGTCAATGTGCATCCTATTTAAAATCATTGAAGGGAGATGTTAGAATACATAAGATATGTAATAGATCAAGAAATGTAGCATGAAATTAACTACACTCACTGTAAGTAAGGTTCAACTTCTGCAGTATTGAACAATACATATCGATGTGCAGCTTGCAACACGTGGTCCTCTAAAATCTTTTCTTTCCCTTTAGAAATTGGGTGACCTTCTAATAATCCATCATCCAAATCATCGTTCCTTCTAGCATGAACACCAATACTAGAAGCCTTTTTTATATAAACACTACAGAATATCATTCGTTCTTCTACGAGGTAACACTCAACTATACATCCTTCTGGTCTTGCTCGGTTCTTCACATACTCTTTTAATGTTTTCATAAATCTAAAACACAAAGTAAAATTTCACATAAAAGAAGGGATGATGGAAAAATCTAAAGCATTTGATAATATAAAATTTGCAAAAAGATTATTATTATTTATTACCTTTCAAATGGATACATCCAACGGAATTGGACTGGTCCACACAAGCGAGCCTCTCTTGCTAAATGAATTGTTAAATGGACTGAGATAGTAAAAAAAGCAGGTGAAAAATACCTTTCCAACATGCATAGAATTTCCACAATATTCTCCTTCAATTGTTCTAAACTGTTCCTGTCTAATACTCTTTGACACAATTCATTGTAAAATGCACCCAACAGAAAGATAGCATTACATGGACCTTTCGGTAGAAGATTTCTCAAAGCTACTGATAGCAATTGTTGCATTAGAACATGACAATCATGAGATTTCAACCCAATAAGCTTACACTCTTCTATAGAAACACAATTACCAATATTTGAGCTATATCCATCAGGTAACTTTATTTTTTTCAACCTAGAGCAAAACACATTCATTTCTTTTTTAAACAATGTGTACGACTCAGCAGGCAAATGATATTTATTTTCTCCTTTTTCTTGAGGATGTAATTCTTCTCTGATTTTTAAGTGTACTAAATCTTTGCGAGCATTCACACCATCTTTGGATTTGTTTTTCAAATTTAACAATGTGCCTATGATATTCTCGCAGACATTCTTTTCAACATGCATCACATCTAAGTTATGACGTAGTAAGAGGCCCTAAAGGTAAACATCAATACATTTCATAGTGTTAGTTCACAAAATTTCTAAAAATTTAGGAACAAAAAATAACAAATTTGTAAAAACTAATGAACAGGGTTCAAATTAACTTACACTCCAATATGGCAAATCGAAAAAAATTGACTTTTTCTTCCACTGCTGAACTGGTTTTTGTTCTTCCTTTGAACTATCGTGCTTTTTTCTCTTTTTCCTCAAAGTGTTGATTGTCACACCCTTTTTCTTTTTACCCCAATCATTTTCAATATCTTTCAATGCATTGAAAATTTCTAACCCATTCAAAGGTCTAGGTTTCCCTTTACTCTCTTTTTTTCACATTAAACCACTTCTTTTTCTGACGAAATAGATGAATAGGAGCAAGAAATCTCCTATGGCCTAAGTATGCAAACTTTCTACTAAATTTGAGCCATATAGAACATATGTCTTCACCACATATTGGGCAAGCGAGTTTCCCTTTTGTGGCGCATCCAGCTAAGTTTCCATAAATTGGAAAATCATTGATCGTCCACATCAAAATAGCCTTGAGATTGAACATTGATTTACTAAATGCATCATACGCCTCCACACCTCTATCCCATAACTCCTTCAAATCCTCCACAAGCGGTTGCAAGTATACATCTATATCATTTCCAGGTTGTTTCGGACCTAGAATCAGTAATGTCAGCATAAGATTTTCCTTTGACATGCACATTAATGGAGGAAGGTTATAATTGACCAAAATAATGGGCCAACAACTATATCTAGAACTAAGGTTGCCAAAAGGGTTGAATCCATCGGTTACAAGACCAAGGTGGAGATTTCTAGGATAAGATGCAAAATCTGGCCACTTATGCTCTATTGTATCCCAAGCTACTGAATCAACTGGATGACGCATCATATGATCTTGACTTTTGTGGTTCGAGTGCCAAATCAACTCTTCAGTCTTTTATTTTGATTTAAACATCCTTTTCAATCTTGGTATCACTGGAAAATATCGTAGGACCTTTTCAGGAACTCCTTTACAAACTTTAGTGGTGACTTTGTCTATCTTCCATCTTGAGGAACCACATTTTGGACACGAGTCCAGATCTTTAAGCTCATTTCTAAATAAACAACAATCATTTGGGCAAGCATGAATCTTCTCATATCCTAAATCAAATGGTTTCAATAACTTTCTCATCGCGTAAATAGTTTCTGGAAGTGTGTTATTTTCTGGAAGCATGTCAACTAAGATCGTAAGGAGCTCATTGAAACTAGTGTCTGTGTGACCATTAGTAGACTTGTAATTGTATAGTGTGACAACTGCCGATAATTTAGTGTAAGTTGTACAACCAGGAAAAAGAGGAGTTTCTGCATCTTCTAATAAATCATCAAACTCATAAGCTTTTGCCTCAGATATAGTGTGTCCAACCATTTCTTCCGGCACAAAAACATCCTTATATAAGTTATATGTCTCTCTACTTTCATCCTCTTTCTAAACTCCTCTTGGACTATCTTCACCTTGAGATTGTGAGTTATTAGTTTCACCGTGGAAGACCCAAGTAGTGTAAGTAGGATCGAACCCCTTAATAATTAAGTGGTCGTACACTTGGTCAAACTTCAGATACTTCTTATTTTTACAACGCTTGCAAGGACATAAGATTACTTCACGTGTTTTTGCATAGTCCCTAGCTTGTGCAATAAATTTTTTTACCCCTTCTTCATACTCTGATACAAGCCTTGAAGGGAGATGCATCCATTCCTTATCCATAATTTTCTTTCCCAAAATATTCCTAACATTTTTATAAACAAAACATTACTTAATCAATACAAAAACTTAAATATAAAAAACTGATTCCTACATCATTATTTTTTAAACTAAGAAAACATTAAATTTCAATATTGTATTTAATGTCATGTTAAAGTAATATTGACACAATTGATAAATAATGTAGTTATAACTACGCAAGCATATATGCAAATTGACAAATATTTTTTTGCTAAGATTAATGCATGAAAATACAATGTAATTAAGAATTTTTAGAATTTGATTAAAATATAAAATACTGAAAACAAATTAAGTGACATAAGTGGTCTCATCTATAGCATCTCATGAAGCAAAATAAAAATAAATCAGAAACATAGGAAAATTATTGCACACGAAGTTACACATGATGCTTCTAAATAAATGAGAAGAATAAAAAAATTATTAAAATTAGGTTTTAGCACATAATATATGATGATTAAGTAATGAATATCATATTTATTAATATGATTAAATAAAGGGAGATTTGGACCATTGCTAATTGACAGATATCTTGTTCTCTCTTGAACAATTATAAAGTTTGCTTTTTGGAGAGGCTATCTCTTTGAGCACTTCTTGCATCCGTAAGTAAATACTAATGTTTGAGGAAGAACTTACTAAGAACGAAAACAATGGAAAAGTAGAACCAAACAGAAAAAAAAAAATTCCAGACATCCAAAAGGAAAAGCAGAACCAAACACATAATTGTGCTCATAAATTCAGAGAAAGTTTAAATACAAAACACTTACAAGAATATAAGTTACTGTTGGATCGTGATGTTTCGATAGAGGGGGGGTGAATATCGATTAAAACTTTCATTCGAAAAGAGTTAAGCACACAGCGGAAATAGAGTAAAGACAAAGTAAGAAATTAAGGCAAGGCTAACACAGTTCGGTTTTACTTGGTTTGGAGCCTGTGTCGACTCCTACTCCAAGACCCACACTCGTCGAGTGCTTTCGTTGGGCAATCCACTAGCAGTTCGAATATTTGATTACGGTAAGTTAAGTACAGAAGTGCTAATGAAAAATAAAACAAAGCTATACCGACAAGGGAGGAAAATTAAAAGAACAGGAGCGAGTTGTCAGAGCTTCGTTAGCGTTGCTGGAGCGTAGAGCAGCAGAGCAAGCAGTCTGAGAGTTCTGAGTTGTGTCTGAGATTCCACCCCTGCCCCTTCTTTTATATGAAGCTCGGGGTGCCCCGAATCCCTTCCAGGCGCCCTGGTGAGACGTGGCAGGTCCAACCAGCGAGCTCCACGTGGCGACGCGCGATCGGGATAAAACTTGCCTCCCAGGCGCCCGGATCCCTTCCGGGCGCCCGGACCACCTTTCTCCAGAAATCAGCTTTCCTGCAAGACAAGGTTAGTCCGAGGCAAATAAATAGTATATATCCTGCAAAACAGAGTGTTAACACAGTTCATAAGTTTGACATAAAAAGTATAACTTAGATTCCGTCTTTTCGAGACCGGAATCTAGTCACGATCTCGACTTAGATATCCGAAATGGATCTAAGCCAGATCGACGCCTAATGTTCCCTTCCCAGGAACGCGTCCTCACAGTCACTCCCTTCTAGTGACTTACCTTTACTCACCTGCCAGACGTTCGGTCAACCCTTCGACCCGTCTGGACTTCTCGCCAAGCGTCCGGTCAGCCCGTCGACCCGCTTGGACTTCTCGCCAGCTATCCGGTCAGCCCATCAACCTAGCTGGACTTCTTTCCAGACTCCGATCAGCCCGTCGACTTGTCTGGACTTCGTCTGCACACTCGGTCAGAGTGTTAGATTACAACAAACCTAACTTAACCCGATTTGTCATTCATCAAAACCCGAGTTAGATCATTAGTGCTAACCGCACCAACAATCTCCCCCTTTTTGATGGAATGACAACCTGGTTAAGTTAGTAAAAATATGCGAGAAAAAAACAAGTTAAACATTTTGTTCTAGCATGAGGTTTAAGTTAGTTTTTAATTTTAATTTTCTAACTTAACCACCTATCCCTCCCCCTTTGACATTCATCAAACAAGGATATAATTAAAAAAAATAGAATACATAAAGAAATGTAGGAAATGATGTCAAGTTAACTTAGGGGAGTTTTAAATTCCACCATATAGGAATTTAACTTTTGTAATATGACTAAGTTTTGAAAGATAACTAATTTAGCAACATAACTTAGTATGAATTTGCAAACTTTTAAAAGCTAATTTTCAAGTATAGGTATCCAAATTTCAAGAAATAGAATTTTCAAAATAAGTTTCAACTTGGAATTCTTTACAACCATGAGTTTTCAAAATCAAAATTTTAAAATTAAGTTTGAAAATCTACTTTTCAAAACCCTTAGTTTATAAAATCCAATTTAAACCCTTAGTTTTATTTTAAGACTAAGTTAAAAAAAAATTTGCAAAATCCAGATTTTCAAAATGAAGTGAAGTTTAATTTTCAAATCAAAATTTAAGGCTAGATCCAATTATTGAAATTTTCAAAATAATCTTGTAAGGTTAAAACACCTTTTTAAACATAAGTTTTATAAAGATAGTTTTGCAAAAAGTAAGATTTTCAAAACCAAGTTTATTAGATTTTACAAAGATAAGTCAAATTTGTTAAATAGATTTAAAGTATTTTTAAGAAAGTATTTTTCAAAAACCAATTTTAGTAAAGGAAAAATAAATATGAGACTAATTAATCCTCTCCCTAAACCTGACATCTAAAATAGCTGTTTAACCAATTAGTTACTTACTGACTATCAGAAGATGACAACTTTCACTTGGTTAGTCAAGTTAAGTTCATTGTGATAAGTTAGTGGTTGACTAAGCTGAATAACTTAACTTGATTAATGTAGGTTTTATATTTAACGCCCAGACTTATATCGATGCACTGATATAAGCATCTTAAGTCCAGAAAATTTTCCTATACATCTCACCCCTTTCTAAGTTTGTCAATCACAAGCAAGGTAAACCTAGGGTGTTGGTGAGATGCTCAAATACTAATCCTGGGGGAACATGATTTCTAAGGGGATTTTTCTAGTCTAAGGCTAAAGTTGTTTTGAAATTCTAAAAGTTGGAAGGTTTTAAAACAAATGAAAACAAATTTAACCTAGAATTTAAAACAGTCAATTTGAAAGCAATTTTGAATTTTGAAAATCCTAGTCTATTAAACATATTCCTAACTGTCTACGCAGATTGCTAAATTCACTTTCAGGGAGTGGTTTTGTGAATATGTCAGCTAAATTGGATTTGGACTCAATGTATTTGAGTTCAATGCCCCCTTTAGTAACATGATCCCTGATGAAGTGATGTCTAATTTCAATATGTTTAGTTCTGGAATGATGCACTGGTTTTTTTGTTAGGTTGATTGAGCTAATGTTGTCAATTAAGACTTTGACATTTGTGAAGTTCAAGTTGAAGTCTTTTAGGGTGTGCATCATCCATAATAATTGTGCAACACACTCTCCTATTGCTATATATTCTGACTCAGTTGTAGAAAGGGCAACACAATGTTGCTTTCTACTAAACCAGCTGACAAGTGATGGACCTAATAATTGACATCCACCACTTGTGCTTTTGCGGTCTAACTTGTATCCAGCATAATCTGAGTCAGAGTACCCTATTAAGTCAAAGTTATTAGTCCTAGGATACCAAATGCCCACATTTGTTGTTCCTTTAAGGTATCTAAAGATTCTTTTGACTTGAGTCAGATGGGATTCTTTAGCACAAGTTTGGTATCTTGCACACATACTAACTGCAAATAAGATATCTGGTCGACTTGCAGTTAAGTATAGTAGGCTACCTATGACACTCCTATAATGTTTTAGATCAACTAGTTTTCCATTGGGATCATCATCTAGGATTGTGTTTACTGCCATAGGTGTTTTCATTTCTTTGGTATTTTCCATTTCAAATTTCTTAAGTAATTCCTTAGTATATTTTTGTTGATAAATGTAGTTACCTTCATTTGTTTGTTTGATTTGTAACCCTAAAAAGTAGGTTAATTTGCCTACCAGACTCATTTCAAACTCACGTTCCATTAAACTTGTAAATTCATCTAGGAAATCTGAATTTGTTGAACCAAAGATTATGTCATCTACATAAACTTGTGCTATAAAGATATCTTCCTTTATTAATTTGACAAATAAGGTTGGGTCAATTTGTCCTTGGTTAAATCCTTTAGATATTAGGTAAGATGTTAATCTTTCATACCATGCCCTAGGTGCTTGTTTGAGTCCATATAAGGCTTTCTTCAATTTATAGACATAATCAGGATGTTCTAGACTTTCAAACTCAAGTGGTTGTCCTACGTAGACTTCTTCCTTTATTAGACCGTTTAGGAATGCTGACTTAACATCCATTTGGTATAGTCTAAACCCTTTGTATGCTGCATAACTTAGTAGCATTCTAATGGATTCTAGTCTAGCTACTGGGGCATGTTTCATCATAGTCAAGTCCTTCTACTTGACTGAACCCCTTAGCAACTAGCCTGACTTTATTTCGTATAATTTCTCCAGTTTCACTTAATTTGTTTCTAAATACCCATTTTGTTTCTATTATTTTCTTATTTTTGGGTGGTGGAACCAAGTCCCAAACTTCATTTCGCTCAAATTGAGCTAATTCTTCTTGCATAGCTATGACCCAGTCTGGGTCAAGTAGTGATTCAGCTATGGTTTTGAGTTCAATTTTTGAAATTAAAGATATTTGACTTAGATTTCTGAAAGATGATTTAGTTTGAACTCTAAGATCTGGGTCACCAATTATTTGATCAGTTGGATGATTTGGGTTGACTCTTATAGTTCTAGGGGGTTGACTTTCCTGAGGTTGTTCTTCTTCTTCAGGACTTAGAGTTTGGTTGGTTCCTTCAGAATTGTTATTTTGTTGAACAAATTCAATTGGTTGAAGTTGTGTTTGTTCTGGGTTTTGTTTGGATTCTTCAAATTTCACATTAGTAGTTTCTTCAATTCTTAAGGTGACCTTATTGTAAACCCTGTAGCCTCTTCTATTTAGGGAGTAGCCTAGAAAGATTCCATTTTCAACTTTAGAGGTGAATTTTCCTAAGTGTTCTCTTGTGTTTAGGATAAAAATGGGACACCCAAATACTCTAAAGTATTTTATATTGGGTTGTTTATTATGATAAACTTCAAAAGATGTTTTGTTATGGATTTTATTTAGTGTTGTTCTGTTTTGTACGTAGCAAGCTGTACTGACAGCTTCTGCCCAAAAGTATTTAGGTAGGTTGTATTCATTTAACATTGTTCTAGAGGCTTCAAGTAAGGTTCTATTTTTTCTTTCTACAATGCCATTTTGTTGGGGGGTTTTAGGACACGAAAATTCGTGATGGTAGCCATTTTCAAGACAGAATTTGTTGAAATTATGATTTTTGAATTCTCTCCCATTATCACTTCTAATTCTTTTAATTTTAAGGCCCTTTTCATTTTCAACTTGTTTACAAAAGTTTGTAAAAATTTCAAAAGTTTCGTCCTTATTTTTTAAGAATTTTACCCAAGTGAACCTAGAGTAATCATCTATTATCACTAGACAGTATAGGCTTCCATTTATTGATTTGACTCCATGGGAGTCAAATAGGTCTAAGTGTAATAGTTCTAGTATTGAGTTGGTTTGTGATTGATTAGTTGGTTTGTGGGTGGATTTTGTCTATTTACCTTGTTGACAAGCATTACATATGGTTGAGTCTAAGTTAGGTAATTTTGGTAGACCTCTAACTAATCCATTTAGTTTACTTATATTTCTAAAATTTGTGTGTGACATCCTTCTATGCCATAACCAGGTTTCTTCTTTTTGTGTTAAGTGACACTCAATTGAAGAAGTGGTTAAGTTGATTGCATAGATGTTGTCTTTTCTAAACCCTTTTAGTCTTATGTTAGGGTTGTTTAGGTGTTTGATTAAGCACTCTTTAGATAAAAACCTAACCTTATACCTAGTATCACACAGTTGACTGATACTCAAGAGATTATATTTGAAATTTTCAATAAGTAAAACATTTGTAATAATAAAGTCAATTTTTATTTCTATGTTACCTATACCAATTACTTTGAGTTTGCCATTGTTTCCAAAGGCAACTGTTCCCAGGCTTTTGTAGGTGAGTTGAGTGAATTTTGTGTGATCTCCAGTCATGTGTTTGGAGCAACCACTATCCAAAATCCACTAAGTTTCCTACAATAGGTAGGAATTGGGGTTAGTCTACCTATTGAAAAAAATGTTTTAAGTTTTAATAAATTTTTAAGTTAAAATATTTTTAAAAAATTTTACAGTAAATTTTTTTTTTAAAGTTAAAAAAATTTAATTTTTATTTTAATTTAATTTTAATTTTAATTTTAATTTAATTTAATTTTAATTTTAATTTTAATTTTATTTTAATTTAATTTTAATTAATTTTAATTTAATTTAATTTTATTTTAATGTAATTTTAATTTAATTTAAATTTAATTTAATTTAATTTTAATTAATTTTAATTTAATTTAATTTAATTTTAATTTAATTTAATTTTAATTTTAATATCCTTAGTCATCTCACCCGATCTATGTTTTCAATCAGGGAATCTTATAATTTTGTGAGATGAATTAGATTCAATTTTGGAGTTTGTTTTTAACTTGTGTTAGATTCAGGTTTAGCTTTGGGTTCAACAAATAGGCGTTCTCTGGATAAACTTCTGGGCTATGGTGAGTCACTTGGACATCATTAAAGTAACCATGCCTTCGAGGTTTTCCAAATAGTCCTATCCACTGGACTTAGTATAAAAACCTTGATCTAACTGGTTAGGATTCATAAAGGGTAGCTTCGGTAAGTTTCACTTAGCCAAATGCACCAGGTCGAAGCCATATCTTCCTAGACATGCATAGACTAAGTTTCCCTTACGTACTATCATCCAATACTTCACCATTACCATTTTTCAAGTTAAACTTGAATCCTTTTTAACTAATCCTAATTACCCTGCCGGGTAGGTTGGTTAGGGTTACCCTGTAACGACCCGCCTTCTACTAACTAAGCTGTAAGGCCGATCGTCACATTAATCTGTGCTAACTATTCCCTGACCATCACTAAATCTAAATGCGGAAGCTGTACTAATTTAAATTTTGCTAAACTGTTACTTTTCTTGATTCTATACATGCTAAAGGGTGTAATCTAAAGTATACCTAGCATATACTACATCCCCTATGGTCAAGGAACTGAAATAAATGTTTTCCAACTGTTATCAGACCTCCCAATCGATCCACAGATCGATTGGAATAGTTGATCGATCCAGTGATCGATTCAGCCGGCTACTGTATGCGGGACATAGGTTGGATCGATCCAGTGATCGATCCAGCACGCTACTGTGCTCGGGGCGATATTCTGGATCGATCCAGACTGGCCAATCGATCCAGTGATCGATCCCAGAGTCTTCTGTTCGCGACAGAAATTGCTGGATCGATCGGCTGATCGATCCAGAAGCCCATTGTTCGCGGAACAAATTGCCCAATCGATCAGCTGATCGATTGGGAACCCCCAATCGATTCACCGATCGATTGGGGTTTCTGATTTCGCAGCAACCTCTGATTTCAGCACTTGTTCGTGCCAAAATTACATATAACAATTCTAAACTAAATGCAAAATATTCTAACATCACAAAATAGTGTTCTAAACATGATAGGGTGCATGATTTACTAATTCATAGTGATTAACAACTAAAGTGCAAAATAATCAAATACTGAAAAGTTCTAATGCTTAAACAAGCTTACTAAAATTCCTTAGATCTTTATCCCAAGTTCCTGCCCACACACATCTTCGTAGCATTGTCCTCCAGCCTCCGCTAGTCCATCTTTCTTTTACCTTTATCTGTAGTATAAGGAAAAGAAAGTATCTATAAGCTTTCGCTTAGTAAGAAACCATCTACCTCACTAAAACATGCATACAATGAGTTCATGCTTTTGAAAGATGCTGATTGAAAACATAATGGAGAATGCTAAGCATGGCATACTATCATACAAAACATAGAAACCAAGAACCAATCATGGCAATAACTGAAGTGTTAACAAGAAGAGGCTAAACTGAATCATAACTAAGTTAAACTAAGCTGAACTAGAACTGAATTTAAAATATAATCACATGACTGATTGTGAGTTTGGAAAAACTATCATCATAATAGATCAAAATACATAATCATACTACTAATGGGCCCCGCAACTGTACATGCTATGCGCGCATCCTTAACTAAACCCGGGGTTGCAAATCCCGAATTTAGCAAGGTTTACTAGGTTATCTAAAACTAGGGACCGACTATGGGAGCCCAGCCCAATGGATATCTAATCCTGTACAGTGCCCCTACTGAAAGTAAAATACTGGATCATATCTAGTTAATTTATCTTGCTTTTACTAGGTTATCTGAACCTAGAGGCGACTGTGGGTGCCCACCCATTGGACCGTAGTCCCATATAAGCTGTAGCAAGACTAACTAAACTATTTAAATACTTCTATTGCATTTACTGGGCTATTAAAAATGTCTATCGTAGCATTTTACTGAGCTAAACATTTTATCGAATACCTAGTGTGCTCCAACTCTCCTCTCTATTAGGGAGACCACCTCTAGGCACCCGACAACGTCTAGAATCTCCAATTGAAGAGAGAAAACAT
This sequence comes from Zingiber officinale, assembly GCF_018446385.1. Classification (NCBI taxonomy): domain Eukaryota; kingdom Viridiplantae; phylum Streptophyta; class Magnoliopsida; order Zingiberales; family Zingiberaceae; genus Zingiber; species Zingiber officinale. The sequence continues at coordinate 74,833,929 of NC_055999.1, forward strand.
GTCTGGCCCATCTAGAGGTGCTCAACTAGATCCCTAAACCTGCGAGGAGGGTTAAATACACCCTATGCATCGAAAAGTCTACATATAGATAATTTGACAACATTCTATCGTACAAAAAGCTACTTATACTGCAGGTAAGGGGTTTCTTACCTCCTGTTCGGATTTTCTTACGATTCTAATCGCTGGATTTCCGGAGGAGACGATCCTTTCGACGATCTTCTCGCGTCTATGCGTTCCTCTCGCGGAGGGGAGCGTCCTCGTGTCGAAGTCGTCGCCGGAAAGTGTCCTTGGGCCGAACCTCAGCCTTCCTTGTGGTTGGCGCCGAGAGAGGGAGAGGAGAAGTGGGCGGCGGAATTAGGTTGTGGTGGAGAAAGTTACGATCCAAGAAAATAACTCTTCACATAATTATTTCCTATTTATATTAAGTGATAATTCCGGCCCAACTCCAACTTAAATAAAATTGTTTCCCTTTCCTCTCAGCACGGCCCTGCTGGGTTCACTTGGTTACCATGGTTCACCATAAGTCATAGGACCCTTAGGTCTCGGGTTCAATTCCCGCTTAAGCTATTTTCGTTTTCTATTTATTTTTGCTACCTCCGCTACTCTAAAAATTCTGTAAAAATATCCTAAAATTCCAGAAAAATCATAGAATATTTCTAAAACAGTTTTGAGAATTTTCGGGCGTTACATACCCTGCCGGGTAGGTTAGTTTTGGAGGTGCCAGCTATTCTGGAGCCTCCCCCTGAATTAATTACCATTTAATTTGTTCTTGGTTTATGTCTATTTCTTTTATAATTAAATTTCACTTGATGATAGTTTATATTTTGTTGAGTTTTAATATGTTTAGATTTTAACCCTTTTGGTTTAGGTTTGTATTCTGGTTTATTTGATTTATAATATATTTTATCTTTAGGGATGTAGTATTGATTAAGTCCTACTTGCGTGATTAAACACGCTTTCGGAACCCAAGCTTGTTTTGTTGGTTTGTTTTGGGTTATTAATGATTTAAAAGTTTTAGTTGAACTTGATTTGTAACCAAGTCCAGTTTTGTTGTAACTTGCTTTTTGATTGTTTAAAATTAAATCTAAGTTCTTTGATCTCGTTGTGAATTTTTCTAATATTTCTTTTAAATTATTAATTCCTAATTTTAGTGATTGATTCTCCTCCTCAAGTGTTAGATCTTGAGTTGGACTTGAGTTTTTGATTTGTTCCTTGAGGTCTTGATTTTCCTCGAGGAGTGACTTATTTTCATTTTCTATTTTTACTAATTTATTATTTAAGCAGGAAATAATTTTAAAAAAATTTCTGTTTAGATTTCGGTATACCACTTCGGAACCTTCGGAAACGAGTACGGACTCATGGTTTGATTCGGGTCTAGACCCGTCTTCCAATTCATCCTCCGATTCTTCTTCGCGGGCCATCAGCGCGAGGTAACTTTGGTTCTTTTGTTCTTCGGCTTCCGATTCATTCGAGGAAGTGTCGTCCCACGTCGCTTTGAGCGCCTTCTTTTTTATCAGCTTCGGTTTGTCGTTCTTCAGTTTTAGGCACTCGTTCTTGTAGTGGCCCTTTTTGTTGCATCCGAAGCACGTCACGCTCATTGATTCGGGGGAGTTGATTTTCTGAAGGTCTTTCTTGCTGAAGCCCCTATTTCTCCTGGTGAACATTTTCCTTACCAAGTTCACCAGGTGCTCTTCATCTTCAGAGTCCTGGTCAGAATCTGCTTCAGGCTCAGGCTTGTTCTTCTTTTCTTTGGAGGGACTTGCAAACAAAGCAATTCCTTTCTCGGCCCCGACGTGAGTTTGTTCGTGTAGTTCTAATTCACAAAACAACTCATCTAATTTAAGTTTCGATAAACTCTTAGAAATTTTATAGGCATCTACGATAGATGCCCACAAACTATTACGTGGAAATGCGTTTAATGCATACCTTATTAAGTCCCGGTTCTCCATTTGGTGGCTGATGGCGTGGAGCCCATTGAGGATGTCCTTGATCCTCGCATGAAGTTGACTTGCAGTTTCTCCTTCCTACATTTTTATGTTAAATATTTTATTTAATAATAAGTCTCGTTTTGTTACCTTAGCGTCGCTCGTTCCTTCGTGCAGCTCGATCAGTTTACCCCACAATTCTTTGGCGTTCTTATGTGGTCCGACCCGATTCAATTCTTCTCTGGTCAATCCGCACTGTAGGGTGTTGATTGCCTTGTTTTCTGTTGACGCCTTCTTCTTTAGGTCTGAGGTCCAATCTTCTGGGTCTAGTAGATTTCCGGAACTGTCCACTGGTATTTTATATGGTCTGGTGATGCTCATCCACTGGTCGAAGTCTGTTTTGAGATAGACTTCCATTCTCTTCTTCCAATACGAGAAGTCATCCCCGTTGAAGAGGGGAAGATGCACTGTGCTGAATCCTTCAAGTTGAGACATTTTAATCCTACACACAAGTAAAAAATAGACAAAAAAAATCCCAAGACTTGGTCTTGGATTAGCAGTGTGGGAAGAAAAAGATCTAAATGAATGTTGCACCAATTTGGATAACGAAAAAAATCTTTCCAAAAAGGTAAGATTACCGGTTTGGAATTATGCGGAAAAAAAATAAAAACCAAAAAAAACTTAACAAAAAGTTCACCCCCCGTCTAATTGGTGGTTGCACCAAATCAGAGCGGTACCTGCTCTGATACCACTTGTTGGATCGTGATGTTTCAATAGAGGGGGGGGTGAATATCGATTAAAACTTTCATCGAAAAGAGTTAAGCACACAGCGGAAATAGAGTAAAGACAAAGTAAGAAATCAAGGCAAGGCTAACACAGTTCGGTTTTACTTGGTTCGGAGCCTGTGTCGACTCCTACACCGAGGCCCTCACTCGTCGTATGCTTTCGTTGGGCAATCCACTAGCAGTTCGAATATTTGATTACGGTAAGTTAAGTACAGAAGTGCTAATGAAAAATAAAACAAAGCTATACCAACAAGGGAGGAAAATTAAAAGAACAGGAGCGAGTTGTCGGAGCTTCGTTAGCGTCGCTGGAGCGTAGAGCAGCAGAGCAAGCAGTCTGAGAGTTCTGAGTTGTGTCTGAGGCTCCACCCCTGTCCCTTCTTTTATATGAAGCTCGGGGTGCCCCGGATCCCTTCCAGGCGCCCTAGTGAGACGTGGCAGGTCCAACCAGCGAGCTCCACATGGCGACGCGCGATCAGGATAAAATTTGCCTCCCGAGCGCCCGGATCCCCTCCGGGTGCCCGAACCACCTTTCTCCAGAAATCAGCTTTCCTGCAAGACAAGGTTAGTCCGAGGCAAATAAATAGTATATATCTTGCAAAACAGAGTGTTAGCACAATTCATAAGTTTGACATAAAAAGTATAGCTTAGATTCCGTCTTTCCGAGACCGGAATCTAGTCACGATCTCGACTTAGATATCCGAAATGGATCTAAGCCGGATCGACGCCTAATGTTCCATTCCCGGGAACGCGTCCTCACAGTCACTCCCTTCTAGTGACTTACCTTTACTCACCTGCCAGACGTCCGGTCAGCCCTCGACCCGTCTGGACTTCTCGCCAAGCGTCCGGTCAGCCCGTCGACCCGCTTGGACTTCTCGCCAGCTATTCGGTCAACCCGTCGACCTAGCTGGACTTCTTGCCAGACATCCGGTCAGCCCGTTTACCTGTCTGGACTTCGTCTGCACACTCGGTTAGAGTGTTAGATTACAACAAACCTAACTTAACCCGATTTGTCATTCATCAAAATCCGAGTTAGATCATTAGTGCTAACCGCACCAACAGTTACCACAGTATATATCTTGAGGCAAGGAATAGGTCTAGAGGGCGGCTGTGGAGATGAGGAGTCGACAAAGGGCATGGCCTACGGAGGTGGGGAGGCAGTGACGATTTATTGATGACGCGGCAGGGAGAGATTTGGAGTCTTTGCAGAGATGATGAGAGGCGGCGATCTTGAGTCGGCGAAGATTTCTTGAGGGAGTGGATGCAGAGATGAGGAGGCGCTGCAGAGATGAGGAAGCGACAAAATCGCTGGCTACCGAGATGAGGAGGCGGTGAGGTCTCGATAGTGTGGGAGAGAAGGCTTCGATAGTGTGGGAGAGAAGGTCTCGATGAGGAGGGACGGCGGGAGAAACCTCTTTCGGGAGGAAGTTTGACGGGCATGCGGCGCGGGATGTTTGGAAATTGGAAATTAAAGAATAAAAGGAAAAAAATAATTATGAGAAAGTGGAATTAATATTACGCAAGGTAAAAAAATATATAAAATTGATTATATTACTGTTTCTTACGCTGTTAATAATAACTTATCATATTAACAGCATGCTACTTTTGCACGCTATTATTATTATTAACTATTTGTAGCATACATTAAAATGCATGCCGTTAATAATATATTATTAACGGCGTGCTTTTAATGCGCGCTGTTAATACCTTTTTTTATTTCAAAGTTCATACTATTAACAGCGCACATCAACATGCACGTCGTTAATAATACTATTAATGACATGCTTTTAATGTACGCTGTTAATAGCGCGCTGCGAAAAGTGATTTTTGTTGTAGTGATGTAAAATATGCCTTTTTAAACGGATTTATTAAAGAAGAGGTATATGTAAGTCAACGCCTAGGATTTGAGGATTTGGACCACCTGAACCATGTTTTTAGGCTAAAAAGACCCTATATGGACTAAAACAAGCACCTAGGGCTTGGTATGAACGACTATCAAATTATCTAATATATAAAGGTTTTAAACAAGGTCAAATAGATCAAACCTTATTTGTAAAAACCTTAGAAAAAGATATTTTTATAGCCCAAATCTATATAAACAATATAATTTTTGGTTCAACCAACACTAAATTTCTAAAAGAATTTACCAAATTAATGGAGAGTGAATTTGAAATGAGCCTAGTAGGAGAACTCAACTTTTTCTTAAGCTTACAAATTAAACAAACCAAAGATGGAATTTACATCTTTCAAACAAAATATGCCAAGAAATTAATTAGAAAATTTGGAATGGAAAATTAAAAAATTATAAGTACTCCAATGGCTACAAATGTTAAAATCGACTCTGACTTAGAAGGAAAATCAGTAGACTTAAAATACTATCAAAGTGCGATAGGAAGTCTACTCTACCTAACTACAAGTCGATCGAACATCCTATTTACAATAGGTATGTGTGCAAGATACCAATCTTATGCAAAAGAGTCACACCTAACAAATGTTAAAAGAATACTTAGGTATATTAAGGGAACCCTAAATGTAGGACTTTGGTACCCTAGAACTTGTACCTTTGACCTAATCGGCTACTCTGACTCAGACTATGCCGGGTGTAAATTAGATAGAAAATGTACAAGTGGTAGCTGCCAAATTTCTAGGTCAGTGCCTAGTAAGTTGGTCAAGTAGAAAGTAACACTGTGTTACTTTATCTACTACCGAAGCTGAGCACATAGCCTTAGGGGAATGTGCATCTCAACTATTATGGATGATGCATACCTTAAAGGACTATCAACTGGAATATAAAAACATAAAAATTTCCATTGATAACATAAGTTCAATTAACTTAACCAAGAATCTAATTCACCACTCAAGGACTAAGTACATAGAAGTTAAACATCACTTTGTAAGGGATCAAGTAGCTAAGGGTGACATTGTGCTTAACTAGGTTGAGTCTAAGTCAAACCTGGCAGACATTTTCACAAAACTCTTACCTGAACTCGAGTTCACTGCACTTAGAAGACAAATAGGGATGTGCTTAGTAGAATAAGGGTTGCTTTTTTTGCAATTTCAAAATACTTTGAATTCAAATTCTAGGAAAAATAATTTTCAAAAATCCCAAGTTTATTAGTTTTTCAAAATTTTGGATTTAGCCTAAGAAATTACCCCCTAGAAAGTATGTACCCCTAGTTTCAGTCAAAGCATCTCACAAGCACACTAGGATTACCTTGCTTGTGTACAAACAATTTAGAATGGTGTGAGATGCATAGGGTACTGGCTGGACTTAAGAATGCTTATGTCTGTGCATCGACATAAGTCTGGGCATTAAATACCAAAATCATATTAACCAAGTTAAGTGATCCATGCTTAGTCAACACTAACTGGAATATTCACTTAACTTAACTAACCAAATGAAAGCTACTACTTTTTGGTAAATAGGTAGTAACTAAAGGTTAGACAGTTGGTTGTTAATTTGGTTACTCATGCTTGGACTATAGGACTTTAAACTTTTAATTGGCTGACATGAATCAAGGAGGAGTGAAAAGATTGTTTTTAACCAAGTTATTTCTTATATTTAAAATTATCATTTACTGGTCTTAAAATAAAACTATTTTATAATTTGGGAAGTTAGTTTTTTTTTTAATTATTTTTAACTTAGTTTTAAAATAAATCTTTTTTACTTGAATTTTAACTTTTAAAATAAAATTATTTTGACTTGGAAATTATTTTTATGACTTTGATTTAAAAATCATTTTTGATTAAAATTCAGTTTACTTGGACTTAAGGTTTGATTAAATTATATTGAAGTATAAATTAAAAGTCTGAACCCAATAATTTTCAATATGTTTTCTTTAATTCTCACTAAAGCTTCAAATTAAATTAGCTTGGTTTTAATACTTTCATTTTGCAACTCTATTATTTGGCTAGAAATTACTTACTAAATATTTTTCAAAAAATTTCAAACGAGTGAATATTTCTCCAAGCCATTTTTTCGGGGGAGCAGATTATTCATTTCTAGGTGGAAAGTCCTGGTGTCACGAACCTGGTGAAAGACTGGGCAGGTCGTGAAGCGGACGTCCAGTAGAAAGTCCTGGAGCCTCGGGCGCTGAGCAAAAGTCTAGTTGGTCTAGAGGATCAACTGGCAACAGGTAAACTGTCCTGAGTGGAGTAGGTGAGGATGCGTTCCGCGGTGAGAGAACAGTAGGCGTCAGTTCAACCTAGGATTTTCGGTCAGGAATTTGAAGTTAGAATCGGACAGTCGGTGACTGTCAGATAATCATATTTATTGTGTTTAATTGTGCTAACTCTGTTTTGCAGGATATATTTTTTCTGGACTAACTTATTTTGCAGGAAGAGATCCTCTCGCAGCAAGGCGTGAGGGCGCCCTCATGGAGTTTGAGGGCGCCCTGGACACTGGCGTGAGGGTGCCCTGGACCTTGGCGTGAGGGCGCCCTCAGGCGGATAAGCTACGAAGTGGTTAGAACTCATCCACGCTGGGGATTCGGTGTGGATGAGGGCGTCCTCCATGGTGTTGGAGGCACCCTCTATGAGCTTTATATGCAGGATTCGACCAACAGCTTAGGACATCATCTGAAACGTGATCCATCTTCCGTGTGTTACTTAAAGAATGCTCCGACAAAGCCGCAACTCGACTCCGACGACCAGACGCTTCAAGTTTACTATTTTAGTTGTCGGCATAACATTTTATTACTGCTTTAACATTGTACTTGAAATTGTAATATTTCTAAATTGATAGTGATTGCCCACTGAAAGCGATCAATGATTGTGGGCCTTGGAGTAAGAGTCGCCCAAGGCTCCGAACCAAGTACATCTTGGTGTTTGCATTGTTTGTTCTTATTTCCCTTATTTCCACTGCGTTTACTCTTATCTTTCTGAAATGAAAAGTGAAAGCCACGAGCGTTATTCATCCCCCTCTAGCAATTTTCGATCCAACAGAACTGATCCAGATGATCATCAGGGTCGATTGCCCCGATGTATGTCCCGATCGCCAACGGGGTGTAGTGTAAAGGTAGAGGGTCTTGTAAGATCTCCTCTGAGAACTGTCTGTTAATCCGTTCAGGGGATGCGGCGCTCCAGGGCACTTTTCCTTTCCTCGCATCCCGCACGGGCGCCTCGATAGAAGATAACCCCCACTCTTGATGCGCTTGAGCTATCTCCGAGGGGGTTTGGAACAGAGCCCGATGGAAAGGGATCGGTGCAGGCGACCCTTCCCCTTGGGTGTTGGTCGGCCTACGGTTCTGCCCTCATACGGAGAGTTGCTCCGCTCGGTCTTCTTGTCCTGCTCGCCGATCGGCCACCGAGGTCGTCGATTGTGGTGCTAACCGATCGACTATCGCTTGTTGTTACTGCTCCATCATTTTTACTGCCTATGCTTGCACAAGCATTTCCAACTCCTCTTGCGTGAGCGTCATGGTGGTTAGCCGTCCAGCGTCTTCCATTTCCTCGGCTCGGATTTAGGCGACGTTCCCACTGACGACGCTAAATATGATCCTGTTCGAAAGTCGAGGAGGTGGATGCTGGGGATGTGGCGCTCCTGCTGACCTCTGAGGGACTTCGCGCTTTCCTGCAACACAAGTAGCATCAGTGTTGAGCCAGGGAAGGGATCCCCGGTGATGGTCCTTCGACGCTCAAGTCAGTCTCCAGCGAAGCAAGAAGCAAAGGAAACTATAGCGCAATTGTACAGATCGTGAGAAAAGCATACCTCCACCGATGCCTGGACCCCCCTTTATATAAGGCTCATGTAGTGTGTGTGCATCCTTCTCAAAGCGGGCACGCTATCCCAAACCTTCCGTGAATTGTCATGTCAGTAAAGTGTCCCTGACACAGTACCTTAACAAGTCGTGCATATCTCTGAAGTGATAGTGGAAGATTCTGCTGTACAATCTTCTGCCTGACCATACCGTCCGTCGGTGACACTAACACCCAAAAAGATGTCAAAAGATATCCCGCGGTGTCTGTTGCTTAACTGAATGGGATGACCGCTCAGCTGAGAGTTCCCTATTCCAGTGTCGTTTGTTGCTGGGCCAAGCAGGATGGCCGCTCGGCTGGGATCTCCGTTGTATGGCTGATGAATCTATTGCTTGGTCGAGTGGGGTAGGCGCTCGGCTGATACTTCCACTGTTCGGCTGCCGTACGTGCCTCTTGATCGGACGGGATAGTCGCTCAACTGTAGTAGCATTGTTCATGTGTGGTATGCTCGGTTATGACTTTACTCGGCTGATGTTCTGAGTATTAATGTAAGGCCAAGCGGAGTAGCCGCTCGACCTGCTTCTGCGGACACTTGGCGTTCATTCTTGTATTGAGCGTCCTACCTCGAGCTAGCGATGTTGTCGGATCGAACTTTTCATATCTCGGTCGGGCGAATCACTTGCCCGCCTGACTTGTGATAGGGGACGTTGACCGTCTTAACTTTGACCTTCATTTTGATGAAGACTTTTCCTAAGACGGTCCCTCCTTATTACCACATCAATATATATTAAGGTTGATTTAATTAATCTATGTTTAACCCAATGGTAGGCGGCTAAATAATAAAAAGTCCACAAAAATTAAAGAGGATTCAGACCCATTTAATTGAGTTGCCACCTCATTAATTACTTTGCTAACTAATTGAACTACCAACTCTAAATAGTGGGGTCCTCCCCCTAAATCCACCTTAAATTCTATTTAATAAGTCAATGGAATTTTTGATTACCTAAAACTAGAAGACATGTTAATATTAAAGTTTTTTTTATTTATAAAGATGGATCTAAAGAGATATATTTAACTCATTTAAAAACACATTAGCTCCATTAATCATAATATTAAACATTCATAAAACAATTCGAAGATCCAAAAATTGACAAGTGGAAAAATAGCAAAATCATTATTATTATCGATCGAATTAACTCTCAACTACCAACTACTCCTTTTCATTAATGCAATTAAGCCACTCTATTCCATTTTATCACTATAAAATCTCCCCTCCATCACTCATTCACTCACATTCCTCTCCACACCACACACCACCAACCCCGACGATTCCCGCTCCCGTTCTTCTTCCCGATGTCTCGCTCCGGTGCCTTAGCGGTGGTGCTCATGATAGCAGCAGTCGTCGCCCTCCTAGCGGGGTCCCAGGCCGATGCCGTTGTCACCTGCGGCCAAGTGGCCTCCAACCTGCGGCCCTGCATTCCCTACGTGACCGGTAAGGTGTCGGCGCTGCCTCCGCCCTGCTGCAACGGGGTGAGGAGCCTGAACACCGCCGCGCAGACCACCGCCGACCGCCGTGCAGCGTGCAGTTGCATCCGCTCGCAGGCATCTGGGATCTCCGGTCTCCAGCCCGGCCGCCTTTCCGGGCTCCCCGGCAGCTGCGGCGTCCACCTTCCATTTCCCGTCAGTACCTCCACTGATTGCTCCAGGTCCGTAACTATTTGACATCATTAGATTATTTAGTCCTAACTATTTGACGGTCAACTTTTATCGTAACATATGTCTGTGAATTTGGTCATGCAGTAACTGATCGACCGGACCGAGTGGACCAGATACTATCCGAGTTATAGAGGGATACATGGAATAAAAATGGGAGGTCGAGTCTCATACTTGTGATCCTCCCATCGCGTCTAGCTTCGATGCCGAGGCTTGTTATTGTTCTATATATCGTCATGTTGTTTTGTCTATATTCTAATATATACTTCTCCTTCGTATCGTGTGAAATTCCCGTATATTTATTCTAAATGGATATCCTCTTACATCTAATGTGATAATACTCGTGATTCATTTGTTTTAAACTTTTTTTTATTAAAAAAATTAAAATATATGCTTAATTTTCCAACTCTAATCCTTATATATTATACTTCAACACATTTATTTTATTTTATAATTTAAAATCTTTAAAAAAAATATTAGTGTAATATGGACAAAATAAAATATATGGGATAATTGATGATTAAACTTTACTGCTTGTTAATAACCCTTTTTCATTGCTTTTTATTTTTATTTAATTTTTTAAATAAGACTAGGTAGTTATTAATGTTTCAAATTAAATAGACAGGACATGATATTCATGGAAAGAATGAGAGTTTGGCGAGGAGAGATTGAAATTCATTCCATTTGATTTCAGATGAACGGAAAATGATAAATAAAAAAGATTCCAGAGAGATTCTAAATCATGTGATAATAACTATAGTCATAACTACTAAAACATTCTATTCATAAAACATTATATTTCATATTACTTACTAAAACGTTATTTTTTTTAGAAAAAAAGACATTTGAACTATGCTGACTCAAGGCATAGGTCATTACGGCCATGTCAAAGTCTCGTATTTTATTGAGGCCCGCATTGTTTGAATTTTTAATTTTAATATTATTTATAATTATTTTTTTAAAAAAATTACTTTTATTTTTAGATTAAATTAAGGGCCCCTATTTATGGGCCTCAATTTTTAAATTGTAATATTATTTATAATCAATTTTACAAAAACACTCACTTTTAATTTTAGATTAATTTAAAAGAAAATCTATTTTGAATTTTAGATTTTTTTCAATTTTATTTGTTATTGTTTTATTAATTATATATCTTATTTTATAAAATTTTATTTTTTATTGTTTTAATAAAATCTATGTTAAAAATTAAATAATTTAATAATTTTATCAGTAAAAAAATTTATTATCAAAATTTAAATATAAAAATTTAATTAGTTATTTTACATTTCAAAATATTAGGAAAATTATTTTTTTATAAAAAATATTTTTTAAATTTATATTATTTTTTAAAAAAATATTAAAGATCAATTTTTTTTCGGTTGCCTTGGGCCTTCGTAATGATTGAGACGGCCTGCATTTGAATCCGTTAGGTTATTAGCGCTTCCAAATCTTGAGATAACACCAACTTAAGTATACTAGCCAATTAATAAAATAAATGTATTCATAAAATACTTTTGGCCATTAACTAATTTTATATAATCAAATATTTACATTCCATAAAACAAGTTGACTTATGACGGGTGGGCTTTGACGTCTCTTGTAGAGTCGAACTTTGTGTCTCCTATCAATAGGGATAGGGATATAAATGAATTAAACGTTCATGAACAAACGTGATATTCAGTTTAGTAAATGCTTATTTATATTCATTCAATATAAATAATATAAACAAGATCAATTAAATAAACAATCTTAAACAACTCATTAAACAAAATAAATAAGATTGAACTTATATGTGTTTAGTTCGTTAATGTTCATGGATAACGTTCATGAATAATATTTGTGAATATCATTTGTGAATATTTAGGAACAATGTTCATGGATTATATTCATTAATAAAACTCTTATCAATATACAAAATAAGTAAAAAAAACTTTTAAAATGAATAAATAAATTTGAATTATTAAGCTCAATAATCAATTAAATAAGTAAATATTTCAAACAATAAAAAAACAACCCTACTCAACTACACCCATAAAGCTCAAAACCGACGATAAAATCAACTTACCTCTTCTGCAATCTAGACAGGCATGTAGTAAAAGCAAATCCAAACCAAATCCATCGACATCACAAAATCCATACAATGTCCATACCATCAAACAGAACAAGTTTAGCATAATCTAAGTAAGAAGACCAAAAGACCAACAATATCCTCGTGGTCTGCAGGGGACTAGCAACTGGAACTCTCTCCTGACAGCATCAACCTGAAAATAATAACGGAGGCGGGAGTGATTCCAACGCTCAGCAGGTAACAACTGATATACATAGTAAGGAAGTAACATCTAGCACTAATCATGCGTACAGTCTCCTAACGTAATAAAGGTAAATGCAAACTGAAATAAACAGGAGAATATTGTACTAACCAGGATCTGGTACAAGGATAAACAGTCCGAGAGGTATAGAAATCCTGTATGCATGTAAGCATGAGCATCCAACAATATGCAGCAAATAAATGCAGCAAACACAATCACAAGAAATAAATGCATCAATGCGTATGATGCCAATGATGCGTCCTGGTCACCCCTGACGCCAGTCAACCATCTCACACACAATGGTGAGACCGAGTGGGTAGGGCTGTGACAACCGTGCACTCTGTCGTCACTGCTCCTGATGAGTGACCGAGCGGACGGGATGCTGTCGTAGTACACCTATCCTCCTACCCCAAATCATAAATGGGGGAGTGCAATGCTCTCATCTCCCGGTACACGATGACGGGGAGGAATCTCTGCCGGCTACCACGCTGCGTCACACTACCCATGAGCGGACCAACGGAGCCAAACAAAGTCCCTGCTGCAACATACTCTGCTTGAATCGACCACTAACCCATGAGTGGTGGTGTGTGCAGATCCATGTAACTGGCGATGTGCTCAACAACAATGGAGCGGACTATCGCACAGCATGCAATCATGCGAATGGTGCATGACACTAATCATGGAAATATCCTGAGCTAAACCATATATATATAGAAGGTGCACCTTAGGTCAATGAATCAAATCAAAGGTACACAGATAAGATAAGGTATAAAACCTAGGTCCTGAACATGGTGAAGCATGGTATATCACTACCCCCTATAAACATGTATAAGCAGGTAAGAAATAACATGATATGCAAAACAAGTATCAACCAAGCATGTAACAAGTATCGGGTAGTGACTAACCGAAACAGATAAGAAACATAATTATTGTAATTTGTTAAATTCACTACTATGCATATCAAACGACATAAAGTCAGAAGTACCCGCCTCCAATAGGAAAGTTCAATCTGGTCCAAATACGACGTCGAGATACTCGTCTCGCGTCAAAGTCCTGTAACACATGGTATCCAAATTTAGCTAATTACATATAAATAAATTAGCTAAATCAAATCCTCAAGAAGCTAATATAAATCCAGATCCAATTATAGACCCTAATTGAATCATTTAACTCCTCAATCGTTTCTAATCCATTCGAATTAGGACTTACAATAAACATGGTTAATCATAGCATCTTACCCAATTTAGTCTTAATTCGACACATATATCAACTAATCAAATAATCCAAATTCATTTTGATCTACATCCAAGATCAAAACCTACATTTAACCATTCAATCACACTAATCATGAATCAACTAGTGATATACTAACCATCTAGTAATCCATATCATCTCCAATTCAATCCATACCTAATTCATCAACAATACAAACCAATTTCCCTACTTCTTACCTTAATCTACAGCCCAACAAATCCATAGCAAAGACAACTTGCTGTCGGGACAGAGGTAGCTGTTGGAAATCAAGAAACGCCCTACAATGCACTGTCTGGACCAAAATGAAGCTCAAGAAATCGACATCCAAACAACAACCAAATTTCCAGAACAACCTAAGCACCTTTCCTCTTCCTCTAATTGCCTGCGATGACCAAGAACTCGACGAAGTTGCTGCTGGAAACCCTAATACCAAAGACTCAGGCCGATACAAAGGTGGCTGCTCGCACTGGACGGCTGGCAGATCGGTTCTAGGGCATAGCGTATCAAGACTCAGTGCCGGCACGTCAGCAAAGACGAAATCGAAGAAGCAGCGGCGCTGAGTGAAGCTAGGGCAGAGGAAGGGTGGTCGACGCTCTATGGCTGACGATGGATCTGAGCTCAGGGGGCTTCCTCCTCAGGCGACGTCGAAGATAGCAGAAGGTCTGTCGGCTTCAACTCGTCTGTGAGAGAACAGAGAGAGGAGGAAGGAGAGTTCGGAAGAGGAGAGAGAGGCGTCGGGTGTGGCGCGAGCGCAGGGGTGAGGGAATTGGTCGGCTCTCTATTCCCCGGCGTCGTCGGCGGCGGCGTCGGGCAGAGGAGAGGAAGAGGGCGTCAGCGTCAGCCAAGCACAGTGGTGGTCGGCTAGGGCAAAAAGAGAAATCGGCCGGCGCTCGTGTGGTGAGGTCGGAAAAGAATGGAAATCGGCGTGCGGCTCGGCGAGGTGGCGGAGCAAGGTGGCGTCGTCGGGTGGAGGACGAAGAGCTCGGGAGGATGGAGGAGGAAATCGGCAGAGGCATCTGCGGTTTGCGGCTCGGAGAGGACGGTTAGGGCAAATGGCGTCGGCGCGCGGGGAGGAAGAAACGGAGAAAAGAAATAAGAATAAAAAAAAGGAAATAAAAAGGAAAAGAAAAATAACTTTTCCTCGCTTAAATGGGGTAGCCTAAACAGGCATTCCCGTGCCCCGTTTTTATTCCCGTAACCTGAGCCATATGAGCTCCGAAAAATTCCAGAAAAAATTCTAAAAATTCTAGAAAATTTCCTTATCATTATTCGCCACTTTCCAGTATTTTACATTCTCCCCCACTAATAAAAATTTGGTCCCCAAATTTCGTTATCTACCATCAGCAAATACTAACAATAGATAAAGAGTATAATTGCTGAACGGTAAATTAAATCACATACCTCAAGTGAAAAAAATGGGGGTATCGAGCTCGGATAGTATCCTCAAGCTCCCAGATAGCCTCCTCGTCCGAATGATGCTGCCATCCGACATTTAACAAGTCGAATAGTCCTGTTCCGCAACTGACGATCTTTCCGGTCTAAAATCCGTACCGGAACTTCCTCATAGGTGACGTTAGGCTGAACGGGAACTGCGATATCGGTCAACACATATGTCGAGTCGGGTATATACCTCCTCAATATAGACACATGGAATACGTCGTGAACACCTGCCAAAACTGGTGGTAGCACCAAACGATAAGCTACTGCTCCAACCCTTTCCAAGATTTGGAAAGGTCCAATGTATCGCGGAGCTAGCTTACCTCTGAGGTCAAATCTCTTCACCCCTTTCGTGGGTGAAACTCGCAGTAAAATATGGTCGCTAATAGAGAACCCCAGTGGTTTGTGTCTCAGATCAGCATAACCCTTCTGGCGATCCCTGCACCTCTGACATCCTCCGTCTGATAGTACAGACCAACTCTGCCTCATGCTGAGCTCTATGAGGTCCCAACAACTAGGCCTTCCCAACCTCATCCTGATCGACGACTGAGAAACTATGGTAACAAGAATACCCTGCTCTGTATGTCCCTGCTCCTCAAGGGCTAACTCAGAGAACCTTGAACCAAGTCTGTAACTGAAACTCGATGGCAAGCCAAAGTCCCTCTGGACTTCCTGCTGAGTGCATCAGCAACCACATTAGCTTTTCCCGAGTGGTAGCTAATGGTACAATTGTAGTCCTTCAGGAACTCCATCCATCTCCTCTGTTGGAGATTAAGTGTCTATCTCAGTGAACAGATATTAGAGACTCTTATGGTCAATGAGAATCTCAAGTTTAACACTGTACAGATAATGCTGCCAAATCTTCAAGGCAAAAATAATGGCGATCAGCCACAAGTCATGTACTGGGTAGTTCTCCTCATGCTCCTTCAACTGCCGAGAAGTAGGAGACTACCCTGTCGTGCTGCATCAAAACAGCCCCAAACCCTATAGAGATGCGTCGGTATAGTGCACGAATCCGTCCTCTTCAGAAGGTAAAACTAAAATCGGAGCGGACACTAGTCTCCGCTTCAGCTCCTGGAAGCTGGTCTCGCAATCCTCAGTCCAAGTGAACTTCACGCCTTTCCTGGTCAGGCGTGTAAGTGGCATAGCAATCCGAGAGAAACCCTCAACGTATCTCCGAAAATATCGAGTTAAACCAAAGGGAGTTGCGAACCTCCTCTATAGACTCCGTCTATTCCCAACGGTAACGACCCCTATCTCCTGTGGAACCACGGTATACTCCTACTGGTGACCGTGTGTCTCAAACATCCCACAGAAGACAACCAAAATACGGCCTACTGATCTTCACATATAGACGTTTACATCGAAACATCTCTAGAACTATGCGAAGATGGTGTACAAGACACCTCGGATCCGTAATAGATCACAACATCGTCAACAAAGACAATGGAACCCGATCCAAACATCCTAGGAATATCTAATTCATCGAGTCCCTGAAAACATCTAGGGCACCGCAAGCCCTAATGGTAAAACCAAGACACATAATGTATGTATCATAGTCATTCCTAACCATAAGATCCTCGACAATAAACAGATCTGATCACCAACGATATAAATCACCAAAGAATAGATCTTCCAGTGTGAGAACAACACTCCATCACACGAAATACCACATATGTGGGAGCAACGCTCTACCACAAACAATCCGTAATATGTGGGAGCAACGTTCTATCACAAACAATCCATAAGTGACCAAGACATCTAACTATCCAACTAGAGATTGTACAAGATCACTTTACCACATGTCATTGTGGCTAGCCAAAGGTATAACAACCTAGTAAGAAAATCAAATATATTGTCAACTCTCTCAATATCGTAGTGGGGCGGTCACCCACCAATAGGAGAATTAGTTGACAGGGTAATACAACAAATGATGTAATGTAGGCACTCCACATCCTACACTCAACATAGGTAGAATCATCATAATGCTACCAACAATATACCTAGCACATGTGCACACACAACATAAGTATGATCGACATAATCCTCCATTTAGTACACACCCAACACTCTCATAACACAGGTATAAATCAGTGTGATACCTCCAACAATACATACCGAACTCGTATGCATAAATCAGCGTAGGTATAATCGACAATACACCTCAAATATTACACTGAACACATCTGCACATATCACAACTCAAATTAAATCGATAAGATACCTCCAAATAAACAATCAGACACGTATGTCTAACCACAAGGGTATAATCTACTAGACACCCACAATAATCATAACTGGACAAGTATACATCACATAGATATACATAATCAGCATATTCGTGTCTGATACCAAATAAATTGTCAAATAACTAAATCAGTTCATGGGTCAATTCAACACTAATTACATCAACTCAAACTACAAAATGCCAACCCACATAATATCATATGTATAAATGTGTACGACCCAAAAGAAAAAGTCAGAATTCAAAAACATCAAGACACTCTCATTTTTATCCTCAAAAATATCAGCCCACATAATATCAGATGAATAAGTCTCTACTCCCCATGAGAGTAAGTTAGCATTCAAAATATCAAATCATTATTTATCCACATAGTCCAATATCAGAGGAAGCAAATATCAATTTTATCATCCTGTTAACTAACCACAACTAACTAGATTATTAAAATCTCATAGGCACACTCAACCGTAAACTCTCTAGCACCCGATTTATAATCTGATCACCAACTATAATCATCAAACCTGTGAATATCATACATGACACTCACTATATCACCATCAACGACAACCCAAATAATAGATCATCAAAATAGTTATCCACTAATAGATCATCAAAACAAATATCTAGTAATAGATCATCAGACAACCACACAACATTTACTCTCATAAATCATTAGAAATCAACACATCACAATATCTGATCTCACAATATCCCTCAACCTCAAACCATTCTCAACAATGATCAAACATGATAACTCCCCAATGACCAATTTTCATCGTATCGGGTACCCTAATATCCAAAAGATATGAGTATAAAAACTCTACTGGCTAAGTCAACAGGAATATGTAGGTATCATCCATTACTAAGCTAACAATAGCTGAGGCTGGTACGTGTCTCCATCTCCTACTAGTAGTAACAGAAGCTAAAACTACTGATGGTATGATTTGAAAAATCACCAGAGACTATTATCCTTGATCTCTATTAAGGTCAACCATGCTCAATGGCTAACCCATCACATGTAATATGTGTTACAACAACCAGACATGTACTAAATAAAGAATGATAATACATGTTATAAACTATAAAATTAAACATCATACCTATATGTTGTCTGGAGATGTTCCATCGCTGTCCAGTCCCCAATTTCTGACCTCAAAATTCCGAACATGAAAATCACCGGAAATCCATATAAATCCGAAACGGAAATCCATAACATATACATAATGAAAAATCCATGCAATCCAAATAACTACCCAGTTTGACTCGCAAACTTGGGCTAACCCAAATATCCAGAACACCAAAAGCAGGTAACATAACCCGCTCTGATACCAATAAATTAGTATCAGTTAAATCTCAAAAATCCGTAACACGAAAAATAACAAGTATTGCCAAACTTGGCGCTCTGATACCAAATAAATTGGTATCAGGTTATCCCAAATATCCAAAATATGAAAGCAAAGATCGTAAAACTTAAGCTCTGATACCACTAAATTGTCACGCCCCGGAGGAGTCCCTGTCCGAAGAAATTTCGGCAGCATCTCCCCTGTACGGCGGACAATCTGAAACTTTAATACATCACCATATACCTCAGCCACAAGCGGCTGGAATA
This sequence comes from Zingiber officinale, assembly GCF_018446385.1. Taxonomy (NCBI): domain Eukaryota; kingdom Viridiplantae; phylum Streptophyta; class Magnoliopsida; order Zingiberales; family Zingiberaceae; genus Zingiber; species Zingiber officinale. Next base: position 74,852,897 of record NC_055999.1, read on the forward strand.
ATAACAATAATAAACAAACAATCACCCACGCAGTTAATAATTTAACAAACTGAAATAGTGATAAAATGACTCAAAAACAACCCTACTCAACTACACCCATAAAACTCAAAACCGACGATAAAATCAACTTACCTCTTCTGCAATCTAGGCAGGCATGTAGTAAAAGCAAATACAAACCAAATCCATCGACATCACAAAATCCATATAATGTCCATACCATCAAACAGAACAAGTTTAGCATAATCTAAGTAAGAAGACCAAAAGACCAACAATATCCTCGTGGTCTGCAGGGGACTAGCAACTGGAACTCTCTCCTGACAGCATCAACCTGAAAATAATAACGGAGGCGGGGGTGAGTCCAACGCTCAGCGGGTAACAACTGATATACATAGTAAGGAAGTAACATCTAGCACTAATCATGCGTACAGTCTCCTAACGTAATAAAGGTAAATGCAAACTGAAATAAATAGGAGAATACTGTACTAACTAGGATCTGGTACAAGGATAAACAGTCCGAGAGGTATAGAAATCCTGTATGCATGTCAAGCATGGGCATCCAACTAATATGCAGCAAATAAATGCAGCAAACACAATCACAAGAAATAAATGCATCAATACGTATGATGCCAATGAAGCATCCTGGTCACCCCTGACGCCAGTCAACCATCTCACACACAATGGTGAGACCGAGTGGGTAGGGCTGTGACAACCGTGCACTCTGTCGTCACTGCTCTTGATGAGTGACCGAGCGGACGGGATGCTGTCGAAGTACACCTATCCTCCTACCCCAAATCATAAATGGGGGAGCGCAATGCTCTCATCTCCCGGTACACGATGACGGGGAGGAATCTCTGCCGGCTACCACGCTGCGTTACACTACCCATGAGCGGACCAACGGAGCCAAACAAAGTCCCTGCTGCAACACACTCTGCCTGAATCGACAACTAACACATGAGTGGTGGTGTGTGCAGATCCATGTAACTGGCGATGTGCTCAACAACAATGGAGCGGACTATCGCACAGCATGCAATCATGCGAATGGTGCATGACACTAATTATGGAAATATCCTGAGCTAAACCATATATATATAGAAGGTGCACCTTAGGTCAATGAATCAAATCAAAGGTACACAGATAAAATAAGGTATAAAACCTAGGTCCTGAACATGGTGAAGTATGGTATATCACTACCCCCTATAAGCATGTATAAGCAGGTAAGAAATAACATGATATGCAAAACAAGTATCAACCAAGCATGTAACAAGTATTGGGTAGTGACTAACCGAAATAGATAAGAAACATAATTATTGTAATTTGTTAAATTCACTACTATGCATATCAAACAACATAAAGTCAGAAGTACCCGCCTCCAATAGGAAAGTTCAATCTGGTCCAAATACGACGTCGAGATACTCGTCTCGCGTCAAAGCCCTGTAACACATTTAGCTAATTACATATAAATAAATTAGCTAAATCAAATCCTCAAGAACCTAATATAAATCCAGATCCAATTATAGACCCTAATTGAATCATTTAACTCCTCAATCGTTTCTAATCCATTCGAATTAGGACTTGCAATAAACATGGTTAATCATAGCATCTTACCCGATTTAGTCCTTATTCGACACATATATCAACTAATCAAATAATCCAAATTCATTTTGATCTACATCCAAGATCAAAACCTACATTTAACCATTCAATCACACTAATCATGAATCAACTAGTGATATACTAACCATCTAGTAATCCATATCATCTCCAATTCAATCCATACCTAATTCATCAACAATACAAACCAATTTTCCTACTTCTTACCTTAATCCACAGCCCAACAAATCCATAGCAAAGACAACTTGCTGTCGGGACAGAGGAAGCTGTTGGAAATCAAGAAACGCCCTGCAATGCACTGTCTGGATCAAAATGAAGCTCAAGAAATTGACATCCAAACAACAACCAAATTTCCAGAACAACCTGAGCACCTTACCTCTTCCTCTAATTGCCTGCGATGACCAAGAACCCGACGAAGCTGCTGCTGGAAACCCTAATACCAAAGACTCAGGTTGATACAAAGGTGGCTGCTCGCACTGGATGGCTGGCAGATCGGTGCTAGGGCACAGCGTATCAAGACTCAGTGCCGGCACGTCAGCAACGATGAAATCGAAGAAGCAGCGGCGCTGAGTGAAGCTAGGGCAGAGGAAGGGTGGTCGACGCTCTATGGCTGACGATGGATCTGAGCTCAGGGGGCTTCCTCCTCAGGCGACGTCGAAGATAGCAGAAAGTCTGTCGGCTTCAACTCGTCTGTGAGAGAACAGAGAGAAGAGGAAGGGGAGTTCGGAAGAGGAGAGAGAGACGTCGGCTGTGGCGCGAGCGCAGGGGTGAGGGAGTTGGTCGTCTCTCTGTTCCCCGACGTCGTCGTCGGCGGCGTCGGGCAGAGGAGAGGAAGAGGGCGTTGGCGTCAGCCAAGCACAGTGGTGGTCGGCTAGGGCAAAAAGAGAAATCGACCGACGCTCGTGTGGTATGGTCGGAAAAGAATGGAAATCGGCGCGCGGCTCGGCGAGGTGGCGGAGCAAGGTGGAGTCGTCGGGTGGAGGACGAAGAGCTCGGGAGGATGGAGGAGGAAATCGGCAGAGGCATCTGCGGTTTGCGGCTCGGAGAGGACGGTTAGGGCAAATGGCGTCGGCGCGCGGGGAGGAAGAAACGGAGAAAAGAAATAAGAATAATAGAAAAAGAAAATAAAAAGGAAAAGAAAAATAACCTTTCCTCGCTTAAATGGGGTATCCTAAACAGGCTTTCCCGGGCCCCGTTTTTATTCCCGTAACCTGAGTCATACGAGCTCCGAAAAATTCCAGAGAAATTTCTAAAAATTTCATAAAATTCCCTTATCATTATTCGCCACTTTCCGATATTTTACAGTGTCAGTTCTTGATGAGTCAAGTTTATATCTAGTCGAGTTCTATTCGTCTTCCCATAGGTACAACTTCTAGTTGATAGGTTCATGGCGAGTCACCTTCAGGCGGGTAGAGTCTATAGGATTGTTGAAGACTAGAAATGGGGGGGGGGGTGAATCTCGTTCATTTGAAATCTTTTCTTTTATTTAAAGTAAATCAAAGTAGTAGCGTAATAGAGAGAAGAGAAACACAAAAACATAAGTCCCTTTTTACTAGGTTCATAGTCCAGTGACTACTATTCCAAAGCTCGCGATCCTTGATCATTTTTAATGGCTAATCTAATATAGTTCTTTTGAAGAAGCAGAATAGTACAATGAATATAGGAGGATAGTAACAATACAACTAACTCATGAGAATGTAATAATAAAATATACCAACAATAAAGTATCAAAGATTGAGCGTAGATTGCTGGAGAGTCTTCCGACGTCGTAGTAACTTGCACCTTTTGGTTGATTGATCCAACTATCCATCGACTAAACTATTGGGTGACTCCGGAGATAGGGGGTGAATATCTCGCTCGCTCGCTTGCTACGATGATGATGTTACAGTGGAAAATATTTGAAGCAAATCTCCCAACACTAACGCAAAGGATTTACTTAATATCCACCTCAAATGAGGTAACTAATCCAAGGATCCTACCCTCTCTCACACATCCACTATGAAAAAACTCTTTCTCAGAGACACTCAGGAGGTGGAGAAACCTTGTACAACACTCTTAACAATCTCAATAAGAATACAATATAATGCACGAAGCCTCCCATGTGGTCGAGCCGAGCGCGCAAGACTCTGAGGATCTCCCGATTGGTAACCTCTGCTTGCCAATTGCCTAGGGGGTACGCCATTGATGTGAAGGATTGTTGGATGCCATAGCCTTCACACCATTCTTTGAGCTCTTGACCAGAGAACTGCCTCCCATTGTCAGACACGAGTCGACGTGGGATCCCAAACCGGCATACGATGTTCTGCCAAATAAATTTGGTGACCATCCGCTCAATAATTCTTGCAAGCGGCTCGGCCTCTACCCATTTTGAAAAGTAGTCCACCGCCACCAGTAGAAACTTTCGCTGACCGGTTGCCATAGGGAAAGGCCCCACGATATCCATGTCCCATTGGTCGAACGGACACAATATCGTGGATGCTTTCATTTCCTCAGTCGGTCGGAGCAGCATGTTGTGGTACTCTTGGCAAGAAAGGCAAGTGATCACTGCCCGAGCGATGCCCTCCTAGAGTGTTGGCCATATGTATCCAGCCAGAAGTATTTTTTGAGCCAGCGCGCGGCCGCCCGGATGACCCCCGCAAGCGCCTTGGTGTACCTCCTTCAGGATGTAATCGACGTCTTCCGGTCCGACGTATTTGAGTAGGGGTCGGGCGAAAGCCTTCTTATAGAGTTGTCGTCGATCAGTGTAAACCGACCGACCCTCTTTTTTATCAGGCGAGCATCCTCCGGATCGGTAGGTACAGTTTTCGTACACAAGAACTCTGCTAGGGTTATCCTCCAGTCATTCGGGAAGGCGATGCCTTCCATTCGATCGATGTGGGCCACTAGTGAAACTTGCTCAATCAGCTGACTTATAACGATCGACGTTAACGAACTAGCCAACTTTGCTAGCTCATCCGCTGCTTGGTTCTCCGATTGGGAGATCTTTTGGATAACCACCTCTTGGAAGTTGCTCGAATTTAGCTTTATCCCATATGCTAGTAAAGTCCGGCAAGTTTCGTCGATATCTACGCATAGCTCAGCCGCTCGAAGGGATTTGATGAGTATGTCATCGACGTATACCTCCATATTACGACCGATCTGCCATCGAAATACTTTATTCATTAGCCTTTGATAGGTGGCTCCAGCGTTTTTCAGTCCTAACGACATGACGTTGTAGTAATATGTTCCGTCAGCCATGATGAAGCTGACCTTCTTTTGGTCCTCGCGAGTGAGCGCCACTTGATATCATCCTTGATATGCGTCGAACATGCAGATCAGCTTACAACCTACCATCAAGTCCACCAGTTGATCTATCTAGGGCAACGGATAGAAGTCCTTCGGGCATGCTTTTTTTAAGTCACGGAAGTCGATGGCGATCCGCCATTTGTTGCATGGCTTGGAGACTAATACCACATTATCTAGCCAGCTCGGGAACTGGACTTTCTTGATGTGGCCAACCTCCAATAGCTTTTCTACCTTTGCCCGGATGATCACATTCAGCTCGGCGCTGAAGTCCCGTTTTCTTTGTTTAACTGGCCAAGCATCCGGTCGGACGTGGAGCTTGTGCTAGGCCACACTCGGGGAGATGCCGGGTAACTCATGTGTCGATCAGGCGAACACATCGTGGTTTCCCCTGAGGCAGGCGATCAGCTCTGCCTTCTGCTTCTCCTCCAGGTCGGTAGCCATGAGGGTCGTGGCTTCCGAGCCGCTTGGGTGGATCTGCACCTATTCCTTTTCTTCATATACTAAGGTGGGAGGTTTCTCGATAATAGCATTTACCTCTAGCCTGGAGCTTTCTGTGCTGCTTTGGCCTCAGCCATAACAATCTCCATATAGCATCGCCGAGCGGCCAGCTGGTCGCCCTTGACCTCGCCCACCTAGTTGTCCACTGGGAATTTTATCTTTTGGCAATAAGTGGATACCACCACCTGAAATTCGTTGAGGGTCGGTCGACCCAAAATAACATTGTAGGCTGACGGTGCGTCCACAACTATGAAGTTGGTTGTCCGAGTCCTCCTCAATGGCTCCTCTCTCAGTGAGATGGCCAATTTTACCTAGCCGATTGGCAAGACTTCATTGCCTGTGAACTCGTAGAGCAGAGTTGCCATGGGCAGCAGTTCGTTGCGCTTGATCTGTAGTTGATTGAATGTCTTCTTAAAGATGATATTCAACGAACTTCCTGTGTCGATGAAGGTCCGGTGGATGGTGTAATTGGCGATCATCGCTCGGATGATCAAAGCATCGTCGTGGGGGATTTTGACCCCTTCTAGATCGTAGGGCCGAAACTGATCTGAGGCCCTTCGGCCTTCTCCTTGCTGCTTCCGACGACTTGGATCTCCAACCGCCGAGCGTATGATTTCCGCGCCCGGTTAGAATCTCTGCCAATCAGCCCCCCCGCGATCATGCCTATCTCTCCCCGGGAAGCGTTGTTTCTGTTTTCCTCTTCCCGGGTGGACGACCTATTCTGCTCGGATGGGATTCTGGAAGGATCAATTTCCTCCTTCTGCTGATGGTGATGGAGCTCGGGTTCCCTTCTATCTTCTTGCTGCTCGGTCGAGCGATGGCGATCCTTTCGATTAGGAGATGGAGAGCGACGGTGATATCCCCTGGGGGCCGGTCGGTTGATGATTGGCGTCAGTCCTCAGCAGTCCCACGTGTTGTGCGTTGTTGACTCATGGAATGAGCAAAACATAGTCGTCTATACCTGTTAGAGTGTATACTAAAAGTCTAGTTTTTTGTATAAACATATAAGAATCACATTGTTCAAATGTCTACATTTATATGCTAAGTGTAGTTGTTCAATTAATTTATATTGTAGATACCATGGTGTGTGGTGTCACACACAAAAGATCATGTTATCAATTCTTTATAAATTATAAACAATTGCTCACGACTAAGATGGATATGAACAAATCATTGAAATAGTCATAGTGTAATTTGTTGGTCCCCGTGGGTGTTTTGATGTGATCAACCAAGTTGGTTAGGTCCTGCTTTATGTTTGATCCCTGTGTCTGAGTGTGCAGGAGCTTAGGAGCGTAGGAAGTCGAGCGGAAGACGCAGCTAGTGAGAAGGACGGCACGGGAAGGGAGCCGACGGACTTGGTGCGTCCGAATGACGAGAGAGCTGCGAAAGAGTACTCCGGTGGATGATAAGAACGTGCGCGGCGTTCGAGGGACGAGAAGCCGGACGGAAGGCTGCTCGAGGAGAAGGCCGGAAATTGGGTTCGGGTGAGCCCTATTTCGGTTGGCCGGAATCACCCAAAAGAACGGAACTTCGGAAGATGAAGCCAAGAAGCAAGCAAGCTGGAAAAAGCTGCCAGCCAGCTTGGAGGTGCCTCCATCAGGCTTGGAGGCGCCTCCAGCTTGAAGGTGCCTTCAATGCCTGTTGGAGGCGCCTCGGACCTGGCAGAAGTGAACGTTGAGCTGTTTGGATAAAGTTTTATCCTTCTCTCGTTGGAGGCGCCTTGGACCCTCGGGATAGACTTTCCAGGAGCTATATAAAGGCCTCTGGAGCTAAGAAATAAACAACAACTCAAGCAAGTAACTCTGTAGTCATTCCTAGCAACTAGTGAGCGTTTTAAGTGTGTAAAAAGGCTTCTCCGCCTACAGTGAAGGAGACTCTGGTAGTGCGATCTTCGACTGCCTTGGATTAACAGCCGTCTTGGTTGTAACCAAGTTAAAATTCTGTCTCTTTTTATTTCTGCTTTTAATTTTATTATAGTTGCTTTATTTTTGAGTTGAAAGATCCGAGGAGGGTAGTTTTAATTTGGGCAAGCAATTTACCCCCCTCTTGCCGACCTCCGCTGCACCTACAATTGGTATCAGAGCCAGACCGCCTCAGAAGGACTAACCGCCGACTGAAGCATAACGATCAAGACGATGGCCAGAGCAAATATTCATCCCCTGAAGTTCGACGGAGACTTCGTGACGTGGAAACGCCATATGGAGGTATTCTTTAAAACTGACTTCGATATTTTACTAGCTATGAAATATGGTTTTAAAGTTCTGAAAGACAAAGAAGATCATCAGTGGAGCAAGAAGGAGCAGGACGAGTTTGTTGCCAACGGAAAGGTAGAATTCCACCTGCTGAGCATGTTGCCACCACAAGAGGTAAGTCGAATCGGAAGCTACTCCTCCGTGAAAGACCTCTGGGAAAAATTCCTAAAGCTTCACAAAGGTACCTCGGAAGTTAAGCTAGTGAGGCGCGACATCCTCCGGACCCAGTTAACGAACCTTCGGATGAACTAAGGCGAGAAGGTAGCGCAACTCCAAGCAAGGATCAAAGAGCTGATCACGCAACTAACCAATCTTGGAGAAGAAGTAACGAACCGGGACTCTATCCAGTATGCGCTCAATGCCTTCCCCAGAACTCCAGAGTGGGCCTCCTTAGTAGATGCGTACTACATCTCTAAGGACTTCGAGGTAAGTACTTTAGAAAATTTATTTTCAACCTTTGAACTTCATGAATCTCGAGTTGCAGAGCCTAGTGGAGTAGTGAAGACTAGTCAGAACATTGCCCTAAAGGCAAGATCAAATGATTCTGACTCCGAGGCCTCGATCGACCAATTAGAAGCTGCACTATTGGTAAGACGCTTTAATAAATTTTTTAATTCTAATAAATTTAGATCGCAAACACAGAGGCATCAGCAAAGAAAAAGGACGGTTCGTTGCTACAACTGCAACGAAGAAGGGCACATCAAAGATGACTGGCTAAAATTAAAGAAAAAAGAGAAAGAGAAGGAAAAGACAAAATATAAGAAACCAGAATCCTCCCAGCACAAGAATATGAAGGCCACCTGGTCAGATTCCTCTTCTTCCGAATCAGACATCGAAACCTTCTCCGGATTAGCGCTGGTAGCCAACCATCTTCCTGAAGATGACTCAAGTTCAGAGATGAGCATAGATGAAGGGGGGGGGGGATCATCAGAAGAAGAAAGCAACGATGAAGAGGGAGAATCACCGAGTTAGGTAAGTAAAGTACGTAACCTAACCCCGACTCAGTCCTTTCAATTTATTAAATGTCTGTCTAAGGATTTATTCAAATTAGAAAAAGAAAATGCTAAATTGAAATTAAACCTAGCAAAAGCATACCCACTAGAAATGTATGATAATCTAAAATCAGAGAATGAAAAATTAAAAGTTGAAATTGAGAAATTGAAAGACAATGATGCATGCCTAAATAGATTTCCAAAATCAAAAGTTAGAATTTATGAAAAATTGAATTGGTACATTAAAAACCATCAGGGTCAACTTAGAAGAGTGCCCAAGAACTATGTACCCCCTAAATTTTTGAATAACCCTGTAGGAAGGAACCTCTATTGGGTTCCGAAATCTGTGCTAAATTAATTTATTTAATTAAAATCTTACAGTGAGAAAATTAAACTTTGAGTTTCTTTATGGAAGCTTTGTCTAAGGAGGTGGTTGTTGCTCCAATAACCAAGAAGGCCTAGTGCCTCGCCACGACCTGGAAGTCGAAATATCGAAATATAAATGTTTAATTAACTTTTTGATAAAAGTATTAAAATTAGAATTAAATAATGCTTTGAAAAGTTTTTAAATATTTCCTTAGAAATTTATTTTATTTTTTTTCTAAAAAAATGTCTCTTAAAAGCTTTACTTAGAATATTTTTTTTTAATTCTAAAAATCAATTTTTTTACTTAGAAATTATTTTAAAAAATTCAAACAAATCATTTTAGTTAGAATTCTTTTGTCACTTATAAATTTTACTTAGATTTTTTTTTAAATTCCAAAAAATTTCATTTTACTTAGAATTTTTTTTGAAATTTCTATTTTTGAAAATTCTATAAATTCAGTTTACTTAGACATATTTTCATCTTAAATTAGAAATTTTTCTAACTTAAAAATTTTTGCTAAATTTTTTTTTCTGTTACCCCGTTTTTGCTGTGATCAAAGGGGGAGAGAAAGGTACAAGTTTAGAGAAGTACATGTTTAAGGGGAGAGAATTTTTTAAAATTTATTACAAACTGATGCTTAATATGTTAGTTTAGTAATTTTATTTTAAAATTACTTTTCTGTTTATTTTTACCTTAACTTGAACTTGGATTGATGCACATCAAAAAGGGGGAGATTGTTGGTCCTCGTGGGTGTTTTGATGTGATCAACCAAGTTGGTTAGGTTATGTTTTGTGTTTGATCCCTGTGTCTGAGTGTGCAGGAGCTTAGGAGTGCAGGAAGTCGAGCGGAAGACGCAACTAGCTAGAAGGACGACACGGGAAGGGAGCAAACGGGCTCGGTGCGTCCAAAGGACGAGAGAGCTACGGAAGAGTACTCCGGTGGATGAGAAGAACGTGTGCGGCGTTCGAGGGACGAGAAGTCAGACGGAAGCTTGCTCGAGGAGAAAGCCTGAAATTGGATTCGGGTGAGCCTTATTTCGGTTGGCCGAAATCACCCAAAAGAACGGAACTCCGGAAGACAAAGCAAAGAAGCAAGCAAGCTGAAAAAAGCTGCCAGCCATCTTGGAGGCGCCTCCAGCTTGAAGGCGCCTTCAATGTCTGTTAGAGGCACCTCGGACCTGGCAGAAGTGAACGTTGAGCTGTTTAGATAAAGTTTTATCCCTCTCTCATTGGAGGCGCCTTGGACCTTGTTGGAGGCGCCTTGGACCCTCGGGATAGACTTTCTAGGAGCTATATAAAGGCCCCTGGAGCTAGGAAATAAACAACAACTCAAGCAATCAACTCTGTAGTCATTCCTAGCAACTAGTGAGCGTTTTAAGTGTGTAAAAAGGCTTCTCCACCTACAGTGAAGGAGCCTCTGCTAGTATGATCTTCGACTCCCTTGGATTAACAATCGTCTTGGTTGTAACCAAGTTAAAATTCTGTCTCTTTTTATTTCTGCTTTTAATTTTATTATAGTTGCTTTATTTTTTAGTCGAAAGATCCGAGGAGGGTAGTTTTAATTTGTGCAGGCAATTCACCCCCCTCTTGCCGGCCTCCGCTACACCTACATAATTTGATATTAGTTTATCTTAACTATTAAATTACACTAGTACACTCAAAGTGTATTGAGCTGGACCATTTAAGGTAAGTTTTTTTATACTGACTGAATAGAAGACAAGACCTTTGTTATTATGGAAGTGTGTGCTCTTAATCATGATATAATAACAAGCACATATACTTAATATTTATTTCTTTGATTTATCAAAAGGTGCGATTTAGTTCGATAAATCAATAGGCCCGATAAGTTGGAAAATGATATTATTTATATGGTGTGTTGTTGATTATAGAATGAAACTGTATCCTAGTAATTTAGATTGATAATGCCCCCAAGAGGAACTCATAAGGATTGTCATGTTAAACCCTGCAGGTGGACTTAGTCTGACATGACAATAAGGTTGAGTGGTACTACTCTTGGATTAAGAAATTAATTAAAGTGAGTTGTCAATAACTCATTTAATTAGTGGACATTCGACATCTTAAACACAGGAAGATTAACACACTCATGATAAGAAGGAGCCCATATAGTATATGGGATTGGTGCGGTAGTTCAATAATAACTCTTTAGTGGAATGAGTTATTATTGATGAACTCGAGTTGGGTGTTCGGAGCGAACACAGGAAGCTCAAGTTCATCGGGAGACCAAAACCAATTCCTCCTCTCGGTCCCTGTCACAACCTCTTAATTATAAAGTGTTAACCCACCCATACCCACCTTCTTACCCATCCTAGGTGGCCGGCCAAGCCAAGCTTGGAGCCCAAGCAAGGACCGACCACATAAAGGCTTGGATGGATCAAGTGGTGGCCGGCCCTAGCTTGGAGCCCAAGCTTAGGTGGTCAGCCACATTAAATTAAAAGGATTTTATTTTTTAAAATCTTTCCATATGTGGAAGCCATGGTTTTAAAAGAGAGTTTAAAATTTAAATCTTTCCTTTTATAGCTTTCTACAAAAGATTAAGAGAAAGGTTTGATATCTTTCCTTATTTGTAGTTAAAAAGAAGATTTTAATTTTTGATAAAACTTTCCTTTTATGAAACCATCCTCATGATTTTAAAAGAGAGTTTTAAAATTAAATCTTTCCTTTTATAGTTTCTACAAAAGATTTAAGAAAAGATTTGATATCTTTCCTTATTTATAGATTGAAAGGAGGAGTTTACTTTTAGAGAATCTTTCCTTTTTGTAAATCATCCACATGTTTTAATAGAGAGATTTTAATTTATAAAAGTTTCTTTTTATAACCAACCATGAAGGGAATTTTTAAAGAGAAATTTTTATTTTAAAAATTTCTAGAAACAAATTAGGAAGTTTTAATTTTTGTTTAAAACTTTCCTTGTATGGAAGATGTTGGGTGGCCGCCAAATAGAAACAAGAAAGGAAATTTTAATTAAATTTTCCTTTCATTGGCAAAGAGGATAAGGAATGTTTTATTTAAATTTTCCTTATTTGCCAAGACCAAGGAATATAAAAGAGAGGGAAGAGGTACTTCACCTCATAACAATCTATCTTCTATTCCTCTCTCTTTTCTTCCTTGGTGTGGCCGACTCTCATCTTCTTCCTCTCCTCCTTTTCTTCTTCATTGGTGGCCGGCGACATCAACCCTCAAGCAGCTTGTTGGTGGTCGGATTTTGCTAGGAGAAGAAGTAGAGAAAGGAGGCTTTGTTTCTTGCATCCCTTGGAGCTTGGTGGTGGTGGCCGAACCTCATCCTCTTTTTGAGTTCTTGTGGTGGCCGAAACTTGCTTGGATAAGAAGGGAGCTTGGGTGGATTCCCGTCTCGGTAGTTTATCTCCCACACGACGTTCGAGATAAGAAGAGGAATATGATAGAAGATTGTGAGGTCTATAAGCTATAAAAGGTGTAACTAGTTATTAAGTTTCCGCATCATAACTAGTTCATCCTTTTTGTTTAGATCATGAAATATCAAACACAAGAGGCTAGTGATTCTAGGTTTCGGATTTGTGATTCGAATTTGTTTTTTTTTTGTGTGTTTCGATCTTGTGATTCGATTGTTCTTTTTGGTTAAACCTAGGGTTACTATAAGGAGATTAAATATTGAATTTCTTTAAAAGGCTTTGTTGATGCAATGGTGGATGTTCCCATATCCAAGAAGGCCAAGTGCCTCGCTATGTTTGACCTAGGAGCCGATCTCTGAAATAAATATTTAATTGAATTTGTAACATAGGTGGATTTGGATCTATAATGTTAAGTATCGTTTGTGATCCAAGTCTAAACCTCTAAGAACAGATAAGTTAAATTTGGAATCAATAATGTTAAGTTCCATTTGCGATTCCTAATTTAATTTCTAAAGAACACATAGGTTGTTAGGTATGGTTCAGGACTTGTACAAAATTTTTGTACAGGGGAACCCGTACGATATTCTTAGGAGCAACCAATAATTGGCATCAGAGCTAAGGTTTGCCTCTGTGTGTTTGGTTTTCAGTTTAATTATGCACATGTCATACATAATTTAGGCAGGATAATAATAGGATATGCTAACTCTATGGTTGCAGGCTCCAACTGTTATGGCTTAATGTGATTGGACCCTTGGACATGTCAAGGGCATTTTATTGTGTGTGCATGATTGTATTTATTAAATATAGCAGGAGTTGTATTAGCCCTAAGATTTTTCTTTTTTGTTCGATCTAGACATCTTGTACATACCCTTATGGAATATAGGATCGATATTTGTAAAATTCTATTTTTGTCGCGGATTGTATCCTTGCGAGACGTGGTACTATCGGAGGACTAGAGGCGCAGCAGAAAAGGAAGCTCGATGGACCCGACGACATGAACCCTAAGGCTGGCAGCACACGGAGGACAGTGATGGAAGAAGCCATAATAGTTGGAAAATTAATTTTCATATTTATTTCTTTTATTTACTGTGATGTGTGTGTGCATGTGATGTGTGCTTGTATTTAAAATTCCTCACATTAAATAACTAAGTGGGAGAGGGATTTTTAAATAAATTTCATGGTCTCCATTACTGGTTTATAAGTGATGCAAACAAACTTGCGCATTGGCTTTGAGTGCCTTCCTCTATATCAGATGAGTTTGTTTGCGGATCACTAGATCAAACTTCCATTTGGATGATTATAGGAAATTAATTAGAAGCGTGTGGTCTTCCCCATCGGAAGGGGCACAATCTTATTTAATGGACTAAGTATCAAGTAATGATATACACTTAGGCACATTTAATAGTATCCTCCCCATCGGAGTCACTACTATTATTTGTGTGACCGAAGAAAAACCAACTATTAATTTGTCATAAAGATAGGTTGACAAGATAATAAAATTAAAACCCCCTCTTACAAATGTTTAGATTTTGTATACGTCCACACTATCGTGGCATATAAAATTCACGGTATTTGAGGTAATTTTATTTGTCAGGTTGACAAAATAATAAAATTAATGGGTAAAACCCCTCTTACAAATGTTTTGATTTGTATACGTCCACACTATTATGACATACAAAATTCATAGTGTTTGAGGTAATTTTATTTGTCAGGTTGACAAGATAATTAAATTAATGGGTAAAACCCCTCTTACAAATGTTTGGATTTGTATACGTCCACACTATTGTAACATACAAAATTCACGGTGTTTGAGGTAATTTTATTTGTCATAAAGATAGGTTGACAAGGTTATTAATGGGTAAAACCCTCCTCTTACAAATGTTTGAATTTGTATACGTCCACACTATCGTGGCATACAAAATTCACGGTGTTTGAGGTGTTGGTAAATTTAAATGATATTGTTTGAGGAATCAATATTATTTTAAATTCTAAAGTCTTGACCAAATATTTTGTGATTCTTAGGTTTTCAATCCCCTAGCTGTTATACTATAGAATAGACTTAGTAGTCATAATTATAATGATTGGAAACAAAACTTGGACATTAAGGTGGACTGTCCTCTCAGAACTAAGAACAATATAGGTGTATTTTATTCATTAGTTGTTGAAACATGTTTAGTGGTGTTATCTACCGGTACCTGGTGTGTAGATACAAGGGCCACTGATCATGTCTATAATTCATTGGAGGGTTCCAGGAAACCCGACAACTATATGAAAGGGAAAACACCGTCTACATGGGCACTACTGTAAAAGTAGCAGCTGTTGCAGTGGGAGATGTTTATCCTCTGATAGGAATAAAATATGGATTTTAAGAAATTATCTTTACGTACCAAGTTTAAAAAGAACTTAATTTCAGTTTCTAAACTATTAAAGAATAGATATTCTGTCTATTTGATAACAAAGTTGTTATCAAGAAAAATAGGGAAGTTATATGTTCTGGTACGTTGGTTGGTAATTTATAAAATTCAATAACTCCCACGATGCAATAAATAGAAATTAATAACATATCTTCTAACTCAATAAGAGAAAGCAACATTCAGAAATGAACCAATCATATCTTTGGCATCTAAGACTAGGTCATATTAACTTGAGTAGGATTCAAAGTATAATAGCCGATGAACTTTTGGGTTCATTGGTGGTGGAAAACTTTCCAACGTGCGAATCTTACTTGGAAGGAAAAATGACCAAGAGGATTTTTAAATCTAAGGGGTATAGAGCCAAAGATGTGTTGGAATTGATTCATTCTGATTTGTGTGGACTTATGACTATCCAGGAAAAAGGTGGTTTCAAATATTTCATCTCTTTTATAGATGACTATTAGAGATACAGGTACATTTATTTGATGCGCCGTAAGTCTAAGTGCTTTGATAAGTTCAAAGAGTACAAGGCTGATGTGGATAAACGTCAAGGTAAAAGTATCAAGACACTACGGTGAGATCGTAGTGGCGAGTACCTCTTAGGAGAGTTCAGGAGTCACTTATCAGAAGTCGGGATTCAATCCCAACTGACTGCACCTGGTACACCCCAACAGAATGGTGTGGTAAAATGAAGGAATAGGACTCTTATGGAAATAGTTAGATCAATGATAAGTTATTCAGAATTACCAAAATTCATTTTAAGGATATACTCTGAAAACGGAAGTGAACATAATACCTTCTAAGTCAGAACCCTCTACTCTCATAGAATTGCAGAATGGGCGTAAGCCTAGTTTAAAGCATATTCGGATTTGGGGTAGTCCAGCACATGTGCTAAAGGGAGACACTGATAAGTTGGAATCACGTATAGAAGTTCGCTTGTTTGTGGGATATCCTAGAGAAACGAAAGGAGATTTATAGTCCTAAAAATCAGAAGGTCATGGTTAGCACCAATGCCTGATTTTTAGAAGATGACTATGTAATGAACCGCAAACCCATAAGTAAATTTGTTCTTAAGAAAATAATAAAGGACACGTCTAATCTAGTACCAACTGTACAAGATGAAATATCACAAGAAACTACAACACATATCACAAATGATACACAATTACAGATAGTGCCTTGTCGTAGTGGGAGGGTTCTTAGGCAACCTAAAAAATTCATGTTTTGGGAGAGTCTTTGGACTTGATCCCTGGTGAACATGAACCTGATCTCCGGACATATGATGAAGCACTCCAAGATAAAGATGCAGCATCTTGGCAAAGAGCGATGAATACAGAAATATAATCTATGTATTCTAATAAATTCTGGGAGCTTATAGAACCACCAAATGGTGTAAAAGCCATTGAGTGAAAATAGGTCTACAATAGAAAAGGAGGGATAGACGGGAAGGTGGAAACTTTCAAAGCAAGGCTTGTTGAAAAAGGGAAATCTTTTACCGGTAGCTATGCTTAAGTCTATCCGGATTCTTTTATCTATTGTTGCTCATATGGATTATGAGATTTAGTAAGTGGATGTCAAGACAGCTTTCCTTAATGGAAGTCTTGAAGAAAGCATCCATATAAAGCAACCAGAGGGGTTCATTGCAAAGGGAAAAGAGCATCTAGTATGTAAGCACAATCGGTCTATTTATGGACTGAAGCAAAACTTCAAGGTCTTGGAACATCTGGTTTTATGAAGTAATCTAGACCTATGGATTTATTCAGTGTCCGGATAAGTCTTGTGTATACAAGAAGTGTGATGGAAACGTGGTAGTATTTCTTGTACTATACGTAGATAACATTTTTGGTAGTTGGAAACAATATCAAAGTGTTGTCAGAAGTAAGGGTATGGTTGTCCAAGCAATTTGATATGAAGGACTTGGGAGAATGCGCACATATTCTCGGGGATCAAAGGGATCACAAGAAAAGAATGTTGCGCTTATCTCGAGCTTCATACTATCCTAGCTCGTTTTAGCATGCAAGACTCTAAGAAAGGCTTTCTGCTTTTCAGGCATGGAGTAACTGTTAGGATCTTCGGTCGCGGCTAGAGAGGGGGGGTGTGAATAGCCGACCCCAAATTCGCGTTTCTTTCTACAAATCAAGTTAGCGCAGCGGAAATAAAACAATATAAATGAAACGAAGATGATCAAACCTTAGACGCAGCGATGTAACGAGGTTCGGAGATGATACTCCTACTCCTCGGCATGTCCGTAAGGTGGACGAAGCCTATCAATCCGTCGGTGGATGAGACCCCGGATAATCGGCTAAGATGAACTCCTTCTGGGTGGAGAAACCTCGCCACAATCTCTTTGCAACAACAATAAGGAGTACAACAGTAGAGAAAGCAAACAAGAATAATCGAAATGTAAAACCCTTTGCTTGCCTTCTCGTTGTCGACTGGAATCCTGATGAAGCATCAACTTCTCAGATCCAACAACAGCAGCAAGAAAACCAGCAGGGAAGCTCACGCGAAGCTTCAGCAATGGAGAGCTCAACAAAGCTCAAATCGCAGGAGCAAGAACCGTTCAGCAAGAAGTTGTTAAGCCTTCACTGTAGTAGCCTTCTTATATGAACCTGCGAAGAAGACAAAGAAGACACAGAAAGGAATCTAGCCGTTGTGTCACAACGGCTAAGCCTGGACCGATCAGGCTCCATCCTGATCGGTCCAGGAGGACCCTGATCGGTCTGTGGACCGATCAGGCCCTATATTGATCGGTCCCCAGACCGATCAGCCAACTCTCTGTGAGAGTTGGCTTCGAGGCCTGATCGGTCTGTGGACCGATCAGCCTATAGGTGGATCGGTCCACAGACCGATCCCCCTTCCTTTCTCTCTGCCTTCTGATCGTTTCCTGATCGGTCTGGTGACCGATCAGATACCTTACAGTGAGCCACTGTTTGGTTACTGATCGGTCACCAGACCGATCAGATAACCCATAGTATCACTGGATCGGTCTGCGACCGATCCAATTTCCACTTTCCAACTTCATCCGGTCTAGAGAACGAGCTACCGAGCCCTCTCTGACCTAGTCCGGAGAACGAGCTACTGAGCCCTCTCCGACTTCCTCATCCGGTCCAGAGAACGAGCTACAGAGCCCTCTCTGACCTAGTCCGGAGAACGAGCTACCGAGCCCTCTCCGACTCCATCTGGTCCAGAGAACGAGCTCCCGAGCCCTCTCTGACCTAGTCCGGAGAATGAGCTGTCGAGCCCTCTCCGACTTCCCATGCCAAGCTTCCATACTTGGACTTCTCCCGTGCCAAGCTCCCTGCTTGGACTTTTCCCGTGCCAAGTCTCCATACTTGGACTTTTCCGTGCCAAGTCTCCATACTTGGACTTTTCCGTGCCAAGTCTATATACTTGGACTTTTCCGTGCCAAGTCTCCATACTTGGACTTTTCCGTGCCAAGTCTCCATACTTGGACTTTTCCCGTGCCAAGCTCCCTGCTTGGACTTTTCACCAGATGTCTGGTCAACCTTTACCTATCTGGATTTCCCTTGCCTGGCTTCACTCACTAGGACTTTCCAACTGCCTGGCTTCACTCACCAGGACTTTCACCTGGCTTCACTCACCAGGATTTCCCGAATCAGGTCGACTCACCTCGGGTCAACCAGGTCAACCTTGACCAAAGATTGCACCCACAATCTCCCAAGTTTGTATTCTGTCAAACATCAGAATACAACTTTTCTATTCTCGTCAAACATCATAATAGAAGTTTTCTATTCTCGTCAAACATCAAAATACAACTCGAGTCAGGTCAACTCAAGTCAGGTCAACTAGGTCAACCTTGACCTAAGGTTGCACCAACAATCTCCCCTTTTTTGATGTTTGACAAAACCATAATCAAGTTAGGTTAAACCGATAACCTAACTTAGGTTTTCCAATGTTCTTCCTTGAACATTCTTTGGACATTCTCCCATTCTCCCCCTTTTTGACACACATCAAAAAGAGTGAATCAAGGTCAAGAGTTTCTTCCTAATGAAAGTCCCATACCTTTCATTGAAACTCTTAATTTCCCCCTTGATACTAAGGTCAATAATTAACTTAGTGATAATCCCATATCACTCAAGTCTTTAGGAGTAAAAACTCCCCCTTGACCAGTAGTAAAACTCCCCCTAAAGGTCAACTCCCCCTTGACCATTGCACCAACAATGTCTTGGAGAGTTTCAAACCTTTAGAAATCTAAACCACCAACTTTCATAGCTGAAATTTCAGTCAACAGTCGAAAAATCAGCATTTGGCACACTCTGATCGGTCACCACACCGATCAGCCTTCACTGGATCGGTCACCAGACCGATCCACACTCTCCTGGATCGGTCCTAGTGACCGATCCACACTTTCCTGGACCGATCAGAATCCTCTCTGATCATTCCACAAGACTGATATCAGAATTTCTGATTTTCCTCCCGAAATTCAGAAACTCCTAGAAAATTTCAGAAAATTCCAAAAATTGTAACACTTTGAGGATACATTCCTCATAACATATACTATCAAGAAAAAATAGTTTTCTATGAAAATAACTTCCATTTTCAAATCTTGATATAAAGTTCAAAAGATTTTGAAATAACTCAAAGTTAATCAATCTTTGTATCAACTTACTCAATGATGAATGCTATCACTAGAAAAGCTTCATCAAGGTTTTTCAAATCAACTTTGAAATGATTTTAAACCATTTAATTTAGGACCACAATCTTAGGGCTAAATGTACATGACTTGTATACAAGCTTTCCCTATGATCCTCAATTTCGAATTAGGCTCATCTAGGTATAAGAACTATGCACCTTGATCCTAACTCATGATCCTAATATCTCACACACATCTAAGGTGTATCAAACACATCCAAGTCAATTTTGATGTGAGATATGGGTTTAGGTCATCTTAGGCTAAGTTCTCATACATTTTCTAAACAACAATTTGATCTCCATATCAAATTGTGTTTTTGTCCTTAAATCAAATTAATTGATTATAAATGCAAAAGATGATGACATGGCATATAATGATATCATAAGTAAAAACATGTGCCAATGTCATGATGTCATGGCATAAAGTATGAAACTTAAATAGAGCATGACATTTAACTAACCTAAGCATTATCATGACATTTCAAATGATAATAAATTAAATATGATGTCATGACATGGCATATGGCAAACAATATATGGCAAATAACATGTAAAGGTATAGAAGATACCTAATTCTAGCCTTAATTGCCATTTTTGATAGTTTTGATCATTTTGCCATAGGTTCTATATTCCTAAGTGTAATAGACCTAGCATCTTATACCAAAGATTTTTAGATCACTATGTGCCAATTAGATTGACTCTAGACAACTCCTCAAATATGATTGGCATATCCTAATCACCTTAGGAATAACTTTTCATTTCATTTTCAAGGCTTGATTACACCTTGAAAATTCCTAAAGTGCCACCTTTTGCCATGATTAGGTTAACTACCTATTCAAGTAAGGTTGGCACACCCTAAACCATCTAGCGTGATGAAATCACGCTCCTAGGAACCCAATACCTATTTGAGCTCATTGGGTTCACTAAATATTCACTAGGGATGACTTCCCTAGCAACCCTCCTAATGACCCTCTTAGGCTTTAAAGCCTTGGTCATTTGGGACTCATCAAGATCAACTCTAGGGGTGACTCCCCTTGTGACCTTGGTGATGGTCTTCCTAACCCTTGTTGGGATCTTAGATGGCTAGAGGGGGGGGGTGAATAGCCTCTTTAAAAACTTAAGCAGAGAGTTCTACACAGAAACTAGTTAGCGCAGCGGAATAAGCAAACTAAAACAAAACGAAAAACAACACACAAATACTGATACACAGATTTACGAGGTTCGGGGATAACTTGCCCCTACTCCTCGGCGTGTCCGTAAGGTGGACGACTCCTTGATCTTCGGTAGATCGCACCCCGGAAGAATTCCGGCTAAAGATCCTCCTTCTAGGTGGAGTAACCTTCCCACAAAGTCTCAAGAAATATCTAAGTTAAGGCACGAGACTTACAGAAACTCGGTGGCAAAGAAGAATAGAAATGCTTACAACCACGCGAGAATCAGTAGCAGAAAACAGAGATCGCAGTTCACCCGAGAGCTCAAGAACTTCGCACACCAGCACAGACTTTTCTTTCAAGCTTTCTTGTTCTGTTCTTGTTCCCCTCTCGCTGTTTTTACTGCTTCTCAAACCTGATCTCTGCTGTCACAGATCTGGTCCAAACTGCGCAAATCAGCGCTGCAGCTAATCCCTTTTCCTCCTTCTCTGATTCTCTGAACTCACACCAATGATATCACAGTCAACACTGGCGTCTTCTGAGCTCGAACCAATCCCCAGGAGTCAAGCAGATCGCAGCCAGATCACAGCAGTATCCGTTGATGCCTGAAATGCACCATGCGCCGCTGAAACCAACAGAAAGACCATTTGTCGCATTCCTCTTACGAACTTAATTTGAAATTAGGCTTGGAATGATACCTGTTAACCTGCAAACTCAAAAGCTAACAGCACAGAGGATTACATCACATAAATGAATGAGATATATCAAAAGCAGTGAAGGAATCGTTGATATGGCGAACAAATCAGAGTGTGTGGATCGGTCACCGGACCGATCACAGCTGACCGATCAGGCAAAAGCACGATCGATGCGAGATCATCGATCGGTCGTAGTGACCGTCAGATTGAGTGGATCGGTCCACGCACCGATCCACCTCTTTCTTTCTTTGCAGTCTCTTCTCCACGATCGGTCTCACGGCCGATCAGATTACCTCGATGTGCTCGAGTGTTCTCGATCGATGACCGATCAGATTGAGTGGATCGGTCCACGACCGATCCACCTCTTCTTTCTGCAGCTCTTCTCCCGATCGGTCTCCGACCGATCAGATTACCTCGATGTGCTCTTGGTGTTTTCGATCGATGCAGGCCGATCAGATTTCACTCAGTGTGCTACTGAGTGTCATCTGATCGGTCATCAGACCGATCCGTGGAACTTAGTTTCACTGGATCGGTCTGCCGACCGATCCACTGATTCTTGTGTCACTGGATCGGTCTACCGACCGATCCAATGTGCCATTGAAAGTCCACTTAACTCTCTCTCTGACTTAATCCGGAGAACGAGCTACCGAGCCCTCTCCGACTCCATCCGGTCCAGAGAACGAGCTATCAAGCCCTCTCTGATCTAGTCCGGAGAACGAGCTACCGAGCCCTCTCCGACTTTGTCCGGTCCAGAGAACGAGCTACCGAGCCCTCTCCGACCTAGTCCGAAGCTCGAGCCTCCCTGAGGCTTCCTGGTCCGGAGAACGAGCTACCGAGCCCTCTCTGACCATTCCGTGCCAAGTCACCATACTTGGACTTTTCCCGTGCCAAGCTCCTGCTTGGACTTTTCACCAGATGTCTTGACCCATCTGGATTTCCCTTGCCCGGCTTTACTCACCAGGACTTTCCCTCCCAACTGATCAACCTCGATCAGTAGTCATTCTTAGTTTAATCAATATCTGATACAAACTTAAATCAGTGTCAACATCAAAACAACAGCCAGGTCAGACTGTATCAACAATCTCCCCCTTTTTGTTGTTTGACAACACGATTTAAGTTTATATCAGAATTGTTCAAATTTTCATAATTTTAGGGGAATCAAGATCCTCCCCCTAAGATGGATACAACACTATGTGAGGGTCTTCTAAAATCAAATTTCTAAAATCAAATTTGCATTCATCTAAACTTAGTTATCTTCTCCCCCTTTGTCAAACACCGAAAAGGTGCGAATAAGGTAAGATAACTTAAAGAACTCCCCCTTAACCCTTACTGTCTGTTTCTTAAAGTACTTAGAATTCCTTCTAAGTGTATTATAAGACAGTAATAAAGAAATAAAGGACAAACAAGACATGCAAGTGAACAGCATATTAATAGCCGATAGAAAATGAAGCATAATAAAGAGCAAGCAAATATAAAACTGAGTAGCATAAATACATGAGTAGCATCAGAAGTGCAAACATCCAGGTCAGACAAACTAACAAATAGCATCCAAAATACAGACAGTCAACAAACAAACTGTATCAATCAATATCCTCACATTGAGGAACATCACCATCATCGGCAGGAGGGGTGAAATCCTGAGGCGGCACGCTGGAGGATGGATAGCCTGGGTAAGACTGCGGAGGCGGGTAGCGCGCCATCCATCCGAGTAGCAACTGCTGTGTCACCACCTGCTGACTGCGCAGATCATCGAAGCGCTGGTCAATCTGCCCGCGCAGGTCATCGTAGCGCTGGTCTATCCGAATACGCAGATATCATCTCATCATGCCGATCAAAGGGCTCTCTCGGCGATCTGCCAGCGCAGATCAGGATCGGCCTCTCCATCGTCAGCAGCAGCAGGAGGAGCAGCAACAGGAGCAACCTGTCGTGGAGGTCCCCGTGGTAACTCACCCAAAGCTCCCCCATCCTTCCAATGAACACCCCCATTTTGTCCAATGATGCCAGACTTGGAAAATGCCCGTTTCCCAAGTCGGCAATCCTGCTTGACCATTTTGACTACCCTACCCTTAGACACATCTACCTGAAGGGTCTCGAGCCAATCTGTAATTATATGCCCATAAGGCATATAAACAGTGGAGCCGCTGGGCCGAGAATATGAAATGATCGAAGAGTAGATGCTGGACATAATGTCAAAGTCGAGACGCCGACGTAACCCATAAAGCATCAAACAATGATAGGGTCGGATCTCAGCAAGAGGTTTGGATGTGATTGGAAGAATATAGTTTGTGACTATCTTAAAAAGAATATAGTCAGGGGCAGATAGTCGTAGGGCAGCAAAGGTGGGAAAGTCAACATCCAACTCATCCAGGTCATCTGGTCTAGGATGACCGAAGAAGTACTCATAGATGGAGTCAGGTGAGACATCAAGTGGAGGACGTAATGATTCAGGTAAATTAGGATAAATGGAAAAAAGATCCCCCGAACACATTCGGCAGCCTAGATACCCAAAAAATTCTCTGATGGAGAAATCGATAGGTCTTTTAGCGACTCGGGTTTTATAAACACCATCACTATTTTGATGAAGATTGTTATAGAACTCAGAAACTAGGTCAAGGTTGATGTCCCTTTCTAAGTAGACTACCGAGTCAAGTTTAAAATAGGCTAGGGTTTCGGTCACAGAAGGACAAAATTCATCCATATACTTTCGATCCACAGATCGACATGGAAGCATCTTGAATGTCCTCTGTTGAAATGCTTGCTCAAAATGGCGGTTCGGGAACCTTGAAGAGGAGGAAGGTTGAGGTCGAGTGGGAGCAGGAGACTTGGTTTTCTCAGCTGGGGACTTAGAAGAACCCTCACCGGCTGCTTTCTTCCTAAATAGATAAAGATTTGGACACGGTCGGGGCAAATGGGAGTCCACGGGAGCCACACAGAGAGAACCGAGACAACACACATAGAGAAAATGTGAAAAGAAGCTAAAATGCTAAGAATGAACAAATCTCGGGAGGAAGAGGAGTTACCTGGGCGCCATTGTGACCTTCGGCTTTTAGAAGATGATGGGTCGAGAAGACGGGAGGAAAAGAGGGGCGTCGGCTAGGTTATGAGTCGGTCGGCTAGGGTTTTGAGAAGGAAGAAGATCGGGAAGAGAGGAGGTCGGGAGGATTTAACAAGGGGATAGTGCACAGTGTGATCTGATCGGACGGCTGTCCGAACAGAGAAATCCTGACCGATCAGGGAACGTCCTGATCGGTCAGGGATTGTCCTGATCGGTCGTGGGGACCGATCAGGGAGCTTCCTGATCGGTCCCTGAACCAATCAGATGTAGATCAGAAGGGTCGATGCGTGCCGGTGTCCCCTGAT
Source organism: Zingiber officinale (assembly GCF_018446385.1). Classification (NCBI taxonomy): domain Eukaryota; kingdom Viridiplantae; phylum Streptophyta; class Magnoliopsida; order Zingiberales; family Zingiberaceae; genus Zingiber; species Zingiber officinale. Next base: position 74,877,566 of record NC_055999.1, read on the forward strand.
CGATCCCTAGATCGATCCAATGAACCTTCTGGTTAGGAATGTCCTGATCGGTCGTGAAGACCGATCAGGGAGCCTCTGATCGGTCCCTGGACCGATCAGAGGTCGATAATGAGCATACGCCCCTGATCGGTCGTAGAGACCGATCAGATATCATCCTGATCGGTCCCTGGACCGATCAGTGTCTGATTGTCAGCGATTTCAGCCTCTGAAATTCTTATCAAAAACTCTGAAATTTTGGTTTAACAGCTTCCAAGTTCAGAACCTAGGATCCGGAGAGCCCACAGAGTGGATTTAGTGATACCATTGAATATTTTCTAATGATGAGCTCTAAGGGTTTGGAATTATTAGGGCTCGAAACTTTTTTAGACACACCATAACAGATGTGCTGAATAAGTTTACTTTGTTTGCTTGTTTGTTGAAACTATGATTTATAGTGAAACAAGTACCCAGGCTATCGGTTCAAAATATCTCCTTGTTATGAGTAGTTCCAAGTTTGTCAAAATATATATATATTTTTTATTTTACCAACTTGTCCTAAATTCAAACAGGAAGGTATCAAGCAATGGTATCAATCAACACAACAAGGTTAGAGAATTTCTAGACATAGGTCCAACCAAGATTCCTTGGTTGGAATATATGAGTAAGATCTAGGAACCAATTACACATGAATTGTGTAAAGGTGTTCCCCATACTCAATTAATGTCTCTTCAACCTAATTATTCAAGGGATGCATGATACATTTTGAATAATTTGGTTGTTCCTAGCATCTCACCCCATTTCTAGCAAACAAAAATATTTTGTTAAACCTTATAGTTTGTGTGAGATGTTCCCAAGTTGCCCAAAATCATTCCCAATTTCTCTTGTCATTTTTAATTTGTCCTTATTGATCATGATGAAGTCCTAAGGACCTAATGAGCCAAACACATCCCCAACTCCCTCCTTAAATGACTAAATTCATTTTCCGGAAGGGGTTTGGTGAAAATGTCGGCTAGGTTTGACTTTGACTCCACATATGTGAGCACAATGTCACCCCTAGCTACGTGATCTCTAATGAAGTGATGACGCACTTCAATGTGCTTGGTCCTTGAATGATGGACTGGATTTTTAGTTAGGTTGATCGTGCTAATGTTGTCACATAGCACTTGTACACCCTTGTAAGAAAGTCCATAATCCTCTAGGGTGTGTATCATCCACAACAATTGTGATACACTCTCTCCCATGGCAATGTATTCAGCCTTGGTCGTGGAGAGAGCAACATAATGTTGCTTCCGACTAGACCAACTAACTAATGATGAACCTAAGAATTGACAACCCCCACTAGTGCTTTTCCGATCCAATTTGCACCCAGCATAATCGGAATTGGTATAGCCTACCAAGTCAAAAGATACGAGGGTACCATAGACCTACTCGAATTGTGCCTTTGAGATATCTCAGAATTCTCTTAACTGCAATTAAGTGAGATTCCTTGACACAGACTTGATACCTAGCGCACATGCCCACAGCAAAGAGTATGTCTGGTCGACTAGCTGTGAGATATAGAAGACTACTAATCATGCTTCTATATTGCGTTAGATCAATTGGTTTTCCACTCTCATCATTATCAAGGCGAGTGTTTGTCGCCATTGGAGTGGACACTTCCTTAGAGTCACTCATATTGAATTTTCTAAGCATCTCTTGAGTGTATTTTGTCTGATGGACATAAATTCCATCTCGAGTTTGTTTGATTTCAAGTCCAAGGAAGAATGTCAATTCTCCTACTAGACTCATCTCAAACTCACTTTCCATGTGAGAAATAAATTCATTCAAATAGCCCTTGTTATTTGAGCCACAAATTATGTCATCGGCATACACTTGGGCTACAAAAATGTTTTCACCATCTCTACGTAGAAATAGTGTTGGGTCTATTTGGCCTCTCACAAAGCCCTTTTCTAATAGGTAAGTTGACAACCTTTCGTACCAAGCTCGTGGTGCTTGTTTAAGCCCATAAAGTGCTTTCTTGAGCTTGTACACGTGGTTTGGAGCTTCGGTATTCACAAACCCCGGTGGTTGTTCAACATAGACTTCTTCTTTAATAAAACCATTTAAGAAGGCAGATTTAACATCCATTTGATAGAGTTTGAAACCTCTATGTGCAGCAAAGGCTAGCATCAAACGAATGGACTCTAATCGTGCCACGGGAGCATAAGTCTCATCATAATCGAGACCTTCGACTTGACTATAGCCCTTGGCTACAAGTCTTGCCTTGTTTCTTACAACTTCTCCCTTTTGATTTAACTTATTTTTGAAGACCCATTTAGTTCCAATAATGGTGGTCTTCTTAGGTCTAGGAACTAAGTCCCACACTTGGCTCCTTTCAAATTGACCTAACTCATCTTGCATAGCTAAGATCCAATCAGGATCGTGCAATACTTCATCAACTAGTCTTGGTTTAATCTCTGAAATCAATGCGACTTCATTAGACTCATTTCTAAAGAATGACCTAGTCCTAACCCCTTGTTGGATATCTCCCACAATTTGGTCTTGGGGATGACTAGTGGCTAACCTAGACTGCCTTGGTATTGGTGGTGCCTCATGAATGGTCTCACTCGGCACAGGCAAGGACTCAATATCAGGCAAAGGATCAGATTGAGTTCTTTGTTGCCTTTGCTCATCAACATCAGAGTCAACTTCGACTCGTTCTTCATTTTGATCATTCAAACTTAGATTTCTAAGTTCAAATTGAATTTCTCCTACATCCCTTGGTTGATCATTTAAGTTAGGGATTTCTTCAAAGGCTACATCAGAGGACTCTTCAATCAATTTAGTCCTATTGTTGTAGACTCGATAAGCTTTGCTGGTAAGAGAGTACCCGACCAGTATCAGCCTTAGTCGTGAACTTCCCAAGATGATCCTTGGTGTTCAAGATAAACACCTTACAACCAAACACCCTAAGATGTTTAATTGTAGGCGGTTTCCCACACCAGAGTTCATGGGACGTCTTCCCTAAAAACCTTTGTATTCAAGCACGATTTTGCACATAGCAAGCTGTATTCACAGCTTCAGCCCATAAGTAGCTCGGTAGTGAGTACTCATTGAGCATGCTTCGTGCAGCCTCTTGTAGGACTCGGTTCTTTCTCTCCACAACCCCATTTTGCTGTGGGGTCCTTGGAGTAGAGAACTCATGCCTATATCCCTTTTCTTGACAAAACTCTAGAAACCTATGATTTTGAAATTCCCCACCATGATCACTTCTAATGGTTTTAATTGTTGTAGATTTTTCATTTTCAGTTTTTCTACAAAAGGAAATAAAAATATCTATAGTTTGGTCCTTATGTTTCAAAAAGAAAGTCCATGTGTATCTAGTAAAATCATCAACAATTACCAAGCAATATCTACTTCCATTCAATGATATTACACTACTGCAATCAAATAGGTCCATGTGCAATAAATCTAAAGCAGTAGATGTACTTACAGTGCTTTTACCTTTATGAACACCTTTTGTTTGCTTACCCTTTTGACATGCATCACATAGTTTGGTCTTGTGGTACTTGATGCTGGGTAAGTCTCGCACTAATCCTTGGTTGGCCAACTTCCGGATGTTCTTCATGTTTACATGTGCCAACCTTCTATGCCATAACCAAGACTCTTCTTCTTTCGACATGAAACACTTAATCAAAGCATTAGTAGCACTTTTAAACGATACTTGATAAATATTATCAACCCTTGTGCCTACTAGTACCGTGTCAAGTGTGTCAATGTGTTTAACCAAACACTGACTTGAATGAAATTCAATTGTGTAACCCATATCACACAATTGACTGACACTTAGGAGATTAAAAGTCATCCCCTTGACTAGAAGGACATTCTTGATATGGAGACATTCGGATATATGAATGTCTCCAACTCCTACAACCTTAAGGCTACCATTGTTACCAAATGACACATTACCTCTATTTTTGTTTTGAATGGTAGAAAACAGTGATCAGTCATGTGCTTGGAGCATCCACTATCAACAAACCAAGTTGATAGATGCTCCCCCTCGACCAATGCCTACAAGACACGGAAGATAGAGGTTTTAGGTACCCAAATCTTGGGACCTAATGCTTCTACAACGAAAGACCTAGGAACTCATGCCTTGGTCATACCTTTCCTAGTTCCATGAGCCCTAGAAACATGTGATCTACTATGCTGAGTTCTAGACATTAGAGAAATGAAACTCGACTCCTTGGGTTGATACCCTAGCCCGGCCTTGTTGTAGACTGCCCTTTGGGCATTTAGAATCATGTCTAGAGTCTTAGAGCTAGTTGAGAATTTCTCAAGCATTTTCTTGAGTTTCTCAACCTCACCCTTTAACGCCTTGTTCTCATCCTCAAGGACTTCTAGATGTAGGTCATCAACCTCATCTTCCCTAAGAGTTCTTAAGGTTTTTACTTCTTCTTTTAACAATTTATTTTCTGTTTTTGACTTTTTAAGCAATGTAGATAAATGAGTGATAGTCTTATAACACTTTTCTATATGAGAAGAGGTTACCTCTTCATCATCCGACGATGATGAAGCCGCGGTTGAAGCGTCGCTCGAATCTCCCTCACTTCCGGAGTCCGAAACTTCCCTTGCCATAAGTGCTAATTGTCGTGTGCTCTTTTCCATCTTCTCTTCTTCCTCCGATGAGCTTGATGAGGACTCATCCCAAGTGGCCTTGAGAGCCTTCTTCTTCTTGGCTCTTTCCTCCTTCTTTTTGGCTCGTTCCTCCTTCTTCTTAAGTTTTGGACACTCACTTCGATAGTGTCCCTTTTTGCTGCACTCATAACACGTAACATTAGTTTTGTCAATATTTTGTTCACTAGGTTTACCTTTTCCTTTGTATCTCCTGCTCCTTCTCATGATTCTTCTTACGAAATTCGCCATCTCACTTGATGATGATCCACTTTCATCATCCGATTCTGAGGAAGAGGTGGATGAGGAAATCTCCTTTTCTTTCTTCTTTTCCTTCTTCCTTCTTCCATCCTTGCTCTTTGGTCCTGCAAACAAAGCAATACCCTTCTCTTTTTGACCTTTATTAGCAAGCTCATGAAGTTCCATCTCACAGAAAAATTCATCTAATTTAACAATGGAAAGATCCTTGGATACCTTGTAGGCATCTACCATAGATGACCACAAGGCATTCCTAGGAAAAGCTTTTAGAGCATACCTTACGAGATCGCGATTCTCCACTCGTTCGTCCACCGAGTGTAGACCGTTGATGATCTCCTTGAATCTACCGTGAAGCTCACTTACCGTTTCATTGTCCTTCATAGTTATATTTTGGAGTTGATTCAAGAATAGGTCCCTCATGGCAATCCGAGAATCTCGAGTTCCCTCTTGGAGCTCGATGAGTTTGTTCCATAGGTCTCTTGCACTCGAGAACGGACCTACCTTGACGAGTTGGTCCTTGGCGATTCCACATTGCAAGGTGACCATAGCCTTGGCATCGGCTTGTGCTTTGCGTAGTTGTTCGGTAGACCACCTAGACGAATCAAGTTCCTTACCTTCTTCATCTTTTGGTGGTGTAAAACCCTCCTTGACGGAAAACCACATGGCAATGTCGGTCTTGAGGTAATACTCCATGCGGCCCTTCCAATATTGAAAATCTGCTCCTTCAAAGTAGGGTGGTCGATTTGTGCTGAAGCCTTCCTTCATAGCCATCCTTGTTTGCTCTTTTGGGTGTTAATCCGAATCAAAGAGCCCCTTGCTCTGATACCACTTGTTGGGATCTTAGATGGCTAGAGGGGGGGTGAATAGCCTCTTTAAAAACTTAAGCAGAGAGTTCTACACAGAAACTAGTTAGCGCAGCGGAATAAGCAAACTAAAACAAAACGAAAAACAACACACAAATACTGATACACAGATTTACGAGGTTCGGGGATAACTTGCCCCTACTCCTGGGCGTGTCCGTAAGGTGGACGACTCCTTGATCTTCGGTAGATCGCAACCCGAAAGAATTCCGGCTAAAGATCCTCCTTCTAGGTGGAGTAACCTTCCCACAAAGTCTCAAGAAATATCTAAGTTAAGGCACGAGACTTACAGAAACTCGGTGGCAAATAAGAATAGAAATGCTTACAACCACGCGAGAATCAGTAGCAGAAAACAGAGATCGCAGTTCACCCGAGAGCTCAAGAACTTCGCACACCAGCACACACTTTTCTTTCAAGCTTTCTTTCTTTTTCTGTTCTTGTTCCCCTCTCGCTGTTTTTACTGCTTCTCAAAACCTGATCTCTTCTGTCACAAATCTGGTCCAAACTGCGCAAATCAGCACTGCAAATCTGGTCCAAACTGCGCAAATCAGCGCTGCAGCCAATCCCTTTTCCTCCTTCTCTGATTCTCTGAACTCACACCAATGATATCACAGTCAACACTGGCGTCTTCTGAGCTCGAACCAATCCCCAGGAGTCAAGCAGATCGCAGCCAGATCACAGCAGTATCCGTTGATGCCTGAAATGCACCATGCGCCGCTGAAACCAACAGAAAGACCATTTGTCGCATTCCTCTTACGAACTTAATTTGAAATTAGGCTTGGAATGATACCTGTTAACCTGCAAACACAAAAGCTAACAGCACAGAGGATTACATCACATAAATGAATGAGATATATCAAAAGCAGTGAAGGAATCGTTGATACAACGAACAAATCAGAGTGTGTGGATCGGTCACCAGACCGATCACACTGCCTTGGACCGATCGATCTGAGGCCATTCTGATCGGTCGTAGTGACCGATCAGATTGAGTGTGGATCGGTCCACGGACCGATCCACCTCTTTCTTTCTTTGCGTCTCTTCTCGATCGGTCTCACGGCCGATCAGATTACCTCGATGTGCTCCGAGTGTTCTTTGATCGATGCGGACCGATCAGTTGAGTGGATCGGTCCGCACCGATCCACCTCTTCTTTCTTCGGGCTCTTCTCACGATCGGTCTCACGGCCGATCAGATTACCTCGATGTGCTGCGGGTGTTTTCGATCGATGCGCAGATCGATCGATTTCACCGATGTGCTCGAGTGTCATCTGATCGGTCATCAGACCGATCCGTGGAACTTAGTTTCACTGGATCGGTCTGCCGACCGATCCACTGATTCTTGTGTCACTGGATCGGTCTACCGACCGATCCAATGTGCCATTGAAAGTCCACTTAACTCTCTCTCTGACTTAATCTAAAGAACGAGCTACCGAGCCCTCTCCGACTCCATCCGGTCCAGAGAACGAGCTATCGAGCCCTCTCTGATCTAGTCTGGAGAACGAGCTACCGAGCCCTCTCCGACTTTGTCCGGTCCAGAGAACGAGCTACCGAGCCCTCTCTGACCTAGTCCGGAGAACGAGCTACCAAGCCCTCTCCGACTTCGTCCGGTCCAGAGAACGAGCTACCGAGCCCTCTCTGACCATTCCGTGCCAAGTCACCATACTTGGACTTTTCCCGTGCCAAGCTCCCTGCTTGGACTTTTCACCAGATGTCTTGACCCATCTGGATTTCCCTTGCCTGGCTTTACTCACCAGGACTTTCCCTACCAACTGATCAACCTCGATCAGTAGTCATTCTTAGTTTAATCAATATCTGATACAAACTTAAATCAGTGTCAACATCAAAACTGCAGCCAGGTCAGACTGTATCAACATAGGTCTTGTTCCATAATCGAATGGAACATTATGATAAGTGGGCTTGACCACTTGAGACTTAGGTTTGTGACTCAAACCTCTCATGTCCTTGGGCTTTTGCTTTTGACCCTTAGGCCCTAAAGATGATTTCTCCAAATTCTTAAGGGTCTTTTCTAAAGTGTCAAGTCTTGACCTCAAGACTTGATTTTCCTTTTCTAATACCTCAAGTTTTAATTTGTCATTTTTCTTTGAGGTATTCCTAGGCATATGTCTAGTTGTTTTGGGATTCCTACCTAGGTTTTCCTTAACCCTAGATGAGTTAGTCCTAGGGTTGGCATTTCTAGTATTGTTCTTGTCTAGACTAACATGTTTTGCACCTAAGCGCATGTATCGGTTTCTAAGATTATCATGCTTATCATTATTGACAATTGCAATAAAATTACTAGCATGTGTCTTATAAGGATTGCAAGAATGTGCCTTAAAGGATACCTTAGGGTTTGCCTTAGCTCCCCCTATAGATGTGCTTGGTCTCTTGTCCTTGTGAGGTTGCCTCCCCCTCGGACATTGACTTCTATAATGTCCCCTTCGCTTGCATTGGAAGCACACCACATGCTCCTTGCTCTTGTGTTTCGGGACTCCGGCTTCCTTGACCTTTGGTGCCGGTGGAGTCTTCCTAATCCTCTTTGGACATTTACTCTTGTAATGCCCATATTCCCTACACTCAAAGCACATTATATGTAATTTACTTGAAATTAAATCGCTTGAGTTACCTAGGGTTGAGGATGGATGTAAGCTCTCTTCTTCATCCCTTCCGGAGGTAGAAGCTTCTTCTTGCACCAATCTTGATGAAGAACTCTCCTCCTCTTCTTCCTTAGATGTTGAGTAGCCCTCAACTTCTAATTCCATACCTCCATGATGTGAGCTACTTGGCTCACTTGACTCCTCTTCATGACTTGAATTGGAGCTCTCCTCATGGAACTTAGCCAAGTTGTTCCACAACTCCTTGGCATCGTTGTATCCACCTATCTTACACAAGATATCATTAGGTAATGAAAATTCAAAGATTTTCGTTACCTCGTCATTGATCATGGATCGGTGGATTTGTTCCTTCGTCCACTTCTTCTTCTCGAGAGGTTCCCCTCCTTTATCCACCGGAGGAATAAAACCTACTTGTACACAATTCCAATTTTCTAGATTAGTCATAAGAAAATACTTCATTCTTACCTTCCAATACGCGAAGTCGTCGCGATCGTAGAAGGGTGGAATCGTGATGTCTTCTCCAAGTCGATCCATTCTCTAGCTTGTGCTCTCTTGGGTGTTAATCCGACGAAGAGCAACCTTGCTCTGATACCACTTGTTAGGATCTTCGGTCGCGACTAGAGAGGGGGGGTGTGAATAGCCGACCCCAAATTCGCGTTTCTTTCTACAAATCAAGTTAGCGCAGCGGAAATAAAACAATAGAAACGAAACGAAGATGATCAAACCTTAGACGCAGCGATGTAACGAGGTTCGGAGATGATACTCCTACTCCTCGGCGTGTCCGTAAGGGAGATGAAGCCTATCAATCCGTCCGTGGATGAGACCCCGGATAACCGGCTAAGATGAACTCCTTCTGGGTGGAGAAACCTCGCCACAATCTCTTTGCAACAGCAATAAGGAGTACAACAGTAGAGAAAGCAAACAAGAACAATCGAAATGTAAAACGCTTTGCTTGCCTTCTCGTTGTCGATTGGAATCCTGATGAAGCAGCAACTTCTCAGATCCAACAACAGCAGCTAGAAAACCAGCAGGGAAGCTCACGCGAAGCTTCAGCAATGGAGAGCTCAACAAAGCTCAGATCGCAGGAGCAAGAATCGTTCAGCAAGAAGTTGTTAAGCCTTCACTGTAGTAGCCTTCTTATATGAACCTGCGAAGAAGACAAAGAAGACACAGAAAGGAATCTAGCCGTTGTGTCACAACGGCTAAGCCTGGACCGATCAGGCTCCATCCTGATCAGTCCAGGAGGTCCCTGATCGGTCTGTGGACCGATCAGGCCCTATACTGATCGGTCCCCAGACCGATCAGCCAACTCTCTGTGAGAGTTGGCTTCGAGGCCTGATCGGTCTGTGGACCGATCAGCCTATAGGTGGATCGGTCCACAGACCGATCCCCCTTCCTTTCTCTCTGCCTTCTGATCGTTTCCTGATCGGTCTGGTGACCGATCAGATACCTTACAGTGAGCCACTGTTTGGTTACTGATCGGTCACCAGACCGATCAGATAACCCATAGTATCACTGGATCGGTCTGCAGACCGATCCAATTTCCCAGCTTTAAACCTAAAGCCTTCCCGGTCTAGAGAACGAGCTACCGAGCCCTCTCTGACCTAGTCCGGAGAACGAGCTACTGAGCCCTCTCCGACTTCCTCATCCGGTCCAGAGAACGAGCTACAGAGCCCTCTCTGACCTAGTCCGGAGAACGAGCTACCGAGCCCTCTCCGACTCCATCTGGTCCAGAGAACGAGCTCCCGAGCCCTCTCTGACCTAGTCCGGAGAATGAGCTGTCGATCCCTCTCCGACTTCCCATGCCAAGCTTCCATACTTGGACTTCTCCCGTGCCAAGCTCCCTGCTTGGACTTTTCCCGTGCCAAGTCTCCATACTTGGACTTTTCCGTGCCAAGTCTCCATACTTGGACTTTTCCCGTGCCAAGCTCCCTGCTTGGACTTTTCCGTGCCAAGTCTATATACTTGGACTTTTCCGTGCCAAGTCTCCATACTTGGACTTTTCCGTGCCAAGTCTCCATACTTGGACTTTTCCCGTGCCAAGCTCCCTGCTTGGACTTTTCACCAGATGTCTGGTCAACCTTTACCTATCTGGATTTCCCTTGCCTGGCTTCACTCACTAGGACTTTCCAACTGCCTGGCTTCACTCACCAGGACTTTCACCTGGCTTCACTCACCAGGATTTCCCGAATCAGGTTGACTCACCTCGGGTCAACCAGGTCAACCTTGACCAAAGATTGCACCCACAATCTCCCAAGTTTGTATTCTGTCAAACATCAGAATACAACTTTTCTATTCTCGTCAAACATCAGAATAGAACTTTTCTATTCTTGTCAAACATCAAAATACAACTCGAGTCAGGTCAACTCAAGTCAGGTCAACCTTGACCTAAGGTTGCGCCAACAGTAACTTTATCAAAAGAGATGTCTCCAAAGACATCAAAGGAGATAGAGGACATGAAGACAGTTCCTTATGCTTCAGCTATCGGAAGCCTAATGTATGCAATGCTGTGTACGAGATCAGATATTTGTTTTGCCGTGGGCATAGTTAGTAGACATCAAAGTAATCCATGATAGAGACATTGGACTGCCGTAAAGCATATAAGGACTTGAGATTATATGCTAGTTTACCAAGAAGATGATTTGATTCCAGTGGGTTACACGGATTCTGACTTCCAATCAGATAGAGATAATAGTAAGTCGACCTCGGGTTTTGTGTTTACTTTAGGAGGTGAAGCTATATCAATGGAGGAGTGTTAAGCATAGATGCTTTTTGGACTCCACCGTGGAAGCTAAGAATATGGCAGCCTCTGAGACAACCATAGAAGCTGAATGGCTCAGAAACTTCATGATGGACTTAGACATGATTTCTGGTTTGCCCAAAAATTATTACAATTTATTGTAATAATAGTGGTGCAGTAGCAAATTCGAAGAAACCATAAGTCCATAAGGCAAGTAAACACAATAGAACGCAAGTACCACCCAATACGAGACATCGTATAACGAGGAGAAGTTGTTGCCGCCTAGATTACATCAGATGATAACCTGAGAGATCTTTTCACTAAGGCCCTTAAGGCAAGATCTTTTGATGGGCATGTTGAAGGGTTGGGAATCAGATGTATGACAGGGTATATGGCAGCATAGTCATTTAGTATAAGTGGGAGATTGTTAGAGTGTATACTAAAAGTCTAATTTTTTGTATAAACATATAAAAATCACATTGGTCAAATGCCTACATTTATATGCTAAGTGTAGTTATTCAATTAATTTATATTGTAGATAACATGGTGTGTGGTGTCACACACAGAAGATCATGTTATCAGTTCTTTATAAATTATAAATAGTTGCTCACGACTAAGATGGATAGGAACAAACCATTGGAATAGTCATAGTTTAATTTGGTATTAGTTTATCTTGACTATAAAATTATACTAGTACACTCAGAGTGTATTGAGCTGGACCATTTAAGGTAAGTTCTTTTTATACCGACTGAATAAAAGAACAAAACCTTTGTTATTATGGAAGTGTGTGCTCTTAATCATCATATAATATGTAACGCCCGAAAATTCTTGAAATACTTTTATAAATATCCTAGTATTTTTCTGGAATTTTAGGATATTTTTACAGAATTTTTAGGGTAGCAGAAGTAGCAAAAATAAATAGAATCGTAAAACAGCCTACGCGGGAATTGAACCCGAGACCTATTGGGTCCTACGACTTATGGTGAACTCTAGTAACCAGGAGAACCCAGCAGGGCCGTGCTGAAAGGAAAGGGAAACAATTTTATTTAAGTTAGAGTTGGGTGAATTAATTCCCTAATATAAATAGGGAATTAAGTGAGGAGTTTTATTTTTAACGTGACCTACCTCTTCTCCTCACCCTTACACGCCGCCCCCTTCTCCTCTTCTTTCTCTCGGCGCACCAAGCCCCAAGGGCTAGGGTTCTGCCCCAAAGGCTCCAAGGGCACCTTCCGGTGATAACTCCGGTACGAGGACGCTCTCCACCACGAGAGGAACAAGTAGACGCAAGGAGATCGCCGAAGGGATTTTCTCCACCGGAAAACTAGCGACTAGATCAGTAAGAAAACTAGCACAGGAGGTAAGAAACCCCACACCTATAGTATAATTAGCTCTTCGTACGTTTTATGCATTAGTTTAGTCATATGTAGAATTTTCAGTATATAGGGTGTGAATTAGCGCACACCGAATGTTTGCTTTAATGCTTAGTACAGTAAAATGTTACCATAGGCATTTCAATAGTTTAGATAAATGCAGTAGAAGCATTTTATAGCACATTTAGTCTTGCTATAGCTTTTTTGGGACTACGGTCCAATGGGTGGGCTCCCACAGTCGCCTCTAGGTTCAGATAACCTAGCTCTAGGTTCAGATAACCTGGAAATAGCAATATAAGAAGAACTCAGCTATAATCAGTATTTTATTTTAGCAGTGGCACTGTACTGGATTAGATATCCATTGGGTTGGCCTCCTACAGTCGTCCCTAGGTTTAGATAACCTAGTAAACCCAACTAAATTCGGGACTTGCAAACCCGAGTCTAGTTAGGGATGCGTGCATAGCAAGTACAGTTGCTTGGCCCATCAATAGCATGATTATGTATTTTCATCTATCTATGATAAATAGTTTTCAAAACTCACAAATCAGTTGTGTATACAGTTTAATTCTAGTTCTAGCTTAGTTTTAGTTTTAGCTCAGTTCATGCTTCAGTTTAGTTTTCATTATTGATATATGTGATAGTTCTATGATCAGTTTTTGTTTTCCATGTTGTATGATACCATGCCATGCTCTCACCTGTTCAGCGTATATTTCAAATAGCATGTTTTCAAATCATAAATTGCATCGTATGCATGTTTTGTGAGGTAGATGGTTTCTTACTAAGCGAAAGCTTACAGATACTCTTTCCTTATACTGCAGATAAAGGTAAAGGAAAGATGGACTAGCGGAGGCTGGAGGACAATGCAACGAAGATGTGTGTGCTAAAAAGGAGTTTGGAATAAAGATCTTAGGGATCTAGCAAGTTTTGTTTCAAGTATTAGAACTCTGTAGCATTTTTATTTGTTCCGCACCTTAGTATGTTAAATGCCATGAACTCGTGAACTATGCATTAGGCTATTCTTAGAATACTAAATATTTGTTGTTAGAATGTTTACTATCCATTTTAGAACTTGTATATCTGATTTAGGCATGAAACAGTGCTGAAATCAGACTTCTGATACGAAATCAGAAACCCCGATCGATCAGTCGATCGATTGGGGGTCTTCAATCGATCAGGTGATCGATTGGTGAACTTGTTCCATGAACAGTAAGCTCCTGGATCGATCAGCTGATCGATCCAATCGCTTTCTGTCGCGAACAGGAAGCTGCCAGATCGATCAATCGATCGATTGAGGAAATCGGGGAATTTGCTCCCGCGAACAGAGAGCTTTGGAATCGATCACTGGATCGATTGGCCAGCCTGGATCGATCAACCGATCGATCCAGAATATTACCCCGAGCACAGTAGCAATCTGAATCGATCCATGGATCGATCCAACAGCTTGCAATCGATTGAGTTGAATCTGAATCGATTGGGAAGCTAGGTTTCGACCAGGAAACCCTATAATTCAGCTTCTTGACCATAGGGGATGTAGGATATGCCACGTATACCTTAGATCGCATCCCTTAGCACATGTAGAACAAGGAAATGGTATTAGTTAGCAAAGTTTAAATTAGTTCAGCTTTCCGCACACGAATTAGTTAGCATATTGTGACGATCGGCCTCACAGCCTTGTTAGTAGGAGGCAGGTCGTTACAGAGTGGTATCAGAGCAGAGTTCCATACTTCCTACACACACATCAGCATTGAATCTGCAGCTTCCAAGTAAGAATACCTCTCACTTTATTATGTTATTGCTTTCATGTTTGTAGATAACTGAAGTATGCTTAATTGTGATGGTAACTAACATGATAGTATTAGCTATGTAAACATGATGCTTTAGTTATGTATGTCCTTTGTTCCTTTAGAAATGGCACGAGGACGCCCAGCTAGAAGTGCACCAGCTACTGAGCCCCAGCATGAGGCAGGCAGTTCAGTGCCTCCCTCAGACCTTACAGCAGTAGTTGCTCAGTTACAGAAGCAGCTAGCAGAACAACAACAGGAGATAGCCACCTTAAAGGCTAATCAGCAGAATACTCCCACTGTCACCCTGGAACCAAACATAGCAACCCCAGTAGTTATAGAGGTTCCACCAGTCCAGCCTACAGCACCAGTAGCCCCAACAGCAGAGGCAAAGAGAGAAGCCTATCTGATCCAGTGGCAGAGAGTCAAGCCCGAGAACTTCTCAGGCACTAGTGAACCATGGGATGCTCAAGCCTGGTTTAAAACACTGGAGAGTACGATGGAGCTTCTGGACTGGCCAGAGCATGAAAAGGTGAAGTCCGCCTCCTTCTGCTTGACAGGAGATGCACGTATGTGGTGGGAGAGAATTAGAGCGAAACGCCTAGTGAACCAGATGACATGGGCTGACTTCGAGAAAGAATTTTTCGAGGAGTTCTTTCACATGCGGGTCACAAACCGCCACTATGATGAGTTTACTGAGTTTCGTCAGGGCAACCTATCAGTTGAGGAAGCCGTGAAGAAATTCAATAGATTGGCTCGTCTATGCCCCGAACTAGTCAGTACAGAAAAAGAACGAGTCCGATTGATGCTTAAGATGCTAAGGCCGGAAATAGCAATGAACGTGGCTGGCGGCGTTCATAGGCCGCAAACCACCGAAGAACTAGTCAGCAGTGCTTTGACCACCGAGCACTACCAGAACCATATCAAGCAGCAGAAGCAAGTCCTCACAGAGTCCAAAGGGCAAGGAGGCTCAAGTACTCAGAAACAACAGGGTCACAGCTCTAACTGGAAAGGGAACTCCAGCAACAAGCACAAACCAGGGAGTTACCCAAAGGGAGGACCAGCGAGTAAACAACCTAGTTATCCCAAATGTGCTACTTGTGGGAAATTTCACCCAGGAGTTTGTCGTAAGGGCACACGAGGATGCTTTGAATGTGGACGAGAAGGGCATATGGCTAAGCAATGCCCGAACAAAACAAGTCTTCCTCAACCACAGCCGATACAGTACGGAGGCCAGCCAGCACAGCTACATCAGATGTAGGCCATTTTAGATGGTCCACACATCAGCCAGGGCAGACTAGAAGCCCCTCCAGCTATGACAAATGCGAGGATTTACTCCTTAACCAGAGAAGACGTAGCGAATGCCTCGATAGTTGTTACAGGTCAGATTAGTATTTTACAGCAAAGTGCAATTGTCTTATTCGATACTGGGGCAACCCATTCTTATATATCCAGTGCATTCGCCGAAAAGTTAGCAGTACCCCCAGAGGTATTCAGTGGTTAGTTTTTGACGACTCTACCTTCAGGAGAATTTATGGCGTCCACGTACTAGCTCCGGGCAGTGCCAGTCATTATAGCAGATAGAGAACTCTTTTGTGATCTGATAGTACTAGATATGACCGATTATGATGTCATCCTTGGAATGGACTTCCTGATCAGATACGGTGCCTCTATAGAGTGCCGTAAACAGAAAGTCGTATTCCAACCTGAAGCAGAAGTACAATTTGAGTACATCGGAGAACCAAAGAGAAAGGCCAAGAAATTTCTCTCAGCTCTGAAGGCACAGAAATTGTTAGATTCAGGATGCACGGGATTTTTAGCGCATGTAGTCAATGCCAGTCAGGACAAGGACCAACAGCTAGCAGAGGTCCGAGTCGTATGTGACTACCCAGCAGTCTTCCCTGAAGAGTTACCAAGCCTAGCACCAGACAGGGAAATTGAATTCGAGATAGAACTCGTTCCCGGCACAAATCCTATCTCCAATGCACCTTATCGCATGGCTCCAGCAGAACTGAAAGAACTTCAGGATCAATTACAGGAGCTGCTGGACAAAGGTTTCATACGCCCTAGTCACTCACCATGGGGAGCGCCTGTATTGTTCGTGAAGAAGAAGGACGGGAGCATGCGCCTGTGCATAGACTACCGGGCACTGAACCAAGTCACCATCAAGAACAGGTATCCTCTTCCCAGAATAGATGACCTGTTCGATCAGCTAAAGGGAGCAGTAGTGTTCTCTAAGATAGACCTCAGATCAGGTTATCATCAGGTAAAAGTTAAAGATGGGGATATACCCAAGACAGCATTCAGGACTAGATACAGACACTACGAGTTCGTAGTCATGCCCTTTGGCGTGACAAATGCTCCGGCTACTTTCATGGACCTCATGAACAGAGTATTCAGGGACTACCTAGATAGATTTGTTATCCTGTTTATCGATGACATTCTTATCTATTCAAGAACTCAGGAAGAACACGCAGAACACTTGAGAATAGTATTACAGACCCTTCAGCAGAACCAGCTGTACGCCAAGTTCACGAAATGTGAATTTTGGTTAGATCAGGTGTCCTTCCTGGGTCACATCATCTCCAAGGATGGTATCATGGTGGACCCCAGTAAGATAGAAGCTGTGAGTAACTGGAAAAGACCCAAGAACGCCAGTGAGGTCAGGAGCTTTTTGGGACTAGCAGGTTATTACAAAAAGTTTGTAGAGGATTTCTCCAGAATAGCCTCCCCACTGACAGCTCTTACCAGAAAGAACAGAAAGTTTCAGTGGACAGAGGACTGTGAGAACAACTTCAGCGAGTTAAAGAGGAGATTGACCAGTGCTCCCATTTTGACTCTACCAGAAAACACAGACAGCTTTGATATTTATAGTGACGCCTCTAAATTGGGACTAGGAGCAGTACTGATGCAAAATGGCAAGATGATCGCTTATGCCTCCAGACAACTCAAGGATTATGAGAGGAACTACCCTACTCATGACTTCGAGCTTGCAGCAGTCGTGTTCACTCTCAAAATTTGGAGGCATTACTTATATGGAGCGCAGTGTAGAGTATATACAGATCATCAGAGTCTGAAGTACTTCTTCACTCAGAAGGATCTGAATATGCGATAGCGCAGATGGCTAGAGCTGGTCAAAGACTACGACATAGACATCCTCTACCACCCAGGAAAAGCTAATAAGGTGGCAGACGCACTTAGCAGGAAGTCCAGTGCTACCTTACTAGCCCTAGCAGCCATGTCACCGCCCCTACAGAAAGAGATCACAGATTTTAGTCTCGAACTCATAGTGGGACAGCTCTCTACTATGACATTAGCGTCTAACCTGCTTGGTGACATCCAGACAGCTCAGGAACAGGATCCTGAAATTCATAAAATCAAGCAAGGGTTAGCAGAATCAGAAAGTAGAGAATTCAGAGTGTCCGATAGTGGGATATTATACTTCGGTGACAGACTCTGTGTTCCAGATCAGGAGGAACTAAAGAGGAAGATTTTAGATGAGGCTCACAGGACTCCTTATGCGATGCATCCAAGTTCCACCAAGATATACCAGGACTTGAAGAAATGTTTTTGGTGGCCTGGGATGAAAAGAGACATCGCTAGATATGTTAGCACCTGTCTGACCTGCCAGAGGGTCAAGGCAGAACATCAGAGACCAGGAGGAGTTCTGCAGCCTATCCAGATCCCAGAATGGAAGTGGAAAGACATTTCCATGGATTTCATAGTGGGCTTACCCAGAACCATGAACGGATTCGATGTCATCTGGGTAATAGTCGACAGGTTAACTAAATCAGCCCACTTCTTAGCTATCAGGATATCCTACTCCATGGAACAGCTAGCTCAGTTGTATCTCAAGGAGATAGTCAGACTACATGGAGTCCCACGGACCATTATTTCAGACAGAGACAGTCGATTCACATCACACTTCTGGGAGTGTGTACAGTCAGCATTGGGCACGAAGTTAAAATTCAGTATAGCTTTCCATCCTCAGACAGATGGTCAGACGGAGCGAGTAAATCAGGTACTCGAAGATATGCTCCGCGCATGTGCCCTAGACTTCAAGGGAAGTTGGTGCAAATATCTGAGTTTAGCAGAATTTGCATACAACAATAGCTATCAGGTCACTATCGGTATGGCACCTTACAAGGCTCTCTATGGGCGGAGGTGTAGATCTCCAATCTGCTGGTATGAAAGTGGTGAATAGAAAGAACTAGAACTTCAGACAGATCTAGTAGCAGATACCACAGCAGCTATACAGCAGATCCACTAGAGGATTGAGACAGCTCAGAGCCGCCAGAAAAGCTATGCTGATACACGGCGCAGACCTTTAGAGTTCTCAGTTGGGGATTCAGTGTTCCTCAGAGTAGCTCCCATGAAGGGAGTAATGCGTTTTGCGAAGAAGGGAAAATTGAGTCCCAGATATGTGGGACCATACCTTATCACTAGAAGAGTTGGCAAGGTAGCATATGAGCTAGAACTACCCCAGGAGATGTCAGTCATCCATAATGTATTTCATGTCTCTATGCTGAAGAAGCATATCCCAGATGTCACCCAGGTGATTGAGCCCCAGTCGGTACCAGTCCGTGAAGACCTCAGCTATGACAGTCGGCCTATTCAGATAATAGACCGAGCAGTTAAGAAATTACGGAACAAGGAGGTGCCATTAGTAAAAGTTATTTGGCAAAATCACACAACAGAAGAGGCAACTTGGGAGACAGAAGCTAGTATGAGACAGAAGTACCCAGAGTTATTCTAAGTTTGAGGATGAACTTTTTATAAGGTATGGGGGATTGTAACGCCCAAAAATTCTTGAAATACTTTTATAAATATCCTAGTATTTTTCTGGAATTTTAGGATATTTTTACAGAATTTTTAGGGTAGCAGAAGTAGCAAAAATAAATAGAATCGTAAAACAGCCTACGCGGGAATTGAACCCGAGACCTATTGGGTCCTACGACTTATGGTGAACTCTAGTAACCAGGAGAACCCAGCAGGGCCGTGCTGAAAGGAAAGGGAAATAATTTTATTTAAGTTAGAGTTGGGTGAATTAATTCCCTAATATAAATAGGGAATTAAGTGAGGAGTTTTATTTTTAACGTGACCTACCTCTTCTCCTCACCCTTACACGCCGCCCCCTTCTCCTCTTCTTTCTCTCGGCGCACCAAGCCCCAAGGGCTAGGGTTCCGCCCCAAAGGCTCCAAGGGCACCTTCCGATGATAACTCCGGTACGAGGACGCTCTCCACCACGAGAGGAACAAGTAGACGCAAGGAGATCGCCGAAGGGATTTTCTCCACCGGAAAACTAGCGACTAGATCAGTAAGAAAACTAGCACAGGAGGTATGAAACCCCTCACCTGCAGTATAAGTAGCTCTTCGTACGTTTTATGCATTAGTTTAGTCATATGTAGAATTTTCAGTATATAGGGTGTGAATTAGCGCACACCGAATGTTTGCTTTAATGCTTAGTACAGTAAAATGTCACCATAGGCATTTCAATAGTTTAGATAAATGCAGTAGAAGCATTTTATAGCACATTTAGTCTTGCTATAGCTTTTATGGGACTACGATCCAATGGGTGGGCTCCCACAGTCGCCTCTAGGTTCAGATAACCTAGCTCTAGGTTCAGATAACCTAGAAATAGCAATATAAGAAGAACTCAGCTATAATCAGTATTGTATTTTAGCAGTGACACTGTACTAGATTAGATATCCATTGGGTTGGGCTCCCACAGTCGTCCCTAGGTTTAGATAACCTAGTAAACCCTACTAAATTCGGGACTTGCAAACCCGGGTCTAGTTAGGGATGCGCGCATAGCAAGTACAGTTGCCGGGCCCATCAGCAGCATGATTATGTATTTTCATCTATCTATGATAAATAGTTTTCAAAACTCACAAATCAGTTGTGTATACAGTTTAATTCCAGTTTTAGTTTTAGCTCAGTTCATGCTTCAGTTTAGTTTTCATTATTGATATATGTGATAGTTCTATGATCAATTTTTGGTTTCCATGTTGTATGATACCATGCCATGCTCTCACCTGTTCAGCATATATTTCAAATAGCATGTTTTCAAATCATAAATTGCATCGTATGCATATTTTGTGAGGTAGATGGTTTCTTACTAAGCGAAAGCTTACAGATACTCTTTCCTTATACTGCAGATAAAGGTAAAGGAAAGATGGACTAGCGGAGGCTGGAGGACAATGCAACGAATATGTGTGTGCTAAAAAGGAGTTTGGAATAAAGATCTTAGGGATCTAGCAAGTTTTGTTTCAAGTATTAGAACTCTGTAGCATTTTTATTTGTTCCGCACCTTAGTATGTTAAATGCCATGAACTCGTGAACTATGCATTAGGCTATGCTTAGAATACTAAATATTTATTGTTAGAATGTTTACTAGCCATTTTAGAACTTGTATATCTAATTTAGGCACGAAACAGTGCTGAAATCAGACTTCTGATACGAAATCAGAAACCCCGATCGATCAGCCGATCGATTGGGGGTCTTCAATCGATCAGGTGATCGATTAGTGAACTTGTTCCGCTAACAGTAAGCTCCTGGATCGATCAGCTGATCGATCCAGTCGCTTTCTGTCGCGAACAGGAAGCTGCCGGATCGATCAACCGATCGATCGAGGAAATCGGGGAATTTACTCCCACGAACAGAGAGCTTTAGAATCGATCACTGGATCGATTGGCCAGCCTGGATCGATCAACCGATCGATCCAGAATATTACCCCGAGCACAGTAGCAATCTGAATCGATCCATGGATCGATCCAACAGCTTGCAATCGATTGAGTTGAATCTGAATTGATTGGGAAGCTGGGTTTCGACCAAGAAACCCTGTAATTCAGCTCCTTGACCATAGGGGATGTAGGATATACCACGTATACCTTAGATCGCATCCCTTATCACATGTAGAACAAGGAAATGGTATTAGTTAGCAAAGTTTAAATTAGTTCAGCTTTCCGCACATGAATTAGTTAGCATATTATGACGATCGGCCTCACAGCCTAGTTAGTAGGAGGCGGGTCGTTACATAATAACAAGCATATATACTTAATATTCATTTCTTTGATTTATCAAAGGGTGCGATTTAGTTCGATAAATCAATAGGCTCGATAAATTGGGAAATGATATTATTTATATGGTGTGTTATTGATTATAGAATGAAACTGTGTCCTAGTAATCTAGGTTGATAATGTTCCCAAGGGGAGCTCATAAGGATTGTCATGTTAAATTCTGCAGGTGGACTTAGTCCGACATGATAATAAGGTTGAGTGGTACTACTCTTGGATTAAGAAATTAATTAAAGTGAGTTGTCAGTAACTCATTTAATTAGTGGACATTCGACATCTTAAACACAGGGAGATTAACACACTCATGATAAGAAGGAGCCCATATAGTATGTAACGACCGCCCTCCCTCTACTTTAGGAGAGACGAGGTTACTTACTTACATACGTGCATACATATAAAATCATGGCAACGGAAACAGTTATTTAATAATTACTTTTTTTTTATCTACACAAATCATTATGCCTATCATACTGAACATGTAAACTTACTAGTATTCATGCATACAACTTAATTAATACCAACTACTTGAAGCATATTTCATGTTATCATAAGCATACTAGCATGAAACATAAAGAACATAAGTGCATAACTATCCATACTAGTTAAAGTACTATCAAAACATAAAGATAACACATGGTTCATAAGCAACTTAGAACTTAAAAACATATAGCAGTTTTCTTCCACCGTGCCACTGCCACACACACACTTGCCCTTCTTGCTGCTCTTAGTTTAGCCATTCCTTTCCTTTTTCTGCAGTACAAGGAAACATAAAAACTATAAGCCCATAGGCTTAGTAAGTCTCTTTCCTACTCACAAAAACATGATTCATGCATGAACATAAAGTGATAACATGTTCATTTGGTAAATCATAACATAACATGTGAGAGCATAACATAAAGTCATATCATATCATGTGAGGACATAAACATAAAGTCATATCATATCATGTGAGAGCATAAACATAAAGTCATATCATCATCATGTGAGAGCATAAACATAAAGTCATATCATATCATGTGAGGACATAAACATAAAGTCATATCATATCATGTGAGGACATAAACATAAAGTAGTAACATGATCATATAAACATCATACACATATTTCAAGAGCATCTTTAAGAAGAATAAAGAAAAACATATAACATGAACTTGTAAATGCAAGATGATCTTTTGAAAACATGTATCATGAAATGAATATATGCAAGATGTCCTTTTGAAAACATATATCATATACATACTTAAACATAATCCAACATGAGGGCCGGCTTGTACCACATACATACATAAATGCGCGCATCCTAAATAGATCCAAGGTAGCTAATCTTGAACCTACTAGGAACTAGGCCCGTTTCATAGACCATCGACCTAGGGGCACGTAGGAGCCCATCCCTTTTACTAGGCCCATTTCATAGACCATCGACCTAGGGGCGCTTGTGGAGCCCACCCTTGGTACAAGCCATACAAAGTAAAATGACATGCCATATCATGTCATATCATTCTTGTCATTTCATAACATTTCATATTCTTGTCATATCATGAAGAGTGCTCTTGATCCCAACTTAAGGGAAGCATCTCTTAAGCTTTTCATCTTACATAAGCCTTGCATAAATATAGCATGATGTCACCAAGTGCACATAACACATAGCATATCATAAAAACATAACATGATAACATGAAGTGCACATTATATAGTATCTCATAAAAACATAACATGATAACATGAAGTGCACATATCAATTAACATGGTGACATAAAAATTCATATCATATCATAAGGGTCAACATCATACATGATTAAGGTTTTTGAAACTTCCTACAAGCCCTAAATCATGCTTGGCCGAAACATATAAACATACATCATAGATTTTCAAACAACATGGATACATGAAATCAACTACCTAAGTCTTCATAATCATTAATCATAGCATGTAAGACCTTAGGAACCCTAGGTAGCTTCTTAACCTCATTCTTCTTATCTAGGCCGAAACATGAAGGCATGTTTTAAATTTTCCTTTAATAAATTTAAAGCATGAAACTTTTGCAACTTACATAGCATAGCAAGTGAGTCCTTTGGTAACCATAAGTGAGGTTCTAACTCTAATATTCAACCTTGGCCGAAACCTCAAGGTGGTGTTTCTAGGTTTTTCATGCAACATAAGCCATGAAAATTTAACCTAACATTGCATAGGAAATCATACATCATGAGGAAGCATAAAACAAGCATGGTTAGATTTCAAAACCTTGCCCTAGACCTTGTGTTCATCCTTGGCCGAAACCTAAGGTAAGACTCTAGGTTTTGTTTATACATCATATAGCATGAAAACTTAACTAACCACATGTAATAGATCATGTATCATGAAGGAGCATAAACAAGCATGTTTAGGTTTCAATACTTTGCTCTAAACCTTATGTTCCATGTTGGCCGAAACCTAAGGTGAGGTTCTAGGTTTTATTTGTACAACATGTAGCATGAAAACTTAACTAACAACATGTAATAAATCATGTATCATGAAGGAGCATAAACAAGAATGTTTAGGTTTCAACACTTTGATCTAAACCTCATGTTCCATCTTGGCCGAAACCTAAGGTGAGGTTCTAGGTTTTATTTGTACAACATGTAGAATGAAAACTTAACTAACAACATGCAATAAATCATGTATCATGAAGGAGCATAAACAAGCATGTTTAGGTTTCAACACTTTGATCTACACCTCATGTTCCATCTTGGCCGAAACCTAAGGTGTGGTTCTAGGTTTTATTTGTACAACATGTAGCATGAAAACTTAACTAACAACATGTAATAAATCATGTATCGTGAAGGAGCATAAACAATCATGTTTAGGGTTCAACACTTTGATCTAAACCCTATGTTCCATCTTGGCCGAAACCTAAAGTAAAGTTCTAGGTTTTCATTTATACAACATGTAGCATGAAAACTTAACTAACAACATGTAATAAATCATGTATCATGAAGGAGCATAAACAATCATGTTTAGGGTTGAACACTTTGATCTAAACCCTATGTTCCATCTTGGCCAAAACCTAAAGTAAAGTTCTAGGTTTTATTTATACAACATGTAGCATGAAAACTTAACTAACAACATGTAATAAATCATATATCATGAAGGAGCATAAACAATCATGTTTAGGTTTCAACACTTTGATCTAAACCCTATGTTCCATCTTGGCCAAAACCTAAAGAGTGAGGTTCTAGACTTTTTGTTACAACATGAAGCATAAATTGTAAACTTGACAACCATAAGTGACCACAACTCCTCATCTTGGCCGAAACTTGCAAGGGAAATCCCTAAGTTTTTTTTTTCAAAAATCTTTAAACATAAAGCGTACGAAAACTATTGTACTGCAGGTGAGGGGATACTTACATCTCTCGCTTAATCCTCTAAGAAAAGTACCCTTGGTTGTGAAGCTTTTCCTAGAGAGAAAGCCTTCTTGCTTGGTTCGGCAATGGTGAGGAAGATGAAGCTTAGTTTCGGTGGAGAGGAGGAGGGAGGAGGAAGAGAAGAAAAATAAAATTTTCTCTTTCTTTTCTCCTTTTATTCCAAATGAAAGGAAGAAGGAAAAATAAACTTTTCCTTCCCTTTTTCTTTTACTCATCCTAAATGAAGGGAGGAAGTAAAACTCTCTTTTCATTGTAAGAAGAGGAAGGAAACTTATACTTCTCCTCTTTAGTGAAGAGAGCCTTCACTTTCCTTACCTTTAACCATAATTTCCCTCTTTTCATATCAGCACACCCCTGCTGGGGCTACTGGTTATAACATGGAACCATTTACTAAGATGTTCAAGGTTCAATCTTTGGTCATGCCTCTTTTTGGTTCTTTTTATTTTCTATTTTATTTTATTTAAAGAAGAATCCATATGAAACCTATTTAATCAGGCATAATTTCATGTCAAATTTCTAGGGATCCTATGGGTGTTACATAGTATATGGGATTGGTGCGGTAGTTCAATAATAACTCTTTAGTGGAATGAGTTATTATTGATAAACTCGAGTTGGGTGTTCGGGGTGAACACGGGAAGCTCAAGTTCATCGGGAGACCAAAACTAATTCTTCCTCTCGGCCCCTGTCGTAGCCTCTTAATTATAAAATGTTATCTCCACCCATACCCACCTTCTTACCCATCCTAGGTGGTCGGCCAAGCCAAGCTTGGAGCCCAAGCAAGGGCCGACCACATAAAGGCTTGGATGGATTAAGTGGTGGCGGGCCCTAGCTTGGAGTCCAAGCTTAGGTGGCCAACCACAATAAATTAAAAGTATTTTATTTTTTAAAATCTTTCCATATGTGGAAGTCATGGTCTTAAAAGAGAGTTTAAAATTTAAATATTTCATTTTATAGCTTTCTACAAAAGATTAAGAGAAAGGTTTGATATCTTTCCTTATTTGTAGTTAAAAGGAAGATTTTAATTTTTGATAAAATTTTCCTTTTATGAAACCATCCTCATGATTTTAAAAGAGAGTTTTAAAATTAAATCTTTCCTTTTATAGTTTCTACAAAAGATTAAGAAAAGATTTGATATCTTTCCTTATTTAAACATTGAAAGGAAGATTTTAATTTTAGAGAAAACTTTCCTTTTTGTAAATCATCCACATGTTTTAATAGAGAGATTTTAATTTATAAAAGTTTTCCTTTTATAACCAACCATGAAGGGATTTTTTAAAGAAAAATTTTTATTTTAAAAATTTTCGGAAACTAATTAGAAAGTTTTAATTTTTGTTTAAAACTTTTCTTGTATGGAGGATGTTGAGGGGGTCGACCAAATAGAAACAAGAAACAAAATTTTAATTAAATTTTCCTTTCATTGGCAAAGAGGATAAAGAAGGTTTTATTTAAATTTTCCTTATTTGCCAAGACCAGGAATATAAAAGAGTGGGTAGAGGTGTTTCACCTCATAACAATCTATCTTCTATTCCTCTTTCTTTTCTTCCTTGGTGTGGCCGACCCTCATCTTCTTCCTCTCCTCCATTTCTTCTTCATTGGTGGCCGGCGGCATCAACCCTCAAGGAGCTTGTTGGTGGTCGGATTTTGCTTGGAGAAGAAGTAGAGAAAGGAGGCTTTGTTTCTTGCATCCCTTGGAGCTTGGTGGTGGTGGCCGAACCTCATCCTCTTTTTGAGTTCTTGTGGTGACCGAAACTTGCTTGGAGAAGAAGGAAGCTTGGGTGGATTCTCATCTCGATAGATCGTCAGCCACACGACATTCAAGATAAGAAGAGGAATATGATAGAAGATCGTGAGGTCTATAAGCTATAAAAGGTATAACTAGTTATTAAGTTTCCGCATCATAACTAGTTCATCCTTTTTGTTTAGATCATGAAATACCAAACATATGAGGCTAGTGATTCTAGGTTTCAGATTTGTGATTCGAATTTGTATTTTTTTTTGTGTGTTTCGATCTTGTGATTCGATTGTTCTTTTTTGTTAAACCTAGGGTTATTATAAGGAGATTAAATATTGAATTTCTTTGAAAGACTTTGTCGAGGCAATGGTGGATGTTCCCATACCCAAGAAGGCCAAGTGCCTCGCCATGTTTGACCTGGGAGCCGATCTCTGAAATAAATATTTAATTGAATTTGTAACATAGGTGGATTTGAATATATAATGTTAAGTATCGTTTGCGATCCAAGTCTAAACCTCTAAGAACAGATAATTTAAATTTGGAATCAATAATGTTAAGTTCCGTTTGCGATTCCTAATTTAATTTCTAAAGAACACAATAGGCTGTTAGGTATGGTTCAAAACTTATACAAAATTTTTTTACAGGGGAATCAGTACGATATTCCTAGGAGCAACCAACAATACCTTGCCCTTGGGCACCTTAGGCCGACCAGGACACACGCCGTACAGCACGTAGCTACGTGTTGTACGACGTGTGTCCTGGTCTCCTGGTGCGGCCGTGCTCCTTCAGCTCTCGGTCCTTTGGGCGGCATATGGTTGCTGGTCGTTCGACGCTCAGTCGGTGCCGATTGCTCGGTTGGCGCCTCCTTCCTTCTAGATGCATGGGCCTCTTCCACGTTGATGTATTCATTGGCCTTTTTCAACATGTGGTCGAAGTCTCAGGGCAGCTTCTGGATGAGCGACTTAAAGAAGTCTCCTTCGGCGAGCCCCTGGGTGAAGGCATTCATCATGGTCTCGTATGAGACCGAGGGGATATCCATGGCTAGTTGGTTGAAGCACTGGATGTATGCTCAGAGTACTTCCTTGGGCCTTTGTTTCAGGGCAAAGAGGCTGACGCTCGTCTTCTGATAGGGTCGGTTGCTGGCGAAGTCGTGCTGGAAGGCAGCTCGAAAGCCTTTAAAATTTCATATCAAGCCATCCGACAACCTCCTGAACCATCACTGCACTGATCCGGAGAGAGTCGTGAGAAAGACTCTGCATTTCACTCCGTCCGTGTATTGGTGCAGCGTAGCCTCGTTGTCGAACCTGTTGGTGCAGAAAACATATGACAATCAAACCTAAGTTTTGATAATGACAAAAGGTTCAAAGATAAGGTTATTTGTTATCTAATGTGTGTGAATGATTTTGCAGGAAAGTGTTAAGTGTACTTAGGCAAAAGTCCTAGCTGCGGTTAGGCAAGAGGAAAACCCTAGGGGGAGGAAACCCTAGGTCCTAGGGGGTGGTAACCCTAGGTGGGAAGTCTTGAAGGGTCGAGGGCTTCAGGCAAAAGTCCTAGAGTCGAGGACTCTAGGTGGAAAGTTCTAGTGACGCGAACCAGGTGAAGGACTGGGCGGGCCATGGAGCGGACATCCAGAGGAAAGTCCTAGAGCCTCGGCCGCTGAGTAAAAGTCCAATTGGTCTGGAGGATCAACTGACAACAGGTAAACTCTCCTAAATGGAGTAGGTGAGGACGCGTTCCCTAATGAGGGAACAGTAGGCGTCGGTTCGACCTAGGCTTTCCGGTCGAGAATCCGAAGTCAGAATCAGACAGTCGATGACTGTTAGATAATCATATTTATTGTGTTTAATTGTGCTAACTGTATTTTGCAGGATATATTTTTTCTGGACTAACTTATTTTGCAGGAAGAGACCCTCTCGCAGTAAGGTGCGAGGGCGCCCTCATGGAGCTCGAGGGCACCCTAGATGCTGAGCAGAGGGCGCCCTCATGAAGCTTGAGGGTTCCCTCATAGAGCTTGAGGGCGCCCTGGACACTGGTGTGAGGGCGCCCTGGACCTTGGTGCGAGGGAGCCCTTATGGAGGTTGAGAGCGCCCTCAGGCGGATAAGCTGCGAAGTGGTCAGAGCTCATCCACACTGCGGATTTGGTACAGATGAGGGCGCCCTCCATGGTGTTGGAGGCATCCTCCATGAGCTTTATATGCAGGATTCGACCAGTAGCTTAGGACATCATCTGAAACGCGATCCATCTTCTATGTGCTGCTTAAAGAACGCTCCGACAAAGCCACAACTCGACTCCGACGACCAGACACTTCAAGTTTACTATTTTAATTGTCGGTATAATATTTTATTACTGCTTTAACATTGTACTTGAAATTGTAATATTTCGAAATTGATAGTGATTGTCCACCGAAAGCGATCAACGATCACGGGCCTTGGAGTAGGAGTCGCCCAAGGCTTCGAACCAAGTAAATCTTGGTGTTTGCATTGTTTGTTCTTATTTCCCTTATTTCTGCTACGTTTACTCTTATCTTTCCAAAATGAAAAGTGAAAGCCACGAGTACTATTCACCCCCCTTTAGCGCTTTTTGATCCAACAATTGGTATCAGAGCGGGGTCGCTTCGAATTGGTGCAACAACCATTCAAGCAATATTTTTCGTGATGATTTTCTAATTTTCGGAGTCGATCAGAATCTGTATAATTATCGCTTTTTGATCCGTTTTTTTTCACAATTGAATTTTTGCTCGAAGCTAGTGCAACACCACTCGAGTTCGGATTTTATTTTTCTTTATCCCGCACTGCTAATCCAAGACCAAGTCTTGGAACAAGTTTTTCTTTTTCTTTGTGTGCTAGATTCCAATGGCCCATCAAGAAGGCTATAGCACAGGCCGACCACCGCTCTTCTCCGGGGAAGACTTTGGCTACTGGAAGGGCCGAATGGAATCCTACCTCGAAACTTAGTTCGAGGTATGAATAATCATCAATACCGGCATCTCGCTCCCACTTGACGGCGCAAGAAAACCCGTATCATGCGAAGACTGGGACCCTAGCATAATAAAGAAGTTAGAAGCCAACACAAAGGCAACGTGTATCCTTCAATGCATCCTTACAAAGGAGGAGCTGAACCGAGTCGAACCATTCTCAAGCGCAAAAGAATTGTGGGAGAAACTGATCGAGCTGCACGAGGGCACGCCCGACACAAAGGTAAGTAAGCGTGACTTACTGTTTAATAAATTATATAACATCAAAATGCAGGAAGAAGAGACAGCTAGCCAGCTCCACGCAAGAATTCAAGATCTACTAAACGGACTGCACGCGATCGGACAAAAAGTGGAGAACTGCGACGTCATAAGGTAAACGCTTAATGCGTTTCCAAGGAATACTTTGTGGGCGTCCATGGTCGATGCCTACAAAGTCTCTAAGGATTTGTCTTTAATTAAGTTAGATGAGCTATTCTCTGAATTTGAATTACATGAACAAACTAATGCTTGGCCGGTCGAGAAAGGTGTTGCATTGTTTGCAGGTACAAGCAAAACAAAGGATGCAAGGAAGAAGCGTCAGATCGAACCCGAGTCCGAAGAAGAACCAGGCTCAGATAATGATGACAACGAGATAGAAGCCGAGCTCATCAACCTAGTACGCAAGCTCTACAGAAAGAAGAAGGGACTCACAAAGAAGGATATCAAGAAGGTGGTTTAGTCCAAAAAGGCATAGACAAGTCCTAAGGTAAAATTCGAAGTAACCTGCTACGGGTGCAATTAAAAGGGACACGTCAAGGCCAATTGTCCCAATCTAAAAGAAGCAAAGAAGTAGAAGAAGAAGAAGGCACTACAAGCCACATGGGACGAGTCCTCCTCAAAAGATTCCAATGAAGAGCTCGAGCAGACGAGCTTTCTTGCACTCATAGCCCAGGAACACATCGACGAATCGGAGACTGAGAACGAATCAGAAGCTGAGTCCTAGCGAAGCCACGGATCCGTATCAGTTTTCGAAGGACCAAAACCCGCTGTAAGTACTTGTCAATTAGATAAATTATATAGTTTAATTAATTATCTATTACGTAAGCTAGCTAAATTGAATGTTCGGGTCAAGTCACTTCAAAAGGAAGTAACATTCCTTAAAGAAGTGACTAACCCTAGCTCCTTAACTGATCTTGATCAGGCTGGAACCTCAACTCAAGTCCAAAATCTTGAGGAAGAGAATTCTAGTCTGAAAAATCAAGTCAAGGAACTAAAGGACACATTGGAACGATTTACGCTGGGTTCCAAGAATCTTGATCTGATTCTTGGAAAATAGCGAGTCGTTTACAACAGATCCGGACTTGGATTCAAGGCTAAAAGAAAATACAAGTCGTATTTATCTATGCCAAATAGAAATAATAACAAATTAGTCCAAGCATAGGTCTCCAAGTCGAACTTGGTTAATCAAGTTGGACTTGGATAATATTGGGTCCCCAAGGATCAAATCCATTACCTTGATAGACCATATCGAGGCTATGATCCAGGGGAGCCAATAGGAAGAACATTTTTAGAATTGTTTGATGATTATTGCTTACTGCTTTTACTGCACATGCTTAGATTAGGCTAGATAAGGACCTAGACGTAATTTACACTTGACTAGTTAGACCTAGGGATTTCAAAAGGAAAATTAAATACCTAATTTCTTTGAGCGGCTTTGTTTAGAAGTGGTGGATGATCCCATACCCAAGAAGGCCTAGTGCCTCGCCACAACCTGGAAGCTAATCTTTGAAATGTGTATTTAATTGACCAATTAAAAAACCTTAGGCTAGATAAGGACCTAGGCGTAATTTACACTTGACTAGTTAGACCTAGGGATTTCAAAAGGAAAATTAAATACCTAAGTTCTTTAAGCAGCTTTGTCTAAAAGTGGTGGATGATACCATGCCCAAGAAGGCTTAATGTCTCACCACAGCCTGGAAGCTAATCTTTGAAATGTGTATTTAATTGACCAATTGAAAAACCTTAGTCTAACTCAAATGTAAAATAATCCTTAGACATAACATAAATCAAAGATAAAATTAAACCATTTCACAAAATCCATAAGGATCCCTAATTGATAATTTAGAAATGGGTGAGATGAACCTAGGTAAAATTTAGAATTGAATTAAAATAATTTTAAATTAACAAATTAATTTTAAACAAACAAATCAATTGTAACTTAATTAAATCAATCTCATTTTAAATAAATAAATAATTAAATAATGTTAACTTAATTTTCAATTAAATAATTTTAACTTAATCACTTAAATAATGTTAACTTAATTTTCAATTAAATAATTTTAACTTAGTCACTTAAACAATTTTAACTTAATCGCTTAAATAATTTTAACTTAATCACTTAAATAATGTTAACTTAATTTTCATTTAAATAATTAAATAATTTTAACTTAATTTTTTATTTTAACTTAATCACTTAAATAATGTTAACTTAATTTTTAATTAAATAATTTTAACTTAATCACTTAAATAATTTTAATTTAATTAATAAATAATCTTAATTTAATTAATCAATTAATCTTAACTTAATTAATAAATAAATTTAACTTAATTAATAAAAAATATACTTAAATCTAACCAATTCCTAACTAAAAACTGTCTAACTCAATAAAATCATCTCATAATCACCCATAGGGATACCATGTTTGATAACCTAGTCTGGGTGAGATGAAAGATTAAGAGTTGATTTCAATCAAACTATCTTTCTATCCATCAAATTGAACCAAATCAAATACTTTATGTGTAGGAACATAAATATTTGTATCAATACATGCTAGATAGTGGATGCCCTAGACATATGACTGGATATAGATTGAAATTCACTAAGTTGAAATTCAAGAACCTAGGGTACATCGCATTCGGCAATGACGGAATACTCAAGGTAATCGGAACAGGTAATATCCAACTAAGTTCCGATTTCTATATTTGAAAAGTTTTATTGGTTGATCGATTGAATTTTAATTTACTAAGTATTAGCCAATTATGTGACTCAGGATACTTAGTCACATTCTCAAAATCTGAATACTTAATTAAAATATTGAAAATCCTAACATCACACTTAAGGGTATTAGGAAAAAGAATATCTATTCAATTGATCTACCAACCTCCTCACTTAAGTGTCTATTGACACAACAAGAGGAAACTAAGTTGTGGCACAAAAGACTGGGTCACACTCACACCAGATTCATTTCAAAAATGAGTCAAAATGACTTAGTCAGAGGTTTGCCCAAATTAAAATTTACCAGAAATTCAATTTGTAATGCATATCAACAAGGTAAACAAACCAAGTCAACCCATAAATCAACCAATTTAAGTAGAACTAACTCAATACTTGAATTTCTATACTTAGACCTATTTGATTCACATGGGGCTAAGTCACTAAGCAAAAATCAATATTGCTTAGTAATAATTGATGATTACTCAAGGTTTACTTGGGTAAAATTTCTAAAATCTAAAGATGAAACCTATGAAATCTTTAAAACTTTTTGTAACTTAGTAGAAAATGAAAAAGATACTAAAATTAAAAGAATTAGAAGTGACCATGGGGGGAATTTGAAAACCTAAAATTTATTGAATTTTGTGAGATTAATGGATATAAACATGAATATTCATGCCCTAGAACCCTCCAACAAAATGATCTAGTAGAAATAAAAAAATAGAACCCTACAAGAAGTCGCCAGAACCATGTTAAATTAATACAACTTAAATAATCAATTCTAGGCCGAGGTAATTAATACAGTCTGTTACATTCAAAATATAATTTTAATTAATAAAATACAAAATAAAACTTCATATGAATTATATTACAACAAGATTCCTAACTTAAATTATTTAAAAGTTTTTGGGTGTGAAGTTCATATATTAAATACTAAGGACTACTTAGGAAAATTCATATCTAAGCCAATCCCATGAATCTTTTTAGGGTATTCCACAACCAGTAGGACCTATAGAGTTTATAACAAAAATATCTTAAAAGTTGAAGAAACAACTAATGTAATTTTTGATGAAAAAAATAACTTACGTAACTTAGTAAATGAAAATATTAATCAAAACACAGAAAATATTAATTCAAGAAATATAGAAGATGATGAAGATATTCAAATAAAATCTAGTCAATCACAAGAACCAATTATTGACTCAAACATAAGACCATCAAGAACAAGTACCAATCATCCATTTGCCAAATTTTGGGTGACCCAACCCTAGGAGTTAGAACTAGATCATCTTATAGGAACCTAAATCAGATAGCTCTCATTTCAAAAATTAAACCCAAAACTATAGAAGAAGCCCTACCTGACCTAGACTGGATACTCGCAATGCAAGAGGAGTTAGCCTAATTTGAAAGAAACTAGGTCTGAGAACTAGTAGCCAAACCCAATAATAAAACCATAGTTGACACCAAATGAGTATTTAGAAATAAATTGGATGATAAGTGTGAAATTGTAAGAAATAAAGGTAGGTTAGTAGCTAAAGGGTTCAGTTAAGTAGAAAGGTTAGACTATGATGAGACCTATACCCTCGTAGCAAGACTTGAATCCATTAGGATGCTGCTGGCCTATGCAGCATACAAAGGATTCAAGTTATTCCAAATGGATGTAAAATCTATTTTTATAAACGGATTTATTAAAGAAGAGGTATATGTAAGTCAACCCCCAGGATTTGAGGATTTGGACCACCTGAACCATGTTTTTAGGCTAAAAATGCCCTATATGGACTAAAACAAGCACCTAAGGCTTGGTATGAATGACTATCAAATTATCTAATATATAAAGGTTTTAAACAAGGTCAAATAGATCAAACCTTATTTGTAAAAACCTTAGAAAAAGATATTTTTATAGCCTAAATCTATGTAGACAATATAATTTTTGGTTCAACCAACACTAAATTTCTAAAAGAATTTACCAAATTAATGGAGAGTGAATTTGAAATGAGCCTGGTAGGAGAACTCAACTTTTTCTTAAGCTTACAAATTAAACAAACCAAAGATGAAATTTACATCTTTCAAACAAAATATGCCAAGAAATTAATTAGAAAATTTGGAATGGAAAATTCAAAAATTATAAGTACTCCAATGGCTACAAATGTTAAAATCGACTCTGACTTAGAAGGAAAACCAGTAGACTTAAAATACTATCGAAGTGCGATAGGAAGTCTACTCTACCTAACTATAAGTCGATCGAACATCCTATTTACAATAGGTATGTGTGCAAGATACCAATCTTATGCAAAAGAGTCACACTTAACAAATGTTAAAAGAATACTTAGGTATATTAAGGGAACCCTAAATGTAGGACTTTGATACCCTAGAACTTGCACCTTTGACCTAATCGGCTACTCTGACTCAGACTATGCCGGGTGTAAATTAGATAGAAAAAGTACAAGTGGTAGCTGCCAATTCCTAGGTCAGTGCCTAGTAAGTTGGTCAAGTAGAAAGTAACACTGTGTTACTTTATCCACTACTGAAGTTGAGCACATAGCCTTAGGGGAATGTGCATCTCAACTATTATGGATGATGCATACCTTAAAGGACTATCAACTAGAATATAAAAATATAAAAATTTCCATTGATAATATAAGTTCAATTAACTTAACCAAGAATCCAATTCACCACTCAAGGACTAAGCACATAGAAGTTAAACATCACTTTGTAAGGGATCATGTAGCTAAGGGTGGCATTGTGCTTAACTGCGTTGAGTCCAAGTCAAACCTGGCTGACATTTTCACAAAACTCTTACCTGAACTCGAGTTCAATGCACTTAGAAGGCAAATAGGGATGTGCTTAGTAGAATAAGGGTTGTTTTTTTTTTGCAATTTAAAAATACTTTGAATTCAAATTCTAGGAAAAATAATTTTAAAAAATTCCAAGTTTATTAGTTTTTCAAAATTTTGGATTTAGCCTAAGAAATATCCCCCTAGAAAGCATGTACTCCTAGTTTCAGCCAGAGCATCTCACAAGCACACTAGGATTACCTTGCTTGTGTATGAACAACTTAGAATGATGTGAGATACATAGGGTACTGCCTGGACTTAAGAATGCTTATGTCTGTGTATCGACATAAGTCTGGGCGTTAAATACCAAAATCATATTAACCAAGTTAAGTGATCCATGCTTAGTCAACATTAACTGGAATATTCACTTAACTTAACTAACCAAGTGAAAGCTACTACTTC
This sequence comes from Zingiber officinale, assembly GCF_018446385.1. Lineage (NCBI taxonomy): Eukaryota > Viridiplantae > Streptophyta > Magnoliopsida > Zingiberales > Zingiberaceae > Zingiber > Zingiber officinale. The sequence goes on from NC_055999.1 coordinate 74,913,207, forward strand.
TTGGCAAATAGCTAGTAACTAAAGGTTAGACAGTTGGTTGTTAATTTAGTTACTCATGCTTGGACTATAGGACTTTAAACTTTTAATTGGCTGGCATGAATCAAGGGGAAGTGAAAAGATTTTTTTTAACCAAGTTATTTCTTGTATTTAAAATGATCTTTTATTGGTCTTAAAATAAAATTATTTTATAATTTGGGAAGTTAGTTTTTTTTTAAAATTATTTTTGACTTAGTTTTAAAATAAATCTTTTTTACTTGAATTTTAATTTTTAAAATAAAGTTATTTTGACTTGGAAATTATTTTTATGACTTGGATTTAAAAATCATTTTTTGATTAAAATTCAGTTTACTTGGACTTAAAGTTTGATTAAATTATATTGAAGTATAAATTAAAAGTCTGAACCCAATATTTTTCTTGAATTTTAACTTTTAAAATAAAATTATTTTGACTTGGAAATTATTTTTATGACTTGGATTTAAAAATCATTTTTTGATTAAAATTTAGTTTACTTGGACTTAAGGTTTGATTAAATTATATTGAAGTATAAATTAAAAGTCTGAACCCAATATTTTTCAATATGTTTTCTTTAATTCTCACTAAAACTTCAAATTAAATTAGCTTGGTTTTAATACTTTCATTTTGCAACTCTATTATTTGGCTAAAAATTACTTACTAAATATTTTTCAAAAAATTTCAAAACAAGTGAATATTTCTCCAAGCCATTTTTCCGGGGGAGCAGATTATTCATTTCTAGGTGGAAAGTCCTGGTGTCACGAACCAGGTGAAAGACTAGGCGGGTCGTGGAGCGGACGTCCAGTAGAAAGTCCTGGAGCCTCAGGCGCTGAGCAAAAGTCCAGTTGGTCTTGAGGATCAACTGGCAACAAGTAAACTGTCATGAGAGGAGTAGGTGATGACGCGTTCCCCGGTGAGAGAACAATAGGTGTTAGTTCGACCTAGGATTTTCGGTCAGGAATTCGAAGTCAGAATCGGACAGTCGGTGACTATCAGATAATCATATTTATTGTGTTTAATTGTGCTAACTCTGTTTTACATGATATCTTTTTTCTGGATTAACTTATTTTGCAGGAAGAGATCCTCTCGCAGCAAGGCGCGAGGGCGCCCTCATGGAGCTTGAGGGCGCCCTGGACACTGGCGTGAGGGTGCCCTGGACCTTGGCGCGAGGGCGCCCTAAGGCGGATAAGCTGCGAAGTGGTTAGAACTCATCCACGTTGCGGATTCAGTGTGGATGAGGGCGTCCTCCATGGTGTTGGAGGCACCCTCCATGAGCTTTATATGCAGGATTCGACCAGCAACTTAGGACATCATCTGAAACGCGATCCATCTTCCGTGTGCTGCTTAAAGAATGCTCCGACAAAACCGCAACTTGACTCCGATGACCAGACGCTTCAAGTTTACTATTTTAGTTGTCGGCATAACATTTTATTACTGCTTTAACATTGTACTTGAAATTGTAATATTTTCGAATTGATAGTGATTGTCCACCGAAAGCGATCAACAATCACGGGCCTTGGAGTAGGAGTTGCCCAAGGCTTCGAACAAAGTAAATCTTGGTGTTTGCATTGTTTGTTCTTATTTCCCTTATTTCCGCTGCGTTTACTCTTATCTTTCCAAAACGAAAAGTGAAAGCCACGAGCGCTATTCACCCCCTCTAGCGCTTTTCGATCCAACAGAACTGATCCAGATGATCATCTGGGTCGGTTGCCTCGTTGTATATCCCGATCGCCAACGGGGTGTAGTGTCGAGGTAGAGGGTCTTGTAAGATCTCCTTTGAGAACTGCTTGTTGATCCGTTCAGGGGATGCGACACTCCAGGGCACTTTTCCTTTCCTCGCATCCCACACAAGCGCCTCGATAGAAGATAACCCCCGCTCTTGATGCGCTTGAGCTATCTCCGAGGGGGTTTGGAACAGAGCCCGATGGAAAGGGATCGGCGCGGGCGACGCTTCCCCTTGGGTGCCGGTCGGCCTACGGTTCTGCCCCCATACGGAGAGTTGCTCCGCTCGGTCTTCTTGTCCCACTCGCCGATCGGCCACCGAGGTCGTCGATTGTGGTGCAAACCGATTGACTATCGCTTGCTGTTGCTGCTCCATCATTTTTGCTGCCTGTGCTTGCACAAGCATTTCCAACTCCTCTTGCGTGAGCGTCATGGTGGTTAGCCGTCCAGCGTCTTCCATTTCCTCGGCTCGGATTTAGGCGACGTTCCCACTGACGGTGCCAAATATGATCCTGTTCGAAAGTCGAGGAGGTGGATGCTGGGGATGTGGCGCTTCTGCTGACCTCTGAGGGACTTCGCGCTTGCCTGCAACACAAGTAGCGTCAGTGCCGAGCCAGGGAAGGGATCCCCGGCGATGATCCTCCGATGCTCAAGTCAATCTCCAACGAAGCAAGAAGCAAAGGAAACTGAAGCGCAATTGTACAGATCGTGAGAAAAGCATACCTCCGCCGATGCTTAGACCCCTCTTTATACAAGGCTCATGTAGCGTGTGTGCACGCTTCTCAAAGCGGGCACGCTATCTTAAACCTTCCGTGAATAGTCATGTCAGTAAAGTGTCCCTGGCACAGTACCTTAACAAGCCGTGCATATCTCTGAAGTGATAGTGGAAGCTTCCGTCGTACAATCTTCTGCTTGACCATACCATCCGTCGGCGGCACTAACTCCCAAAAAGATGACAAAGGATATCCCGCGGTGTCTGTTGCTCAACTGAACGGGATGACCGCTCAGCTGAGAGTTCCCTATCCCAGTGTCGTTTGTTGCTGAGCCAAGCAAGATGGCCGCTCGACTGGGATCTTCATTGTCTGGCTGATGAATCTACTGCTTGGCCGAGTGGGGTAGCCGCTCGGCTGATACTTTCACTGTTCGGCTGCCGTACGTGCCTCTTGATCGGACGGGATAGTCGCTCGATTGTAGTAGCGTTGTTCATGTGTGTTATGCTCAGCTATGACTTTACTCGGTTGATGTTCTGTGTATTGATGTAAGGCCAAGCGAGATAGCCGCTCGGTTTGCTTTTGCGAACACTTGGTGTTCATTCTTGTATTGAGCGTCTTAGTTAATCTATGTTTAACTCAATGGTAATCGACCAAATAATAAAAAGTCCACAAAAATTAAAGAGGATTCAGACCCATTTAATTGAGTTGCCACCTCATTAATTACTTTGCTAACTAATCGAACTACCAAGTCTAAATAGTGGGGCCCTCCCCCTAATCCACCTTAAATTCTATTTAATAAGTCAATGGAATTTTTGATTACCTAAAACTAGAAGACATGTTAATATTAAAGCTTTTTTTATTTATAAAGATGGATCTAAAGAGATATATTTAACTCATTTAAAAACACAATAGCTTCATTAATTTTCCATTAATCATAATATTAAACATTCATAAAACTATTCGAAGATCCAAAAATTGACAAGTGGAAAAATGGCAAAATCATTATTATTATCGATCGAATTAACTCTCAACTACCAACTACTCCTTTTCATTAATGCAATTAAGCCACTCTATTCCATTTTATCACTATAAAATCTCCCCTCCATCACTCATTCACTCACATTCCTCTCCACACCACACACCACCAACCCCGACGATTCCCGCTCCCGTTCTTCTTCCCGATGTCTCGCTCCGGTGCCTTAGCGGTGGTGCTCATGATAGCAGCAGTCGTCGCCCTCCTAGCGGGGTCCCAGGCCGATGCCGTTGTCACCTGCGGCCAAGTGGCCTCCAACCTGCGGCCCTGCATTCCCTACGTGACCGGTAAGGTGTCGGCGCTGCCTCCGCCCTGCTGCAACGGGGTGAGGAGCCTGAACACCGCCGCGCAGACCACCGCCGACCGCCGTGCAGCGTGCAGTTGCATCCGCTCGCAGGCATCTGGGATCTCCGGTCTCCAGCCCGGCCGCCTTTCCGGGCTCCCCGGCAGCTGCGGCGTCCACCTTCCATTTCCCGTCAGTACCTCCACTGATTGCTCCAGGTCCGTAACTATTTGACATCATTAGATTATTTAGTCCTAACTATTTGACGGTCAACTTTTATCGTAACATATGTCTGTGAATTTGGTCATGCAGTGTGAACTGATCGACCGGACCGAGTGGACCAGATACTATCCGAGTTATAGAGAGATACATGGAATAAAAATGGGAGGTCGAGTCTCATACTTGTGATCCTCCCATCGCGTCTAGCTTCGATGCCGAGGCTTGTTATTGTTCTATATATCGTCATGTTGTTATGTCTATATTCTAATATATACTTCTCCTTCGTATCGTGTGAAATTCCCGTATATTTATTCTAAATGGATATCCTCTTACATCTAATGTGATAATACTCGTGATTCATTTGTTTTAAACTTTTTTAAAAAAAATTAAAATATATGCTTAATTTTCCAACTCTAATCCTTATATATTATACTTTAACACATTTATTTTACTTTATAATTTAAAATCTTTAGAAAAATATTAGTATAATATGGACAAAATAAAATATATGGGATAATTGATGATTAAACTTTATTGCTTGTTAATAACTCTCTTTCATTACATTTTATTTTATTTAATTTTTTAAATAAGACTAGGTAGTTATTAATGTTTCAAATTAAATAGACAGGACATGATATTCATGGAAAGAATTTAAATATTTATTTTTTAAAATTAAATAAATTGGACATAGTATTTGCAGAGGTTGGATTCGTGGCAAGGTTGTGGCTATGACTAGTGACCGGTTTGTTGGTTGGTAATATTGTTTCTCGTAGTTTGCTTGTTGAAGTTTGCTAATTGCAATGAGAGTTTGGCGAGGAGAGATTGAAATTCATTCCATTTGATTTCAGATGAACGGAAAATGATAAATAAAAAAGATTCTAGAGATATTCTAAATCATGTGATAATAATTGATCCCGTCCGGAAGCTGAGTCGGATGAAGACGGGTCTTGTTGTACAGAAAGTTGACGGAGAGTCGTCGAAGCGCTGGACGTGCTGGGTACCTCCTTGGAAAGGTTCCCACGGGTGGTTGACGGAGAGGGGTGATTAGGACGATGACGCTGTTGCTCTGCACACACTCAGATGAGTCCACCAGTCGTTAGAGACCAGAAACCAGGGAAAAAGTCCCCGGGTCAGGCCCTCCGACGCTCAAGTCAGGTATTTTTTTTCCCAGAAAACGTAGAGAAAGGACGAAAAGTAAAGACTTAGTGAAAAATGACGAGTGAGCGTACCTGCATAAGGGACAAGACATCCCTTTTTATACTGCAACGAAGATTCCTGGGTCTGACGGATGTCAGGGAATGTCTGCTGTCAGACTTTGTCCGGCGGTGGTTGACACGTAACTCTTCCTAATAGGCTGGCGGCAAAACCGAAGGTGTATTGAGCCCCGACCGTTGGCATATTCCCTGACACCTTGATTATTCCCTCTGACAAGCGATTACTATTCCTTGGCTGATTTGTCCTGTAGCGTCTGACCGATTCGGGATCTGGACTCGCCCTGCTCTTATATACTGTTGCCCTCGACTTGTATGTCTGATTTGTGCTAAGCTCACGTCTAGATCTGCCTGTCATCTGCTACCTCCGATCTGCATATCTCAAACTGTACTCCGGGTCTGGATATATCCAGACCGGTGATCCGTGACTTGGGTGTCCTAACCTGTACTCTGAGTCTGGTTCCTGACCCGCATCTGTCTGCTGTTATCCAAGGCATATACGTCCCGACCTGCACGATGGGTATGTAACTAGACCTGTGATCCTTGGCTTGAATGTCCCGACCTGAGCACCAGGTCTGTAACCAGACCTGTGATCCTTGGCTTGAATGTCCTGACCTAAACGTCAGGTTTGTAACCAGACCTGTGATCCTTGGCTTGAATGTCCCGACCTGAACGTCAGGTTTGTAACCAGACCTGTGATCCTTGGCTTGAATGTCCCGACTTGAACGCTAGGTCTGTAACCAGACCTGTGATCCTTGGCTTGAATGTCCCGACTTGAACGCCAGGTCTGTAACCAGACCTGTGATCCATGACTTGAATGTCCCGACCTAAACGGCAGGTCTGTAACCAGATCTGTTTATTTGTAGTCTCCATCCTTGGCTGTACCTGGCCCACGGGCCCATTTATTACTCACTATCAGAGCTGGTCTTATAATCCCCTCCTTTGACCACCCTATCTGCTGAGACTTTGACTTTGGCCACGTAACCTGGACTTTTGACCCCCCTTGATCTCCACATCGGCTTGACTGCTGACCTGCCACGGGGGCTGACTCTTGACTTTCCTGTCCGCTAGGTCAGCTTGACTTCTGACCGGCCACGGAGGCTTGACTTTTGACTCTCCTATCCGCCAGGTCAGCTTGACTTCTGACCGGCCACGGAGGCTTGACTTTTGACTCTCTTGTCCGCCAGGTCAGCTTGACTTCTGACCCTCTCGTGGCCTTGACTCATGACCACTTCCTCCCATCGACCCCACAAAACACGCACCGTATCACAAGCCTCCCCCTCAAGTCTAGTCGAAGGAGGCTCTAGTTCGACTGACTAGACCCCAGTGTCCTGAATACCTAATATGGCTCTTAACTCCTTTGCCGACCCATCATCCCTCTGATTTCTATAGGATGTCCAGCCATTCTGGGAGGTAGCCGGGCTCACTTCCTGCTTCTGTTGACTCCTCGACTTCTGAGTCCGGTTAGTCTTTAACTGCCACACTGGTTTCCAAGCGACTCCTCAGGTTCCAAGGGAGTCCTTTCACCTTCCTCTTCTTTATAAAAGGCTTAGTCACTTTACTCCTTTATCTGCACTTTCTCTTCGTACCGGCTCCATAACTTGCTCATGGAATCCCCCGAGTGGTCTACTCTACGTCACCGGTTGGCTATTGCTGAGAAAGCCTTACATGACATGACTTTGAGCCGGGATCTACAGATCTCCCTTCGTAGGGAGCTAGAAGAACTATGGCAAGCGGCTAAATGCAGGACTCGGGTGGAAGTGGCTCTGAAGATGAAAGCGCAGGCAGACTTTCACGCTCAACTCCATCATATCCTCTACTTGAAGCTAAAGCATGAGGATGAGGTGTCTTCTCTGAAAGGGGAGAATCGACTACAGGGTGCCACCATTGATCAACTACGGGCCACCCTTGACCATGTCCAGGTAGAGCTGGCTCAGGTGAGAACTCGTTTAGAGAGAGGACATCAAATGTCTGGGTCTGGTTGCAATTGAGGCTGCTGTTATATGTTCCTTTTTTTTGAATGAAATGCAACATATTTTCTGTTTTGTGAATGTATTCCTTTGTTCTCGTGTCTTTGTGTCTTTATTGTTATGAAACACCTGCATTCTTTTAACATTTCTAACAAAGATAACAAAAACAACTTGCGTACCTCACTTTCTCCTTGCCTTTCGCCGACCTACTAGCCATCAGTGATGCATGAGAATAAGTCAGGCTATATCTTGCCCGTATGCATGTGAAGAAATACCGCTTGAGAAAGTTGTTGTGCCGACCTGGAAGGTCGTTGGTCGTGAGAGCCTTGCTCACTTATAACTCACTCTGGGGCGAGAGTCTGGGGCAGCCGACTGAGCAGCTCGGTCGCTGAGCGTGAGAGCCTTGCTCACTTATAACTCGCACTGGGGCGAGAGTCTGGGACAGCCGACCTGGACGGTCGTTGGGCGTGAGAGCCATGCTCACTTATAACTCGCACTGGAGCGAGAGTCTGGGACAGCCGACCTGGACGGTCGTTGGTCGTGAGAGCCTAGCTGACTTATAACTCGCTCTGGGGCGAGAGTCTGGGGCAGCCGACCGAGCAGCTCGGTCATTGAGCGTGAGAGCCTTGCTCACTTATAACTCGCACTGGGGCGAGAGTCTGGGAAAGCCGACCTGGACGATCGTTAGGCGTGAGAGCCATGCTCACTTATAACTCGCACTGGGGCGAGAGTCTGGGACAGCTGACCTGGACGGTCGTTGGGCGTGAGAGCCATGCTCAATTATAACTCGCACTGGGGCGAGAGTCTGGGACAGCCGACCTGGACGGTCATTGGGCGTGAGAGTCATGCTCACTTATAACTCACACTGGGGCGAGAGTCTGGGACAGCCGACCTGGAGGGTCGTTGGGCGTGAGAGCCATGCTCACTTATAACTCGCACTGGGGTGAGAGTCTGGGACAGCCGACCGAGCAGCTCGGTCGTTGAGCGTGAGAGTCTTGCTCACTTATAACTCGCACTGGGGCGAGAGTCTGGGACAGCCGACCGAGCAGCTCAATCTTCTGCTCAGGATATATGCTGCCGACCTGCGGGTTGATCTCCCGACCAGGATATATGCCGCCGACCTACGGGTCGATCTTCCGACCAGGATATATGTCGTCGACTTGCGGGTCGTTCTCCCGACCAGGAATTGCATGAAGCGCTTCGCCTTCGCCTGTTATCAGGAAATATATCATTAGTGGTGTTGAGGATAACTATATTAAAAATCTTACTTAGCCCCGGCCCTGTTGCCTTTAAATTTCTTTCCTGCTACTTTTCCTTGACGGTTCCGAAGAAAATCGCGTGGTAAGCATTTCCGTACTTCCGCTTCATATCATGATTTCCTTATCACGTCCATCATTAATACGGCTCCTAGGGGATCGACACATGTCTCATACCTTTATTGCTTATGCATGATGACGCCGCCCATGCCACTCTTTTTTGTACATGCTTTCCCACAAGGACATGTCCCTCAGCGATCGAACGACTTTAGGCGCTTCACCCAAAAAGATACTCGACATCTCTTTTCGATATTCCCTAGGAGAACTCTCTTTATAAACCCTAAAGGCAGTCCGCAGTCATTATCTTGCGCGTTTTGACTGCCTTCCTCTCTCTGTCGCTTCGACTGCTACGACTCCTCCGCCCTTCTCCTTATAAGCTTTTCCCGTCCGGTGCTCTTCTTCTTTTCGACCATCCTCTTCTTCAACCTTCTTCTCCTTGATAATGGCTGATGGTAAGGCTGCTTTTTGGTATTCGTGTTTCCTTTATGACATAGACCAACACGACCTATCGATGATTCGGTCTGACTTGGAGCTTGGCAAAGAATACGTACTTCGCATCCCCACACCCACCGAGCATCCTGCCTCCCCTCCGGAAGGTTTTATGATCGTTTTCCGGGATCAACTGACGGGGGGCCTTCATTTTCCTATTCATCCTTTTATTTCTGCCCTGAGCCAATATTTTGGCGTCTGCATATCTCAATTCGCTCCCAACTTCTTCAGAGCGGTTTGCGGCACGGTCATTTTATGTCGTGTGTACCGACTTCTGCTGACAGTCCAACTATTTCACCATTTTTACTCTTTTAAACGCTCGGAGCCGGGAGTGTTCATGGTACAAGCAAGGCCGGGTTATAAATTTTTTAAGGACATGCCTTCTTCCAATAAGGGGTGGAAATCTCGCTTCTTTTTTATTAGGTCCCCTGAGCCCCTGGTTGAGCCTTCCCAGTGGTGTTCTGATATCTCTTCCAACCTCCCTGTACATCAGCATCATCCCTCCTGTAACGCCGCCTCAAAAGCACTACAAGGCGTGAGCGTTAACCTCTTTATATTACTGTTGGAAGGCCTTCTGTATTTGTTCGGGCTTAGCCCCGTTCGGGCAGACATCGGGGCTCCGTTCGGTAAGATCCCGTTTTCCTCTTCGCAACTCTTCGCTAACTGAGGTATCTTTCTTTTTATCGCAGAGGCTGCCATGTACTGAGCGTACTCTTCCGATGTGAAGCGCCGATCCACCTCCTATTTGAAAACTTTAAGAGAGGAGCTGAAGCAAGGTTTGACAGCTTCTTCCCAATCCGACCCTTCTACCTCACAATCCGCTCCTTCCGCTTCACTACCTATCCCGTCGGTGACGACCTAGGAGGGAACTTCTTCGGCCCTTCCCATGGATATGGCTCCAGCGGAAGACCTGGTCACTGTAGATCAGGCCGATCTGTCCACTACAGAGCAGATCGAGGAAGCCACTGGAGAATAGGTCGGGGAAGCCGCTGAAGAGCAGGTCGAGGAAAGACGAGCGACATCCCCCCGACCAGCCGAACGTCTGAAACTTCAACGCAAGAGGAAGAGAGTGACTCTGGCTATTCAAGCGTCACCTCCCCCTATCCCTTCCAGCCGCCGCTCTTCTGCTGCCCTTCGTTCTTTGGAGACAAAGACTGCTACTCCCTCTCGGGAGATTAATATGGGGCCTGAAGTTCTTGTCAAATCACCGCACCTATCAGTCTTGGCTCCCAACCGAATTATAACTCCCGAGCAGGCTCCTTTTCTAGCTCCAGCTTCTTCTCCCGGTCAGCCACCCTTACCTTTAGTGGACCAGCCCGGGAGCTCTGCAACTCCATCTGCCTCGCTTCCCTTAGATGTTCCCGCATCTACTTCTAGATCCCAGAGGAAAACTTGCAAGAAATATTCCTTTACTGATTTTTGGCGCCTGCCTTCCTCCGCAAGCTCAGGGGCCGCCGCAGAAACTGCTGAAGGGGATCCCCCCTTGTTGCTTTGGTCGAATTAGAGGGAGACTTAGCGGCCTCCTGGCGCTCTGGCAATCGCAAGTTTTGGAAGAATCCCCCCATGGGCGGGCTAGATCAAGCGGCTTGTCAGATGGTCGCTGTAAGTCTTCATACCTTTATGTTCCTCTGCAGCAATCCTTTATAACCTTTCTTGTATTTAACACAGGCCTGCTCCGCCAACCTAAGTGTCGTTCAGTACGCCTACGGCTTGCAGAGGGAAAATGAAGTAGTAAAGGCTCGCCTTGAGGAAATAGAGCTGCCCCTAACTCCCCGCGATCCTCTCAACCCGACTCCTGGAGACCTAGCGCATTATTTTCGCTTGATCGGGGAGTCTGCAGAATCTGCCCGCAATATTTCTCATGCGGCTTTTGACAAGATAAGGGCTTTGGAAGCAGCTCTTCAGGCAAGCGAGTCGAAATTGGCTTCGGAAGTGGAGAAGCGATAGGCGCTAGCAGCTGAGCTAGATAAAAAGGATGTCCAGTTGGTGAGCCTGCAGGCAACCCGGGAGAATCTTCAGAAGACTATTACAAACGTCCAGGGTCAATTGGCTTCCGGCGCCGACTGGGAAAGAACCCTTCAAAGCCAATGGGAGGCCAGTCAAGCAACTCTCAAATCCATGCAGGCCGACCTTCTGAAAGCTCAAGAGGACGCTTCCCAAAGTCAACAAGCTTTGACTCTGGCCCACGCGGACAAGGAGAAGGCCGAGACTACGCTGAAAGATTATCAGGCAGGTGAAGTAGATCGTCTAAGGGCTTACAGGCAAGCCTATGTTACCTCCCCTTTCTTCATGAAGAAAATGGGAGACCTGATGAATTTCATGGTGTGTTGTGGCGTGGGTGGAGGAGCTCGCCAAATGCTTGAACAGAATTTGCTTCGGGCTACCCCTGCGGAAGATTTCCTAGATATAGGTCACATCATAGATGAGATTCTGATGGGTCATTCCCTTCTTTTAAAGATGATGACGACCTCTTCCTTCTTCCCGAGCCTCCGACCGACTCTACTTCCTGCCTCCCTGAGCCTCCTGCTGGCCCTGCCGATGAGAATCCTGCCCCGGTGACCGATAATCCCTAAAATGGCGACATGTACTGTATTTTTTGATGTAAAACTGTAAATACCCAACTCTTTTTCAGCGTATTTGATGAATTATCTTCCCTTTGGCATGTTTATGCTTCACATGATATTCCTTAATCACGGCTCTCGACTTTCTCTTATCATAGTAATCATCTGATAATATGTTGATCTATTGTCGGTAGTCCTGTATATTGTCTGTCGGAGTCTGTCTGTAATGACCCAAGTCCTTGTACGTAATTCGACCACGTATTTTTGGTCTTACTTACCCCTGGTCGGGGATCTTCCTATTTCCCAGACCCGCTTCCTTGTCTTCCTCTGCTGATCCCCTGTCTTGGTCTTGTTCCTCGATCTGTCCTTGGCCTCGCTCACAGGTCGGGATAACTGAAGACCGGGACATTAAAAGTTATGCACAGACCGGGGTCCTTCCTGATCCAGGTATGTATAGAAGAAGACCTAGGAATTAAAGAGAATTAAGCCCTTTTCTAGGTTCTTCGACGCCTCCCAATCGATTCAGCTTTTCCCTAATCAATTGCAATGTCATTCAACTAATTTCATACATGTAGAATGACTCTTTTTGAATCCTAATCGATTGATGAGTCATCCCAATTGATTCAGAGACCCTTAATAGATTACCCAATTGATTCTACAACTCTTTGTTCACTCACGAAAAGGCCTTAATCGATTAGTCGATTAAGCCTTATTATTCTATTGCCTTAATCGATTCACTTTTTCGCGATAAAAACGATTAGCATGGCCGAAATCGATTAGCCAATTGATTCCATCACCTTCTATTCTTGTGATAACCTAGCCTAATCGATTGGTCAATTGATTAGGCCAAGCCTAATCAATTAAACCAATCGATTCAGGCCCTTTCTGTGTTCTCACAAGAACCTCCTAATCGATTACCTAGACTAGCTTAGGAACAATTGATTGTCCCAATCGATTGCTCCAATCCCAACTTGCTTAATCTAAATCTAGAGTTTCCTTGCCTGATATTCGGTCAACCGTGACCTACTGGGACTTTGTCACCAAGTATTCGATCAATCCTTTGACTCATTTGGAGTTTGCTTCTCATGCTAAGTGTCTGGTCAACCTTGACTCACTTGGACTTACCGTCTTGTGTCAAGTGTCCGATCCTCCATGACCTACTTATACTTCCATACACCAAGTTTTTGGTCAACTTTGACCCACCTGGATTTCCACATACCTGGCTTCACTCACAACGATTTTTCACCAACTAGCTTCATTCACTAGGATTTTCATCTGCTTAGCTTCACTCACTAGGGCTTTTCACCTAACTTCACTCACCAAGACTTTTCATTATCTGCCTAACTTCATTCACTAGGGCTTCTCAACTTCCTAGCTTCACACACTAAGACTTTTCACTGTCTAACTTTACTCATCAAGACTTTTTAGCTTCCAGACTTCACTCACTGGGACTTTCTAACTGTCTGATTTTACTTTCCAGGACTCTCTAGCTGCTCGACTTCACTCACTGAGATTTTTCAATTACCTAGCTTCATTCACTTAGACTTTCCAACTGCCTAGCTTTACTCACCAAAAAATTTCAACTATCTGACTTTACTCACCAGGACTTTCCAACTATTTGGCTTCATTCACCGGGACTTTCTAACTGCCTAGCTTTACTCACCAAGACTTTCCCATACTAAATGTCTAATCAACACTGGCTTACTCAGATTTTTTTCTTTTGCTAACTTTCCCATTGGTCTTGCGCTTACCTAACCTCTAGTTAGGACTTCCTAGTCAAGTATCCGGTCAACCTTGACCTACTTAACTCTTCTAGTCAATCAATCTCTCATATGGATAATTGCATTAGTAATCTCCATATATTGTTAAATATTTGGGCAACCGTGACCTATTTGATTCCTTCCTCTCATATTGTCAAACATCAAAACCTAAGCTCATGCAAACTCAAGCTTAGTTAACCTAGTCAACTTTGACCCAGGGAAAATTGCACCAACAATATCCCTCTTTTAATATTTGATAATATGTTTAAGTTAGGCTCATCCACTAGTCTCAACTTCTTCTTCATACCAAAGCATGAATGATGATTTCCTTCATTCTCTTCCTTTACATGAGGATTTTCCCCCTTTGGGTAATCTCCCTCCTTGGGTAAATAAAGGTTTCTTAACTTAAAGCTTACATTCTCTCCCTTTGGTACACATAAAAAACTCCCCATCTGAAGAGTTATCCATATGTTGTTTACAATCTCACTTATTGTTCACAACATCACAATGAAGGTCTCATACCCTTCATTATCTCCAAATGCTCATGCTTGAGCATATACCCATCATCCAATGCTCATCCTAGAGCATTCACAACATGACAATGAAGATTTTCCATCTCCCATTATTTTCTAATGCTCAATCTTGAGCATTCATAACAATGAAGGTTTCCCACCTTCGATTGTTTTATTGTTTACAAATAAAATCTAAATCATGTCTTTAAGGAGTAGCTCTCCCTTAAAACATGCTCTAATCTTTTGTCATTGCACAACAATGACTTAGAATTCTTAAGCATTTTAAAAAAATCTAAAATTTAAAGTTATGAGGTTAAAAATTTAATATTGAAACTAAATCTCCTTCTAAACTTCAAGTTAGTCTTCTTTAACCATTTCGTTCTTGTTTTCATTAAGAAAACTACCCTTAAATGCTTATAAATGTATTTCTTAGGGTTAGGGATAGTTATCATGACTAAACATGACTTGATAAACTGAAATCAAACTAGTTAAACCAAAATCAATCTCCCTAATCGATTGGTTTTAGCTACTAATTGATTACAACCTCTCTGAATTGATTGAAGTTAGGATTCAATAGATTACAGAGTGCTAATCGATTGCTCTAATCGATTAGGATCGTTTAATCGATTACCTGATCAATTTCGCAAGATTTTGTGCTTGCAAAAATTAATCTCAATCGATTATCCTGATCGATTGATGTGTGGTAATCGATTAGCCCAGTCGACTGTCATAACTGAATTTAATTTGATTTTAATTTTAGATCAAATTTTAGAAATACATAAATAATTCTATAAAATTTTAAAAATTATGAAACTTTGGGTAGACATTACTTATCTTATATGCTATCAAGGAAAAATAATTTTCTATGAAAATAACTCTTAATATCAAATATTGACACAAAATTAGAAATCATTAAAAAATTTCAATGTTTCACTCTATTTTATATTTAACTAATTAATGGTGATTTCTATCAAAAGATAACCTTCACCAAAAATTTTCAATGTCTTTTTGAAATGATTTTCAAAACATAATTTCCAATCATATTCCTTAAGGCTAAATAAATATGATTTGTATACTAGCTTTATCAATGATTGGATAACACATAATCAATTTGTTTTGATTAAACTAAAACACAAAAAATACACTAATCAACATCTTCAGTTTTGTTCATCCTCCTAACATTTCACTTGTATTTAATATGCATCAAGACACATACAAGTCAACTTATGGTCTTTGTTATAAGTACCTCAGGTAAGTTTTGATGTGATTAACCTGGTTAAATTAGGTCCAGTTGTGTTTTGATCCTTTAGTCTAAGTGTGTAGGAACTTAGAAATACAAGAAGTAAAGCGGAAGATGCGACGGTATTATATTTTTATATTAGTTAAGTATGATTCTTTTCACACGATTGTTACCTAGCACACATACATATTGTAAATAAAATATCAGGTTGACTTCAGTTAGGTATAGTAGGCTTTTTATTGTACTTATATAATATTTTAAGTCCACTGATTTTTCATCTAAGTCAGAGTCAATTTTAACATGAGTTGCTATTGAGGTATTAATATTGTTAGAATTTTCCATTCAAAATTTCTTAATTAGTTCCTTGGCATGTTTTATTTGAAAAACATAAATTCCTTCTTTTATTTATTTTATTTGTAATCCTAAAAAAAAATTGAGTTCTCCTTCTAAGCTTATTTTAAATTCATTTTCTATTAATTTAATATTTTTTTAAAAAAATTTATTGTTGGTTGAGCTAAAGATTATGTCGTCTATATAAATTTGAACTATAAAAATATCTTTTTCTAAGATTTTAACAAATAAGGTTTGGTCTATTTGGTCTTAGTTAAACCCTTTAGATATTAGGTATATGGATAGTTGTTCACACCAAGCCCTAGGTGCTTATTTTAATTCCTATAATGTTTTCTTTAACTTAAGGACATGGTTTGGGTGGTCTAAGTCCTCAAATCTTGGAGGTTGATTTCCATAGACCTTTTCTTTGATGAATCCATTATGGAATGTGGACTTTACATTCATTTGATATAACTTGAATCCTTTATATGCTGAGTAAGCCAATTGCATCATGATGGATTCAAGTCTGGCTACAGGTGCATAAGTTTCATCATAATCTAACCCTTCTACTTAGCTGAACCCCTTTACCACTAGTCTAGCTTTATTTCTTACTATTTCTTCTTTATCATCTAGTTTATTTTTAAAGACCCACTTGGTATCAATTATGGATTTATTTGTGAGTTTAGGTACTAGTTCCCAGTTTCTTTCAAATTGGGCTAATTCTTCTTATATTGCAATTATCCAATTTGAGTCAGGTAGAGCTTTTTGTATAGTCTTGGGTTCAATTTTGGAAATAAGATCTATTTATCTTAGGTTTCTATAAGATGATCGAGTTCGAACTCCTAAAATTGGGTTACCCAAAATCTGATTAGGTTGGTGGTTGGATCTTGCCCTAGGTGGTCTTATATCAGGGTTAAGACTTGGTTCTTCTGATTCACTTGATTTAGGTCTTATTTCTTTATCATCTTTTATGTTTCTAATGTTTTGATTATCATTTTCATTGATTAAGTTAGATAAATTATTTTTTTTATCAAAAATTACATTGGTTATTTTTTTCAACTTTTAGGATGTTTTTATTATAGACTCTATAGGCTCTACTGGTCATAGAGTACCCTAAGAAGATGCTAATTGTTGATTTGGATGTAAATTTTTCAAAATAATATTTAGTGTTTAATATGTGTATTTTACACCTAAATACTTTCAAATAATTTAAGTTGGGTATTTTATTATAATATATTTCATAGGGAGTTTTATTATGAAATTTATTAATTAATATTCTATTTTGAATATAACATGCTATATTTATTGCTTCTGCCAAAAAATGATTCTTTAGATTATATTCATTTAATATGGTTCTAACAACTTCTTGTAATGTTCTATTTTTTTCATTCTACTAGTCCATTTTGTTGGAGAGTTATAGGACATGAAAATTCATGATTATATCCATTAGTTTGACAAAATTTGATAAACTTATGATTTTTAAATCTCCCAAGAACACTTCTGATTCTTTTAATCTTGGTATCTTTTTTATTTTCTATTAATTTGTAAAAGTTATTAAAGATTTCAAAGGTTTTATCATTTATTTTTAGAAATTTTACCCAAGTAAATATTGAGTAATCATCAATTATTACTTAGCAGTATTGGTTTCTACTTAGTGACTTGGCTCTATGTGAATTAAATAGGTCTAAGTGTAGGAGCTCAAGTATTGAGTTGGTTTGATTTAGGTTTTTTAGTTAGTGGATTGACTTAGTTTGTTTACCTTGTTGGCAAGCATTACAAATTATATTTTCTATTTTTTTTAATTTAGGTAGACCTCTAACTAAGACATTTTGATCCATTTTTAAAATGAGTCTGATGTATGTGTGACCCAGTCTTCTGTGCCATAATTTAGTTTCCTCTTGTTGTGTCAATAAACACTTGACTGAGGAGGTTGATAGGTTAATTGTGTATATATTATTTTTCCCAATTCCCTTAAGTATAATTTTAGGATTTTTGATATTTTTAATTGTACATTTAGAATTAGAAAAAGTTACTAGGTAGCTAGAGTCACATAGTTGACTTATACTAAGTAAGTTAAACTTAAATTTATCAACTAATAAAACTTTTCAAATACTGAAATCAGAATTTAGTTTGATATTACATGTTCTGATTACCTTAAGTTTTTCGTCATTGCCAAATGCAACCGACCCTAAGTTCTTGAGTTTTAGCTTGGTGAACTTCAATCAATCTCTAGTCATGTGTCTGGAGCATCCACTATCCAACATCAATCGATCCAAATCATTATATTTCTATACATAAAGTATTTAATTTTGATCTAATTTAAATGGATTATAAGATAGATTGATTGAATTTAACCCCTTATTTTCCTTCTCAACTAATCTAGGTTGTCAATTAAATATTTATTTCAATAATTGACTTCTAGGCTGTGATGAGACACTAAGACTTCTTGGATATTGGAGCAACAACTACTTCTACACAAAGCCTTTTAAAGAAATTAAATATTTAATTTTCTTTCTAAGAATCTTTAGTCTAACTAATCAAGTATCGATCAAGCCTAAATCCTTATCTATCCTAATCTAAGCATGTATAAGGAAATCGGTAAAGTAAATATCAAACAAGTATATCAAATAATGAAAATGATCTTTCTATTGGCTCCCTTGGATTATAGCCTCGATAAGATCTATCAAGGTAGTGGTTTTGATCCTTGAGGATCCAATATTGATCAAGTCTAACTCGATTAGTCAAGTTAGACTTGGGGACTTATACTTGGACTATTTTTCTATTAATTAGTTCGATTAACTAGAGATAGGTAAGATTTAAATTTTTGTTTAGCCTTATACCTGAGTCCGAATCGATTGTATGCGACTCTTTATTTTTCAAGAATCATATCAAGATTCTTAGAACCCAAGGTGAATCATTCTAATGAGTCCCTAAGTTCCTTGACTTGACTTTTCAAGTTGGAATTTTCTTCCTCAAGTTGTTGGACTTGAGTTGAAGTTCCAACTTGAACAGATTCGATCACAAAGCTTGGGTTAGTCACTTCCTTAAGGGTTGTTATCTCCTTTTGGAGTGACTTGACTTGGATGTTAGATTTTGCTAGTTGCACATTAGATAATTTATTAAGTTATGTAATTTATCTATTTGAGGTGAACTTACAATGATGTTTGTCCCTTCGGAAATGGATATGGATCCGTGGTTTCTCTTAGACTTGGCTTCTGATTTGCTCTCGATTTTGGACTCATCAACTTATTCTTAGGCCTGAAGCACGAGGAAGCATGTCTGTCCGAGATCTTCATCAGAGTCTCTGATGACGATTCATCCTACATTGCTTGTAGCCTTCTTCTTTAGTTGCTTCTTTATTTCCTTTTAGTTTGGACAGTTTACCTTGATATGTTCCTTTTTTTTTGCAACCGTAGCAGTTGACTTCGGACTTGACCTTTGTGTTTGATTTTTTACTTGGTTGCGTTATCTTTGACTGAATCATCTTCTTGATCTCGTGTTTTGTGAAACCCTTCTTCTTTTTATATAGTTTTCGATCTAGTTTCATGAGTTCGGTGGTAGTTTCATTGTCTTCTTCTACGTCGGATTTACCTTCAGACTCATGTTCGTCTTTCTCAATTAGAAGTACATTAGTTTGTTCATGAAGTTCAAATTCAAAAAATAATTCATCTAACCTAATTAAAGAGAGATCCTTAGAAACTTTGTAATCATCCACCATGGATGTCCACAAGGTGTTCCTTGGAAAGGTGTTAAGGGCATACCTTATAATGTCACAATTTTCCAGCTTCTGACCAATTGAGTGGTGACCGTTGAGAAGATCTTAGATGCGTGCGTATAGTTGGCTCACTGTCTCACCCTCCTATATTTTTATATTATATAATTTATTTAAAATTAAATCTCTTTTGCTTACCTTTGTGCCGGAGGTTAAGCCATAACTCCTTGGCGTTGTTGAAGGGGCCGACCTGATTCAACTCTTCTTTGGTTAAGCCACATTGGAGGGTCTGGATTGCCTTTGCATCGACTTCGATCTTCTTAAGGATTGGTGCGTCCCATTTGTCGCAGGGGACGAGAGCTCCGTCTTCGGTGGGATATGTAAATTCTGTCTGGATGATTATCCACATTTCCACCTGCTTATTGAGGTGGTACTCCATTCGGTTCTTACAGTAGATGAAATCTTCATAGGAGAATAGTGGTGGGCGTGTAGTGCTGTAACCTTCTTGGTACGCCATTTGAAAGAATCTTGCACACAATAAAAACAAGGAGACTTGCCCCAAGACTTGGTCTTGGATTAACAATGCGATATAAAGAACTTATGAAAAACTAAAAGAACTTGAGTAGTGTTACACCAACTTCGAGCAAAAAACTCGATTACGAAAAAATGATCAGAAGGGGTGACCCTACCAATTTCAATAGACTCCAGAAAATTAAAAACACTATCATGAAAAAATCATTTGAACAATGCTTTCACCGATTTGAAGCGGTCCCGGTTTGTTACCAATTATAGGATCGATGTGCTAGAGGAGGGTGAATAGCGCTCATGATTTTTATATAATTTTCAGAAAACATTCAATCAAAATAATATAGCTGAAAATAAGTAGAAGAAATGAAAAAGAGTGCACAGGAATACAAGTAATTTTACTTGGTTTGAAGTCTATGACAACTCCTATTTCAAGGCTCACACTTGTTGAGTGTTTAGTTTAGGTAATTCACTATCAATCCTGAGAATTATAAGTGTAATAATTTAATTACAATAATTGAAAGTATATCAACAACTTAGAATTTTGAAAGTAGAGCTTTTATTGTTGGAGCAGCATTACGACTTTGTCGGATCATCTTTGGAGCAGTGCGCAAGAGAAGGAAGAAAAGAAAAAGAATACACAGGAACACAAGTAATTTTTCTTAGTTCAGAACCTATGACTACTCCTACTTTAAGGCCCACACTTTTTGAGTATTTACTTTAGACAATTCACTATCAATCCAGAGAATTACAAGTGCAATAATTTAATTACAATAATTGAAAGTATACCAACAACTTAGAATTCTGAAAGTAGAGATTTTTGTTGTCAGAGCAATGTTACGACTTTGTCGAATCATCTTTGGAGCAGCGCGTAAGAGAAGAATCTCGAAAATCAGTTGTGTTGAAGTTCTTGCCCGAAGATTTCTTTTATAGAGTGATGAAGGAACCTTCAACCACATAGAAGGTGCCTCCAGCTGTAGATTTTATCCCCACAGCGTTAGAGTCATCCACTCGAAGGCACTTTCAGCCATATGAAAGGTGCCTTTCAACACTATTCATCCAAGGCTCTTTTGTGCATTTCACTTCCTGCAAGACATGTTAGTCAAAATACCAAACATATCCTATAAAACAAAGTTATCACAATACAATAATATAGAAATAAAAATATTTGTCAGTCTCTAGACTGTCTGATTCTAACTTTCAAATTTTCTAAAAATCCTAGGTAAAATCGACGCCTACTGTTCCCTCAATGGGGAACGCATCCTCACTCACTCCTCTCAGAAGAGATTACCTTTTGCCAGACCTGTCACGCCCCGGGGGAGTCCCTACCGAGGAAATTTCTGCAGCATCTCCCCTGTACCAGTGACAATCTGAAATATTACTACAAAGCCCTCAGGGCCACACAAACCTCGGCCAACACAACCAGAATAATAACAATAAAAATAGCCAACAATCCATGCAATTTATATTAACTCAGCCTCTAGCTGACACAACTACGTAGTTATCTAAATAAAACCTACTCTACTGATACAATGAAAAACTTAAACCCACAACAAAAATCCAACGTAGCGAAAAACAAAGGCAGTAGACCAAAACTCGATAAAAATCCACGAGTACAGTTATACATCACAAATATATAAAAATATAACAAGGAAAACAAAAGTCCAAAGGTAGAAAATCGTCGCAATTCAGGGTGGGGACTAGCAACTGGAACCTCCTAATAGCTTCAACCTGAACTGATAATTATCAACGGGGTGAGTCCAACACTCAGCGGGTACTAAGCTGACATACATAGTAACAATTATGCGTACAGTCTCCTAGAATAATAATGAAAAATGCAACACTGAAAGGAATAAGAGAAGCTATACTCACCGGGACCTCCTATTAGGATAATACGGCCGTTAGACCGAAAATATCATATCTCCTGTATGCATGTCAATCAAATGTATCCACTAAATATGTAGCAAACAAAGTGCAGTAAACACAAGCAATAAATACAATCCATGCATATGATGTAAATGACATTGTCACCGCTGACACCAGTCAGTCATCTCACACACGATGGTAAGACCGAGTGGGTAGGGCTATGACAACTGTGCACTCTGCCATCACTACTCCTGATGAGTGATCGAGCGGACAGGATGCTGTCAGAGTACACTTATCTCCCACCCCAAATCATAAGTGGGGGAGCTCAATGCTCTCATCTTCCTGAGACAATCTAGAGGAGGGACTCATGTCGTGCTACTATGCTGCGTCGCGCTATCCATGAGTGTACCAGTGGAGCACTGGCAGAGCAAACTGCCACACACCTTGCCTGATATATCATTAACCCATGAGTGGTTGTGTGTGCAGATCTATGTAACTGGTGATGATCTCAACAATAATGGAGCTGCCAATCGCTCAACATGTAATCATGCAAGATGGTGCATGACACTAAGCATGTAAATCCTGACCATATCCACATCCATAAAGTATGCACAAAAAGGTAAATGGTATGACAAATAACTAGTCCGGTACACAATAAGGCATGATATGTCACTACCTCCATTAACATAAATACATATGGCAATAATCAAGAGGGTATAAAACATAAATGCAGAACAAATAAAAAGCATGCAACAAGTATCATATAGTGACATACCAAATAGAAATCAACATAACTATTATTGTAAGTTGTAACCTACTAAGCATATTAGAATGATAATATCAAAAGATAAGTCAATGACACCCGCCTTAATTAGTAGTTCGTATCAGAACACATCCCACGTCAAGCTGTCCGCCTAAAATCAAAGTCCCGTATCACAATGTTTAGTTTAGCTAATTCTATCATGCATCAATTAGCTAAACTAAATCCTAATCAAATTAAGAAATTCCAAATTGGATCCACCTAATTAATTTTTATAATTAATTATCCATCATTTTAACCCTAATTATCATGAAATAGCAAGTAGAACCTATCATCCCTAAACTTTCTAACTTCCATTCCAGAGGTAAGCTACAATAGAGATTAAATTCTCTACACCTTACCTCAACTCCAGCCACCACTATCGATTCACGGTCGGAAATCGCAGCTGTCGAGAGTACTAGCCGGAAGCACTTGCTGTCATTCCAAACCAATAACCAAAGTTAAGATCGAATACAGATCATCAATTCGGAAGTACACTTGGTAAACTGATTACCTCAAATCTGACCGCCGGAACCCTAGACCAGCGATGGCAGCAAGCAGCCAGCTACTGTCGGCGGTGCTAGGTTAAAAGACACCAACACTCCGTGAGCTCATGTCGAAATCTAATACTTATCGGCAAAGGCAGAGGGGTAAAGGAAGAGGAAATCAGCGACGCTGGGTCAAAATGGGTGGCTACTGAGGTGGTAAACCGGAGTAGAGGGGCGGCGACGACGATGGCGATGGTAGCTACTAGGAGGAGAAAGACAACAACCCTACTCAGCTTTTGGTTGTCCAATCAGCAAAATAATAAACAACTCCTAAATCCAGATCTAGGAGGAAAACTTACCTCAAATCTGGCCGTTGGGAACCCTAGGTCAACGCTATCACAAAGAGCTTATGAGACTGAATCAGGCAGAGGAAGGAGATGTGTAGGTGAATACGAGCCCTAGGCCGAACCTCCATTGCTCGTGTGGCTATCTACTAGGATCGGGAGGAAGGAGGCGTCAGAAAGGGGCGTCGGTGGCTATGAACCCAATCTAGGGAACGACGATGTTGGGGTTCAATCAAAGTCCCGCATTGGAAAGATTTGGTAAAAATCATGGGGTTAAAAGGATGGATGATATCTCCATTGGCATGAGGTCTTTTAGGGAGAGTCCAAGAGCAAAGCCATGAGGGCCTATGCCCAAAGTGGACAATATCATGTCATTGTGGAGATATGTGGACATCCTTTGGGCACAACAAATGGTATCAGAGCTTTGACAGTATAGAACACCCAAGAATCCACGATTCCACAAAAATGTCTAGCATCCCACAAGTTGCTGCGAAGGAGAACGGCGGAGTGCCATTTCCCTATCCGATGCTAAGCCCTCACAATTACACTGTGTGAGCAATAAAGACAGAGGCGATTCTTGATGCCCAGGGAGTCTGGGAGGTGGTTGAGCCAGTGGAAGGAGCGCAAGTAGATACAAAGAAGGACAAAAAGGCATGTGCATACATCTTGCAATGTATCCCCAAAGACATCCTTCTCCAGATTGCAAAAAAGAAGACGGCGAAGGAAGTCTGGGACAACCTCAAAACGAGGTACCTTGGTAGTGATCGGGTGAAGAAGGCACGCGTACAAACGTTGAAGAGCAAGTTTGACGCCCTCCGGATGAAGGAGACTGAGACGATTGATGAGTTTGCTGGCCAACTCAGCGCCATGAGTAGCAAGTTCTCCACTCTTGGTGCCACGCTTGAAGAGTCCTCTTTGGTAAAGAAGTTGCTTGATTCTGTTCCTGATAAGTTCTTCCCTATTATTGCCGGTATTGAGCAGTTTCACGATCTTGAGACGATACCATTTGAGGAGACTATTGGGCGACTAAAGGCATACGAGAAATAAACACTATGATTACGCGGCAACACCAATGACACTGAAGGTGAGCTCCTACTTACTCATGCCGAATGACAAATGCGACAGAAGGGGAGCAACGTGGACACTTCGTTAGGAGGCAAGGGGCATGGGTCCAGCAACCCTAGTCGTGGCAAATGGCGTGGGCGGGGGCGCGGTCATGGCCGTGATATGTCGAGCCAAGATAGTGCAGGAGGCACTAGCGGCAATGGCAGAGGCACTCGTGACAAGAGCCATATAAAGTGTTTTAATTGTGAGAAAATGGAGCATTATGCGTCCGAATGCTACAACAAGCGTTGTGACGATGAGGCTCACCTCACTTGCGTCACCGATGAGGAGCCAGCACTGATGATGACCGTGTCCCACGAGGAGCCTGACACTAGGCGTGAGCGGCAGGATACCATTCTACTCAGTGAAGATAGGTTGCTACCGGAGATGTACCATGGCGTTAATAAAGGAGATAAAGGCGCTTGGTACCTTGACAATGGTGCCAACAACCACATGACTGGCCATCGCGAGAAGTTTCAAGAACTAGATGAAACCATCACCGGTAGGGCCGTAGGGTGAGGTTTGGCGATGGATCAACCATTGAGATCATGGGAAAGGGGATGGTTGTGTTCGAATGCAAGAATGGCGATCGGAAGGCTCTCCACGAGGTATACTTCATTCCAAAACTTTGTAGTAATATCATAAGTCTCGGTCAATTGACAGAAATTGGGAATGAGGTGCACATGGAAAGAGATACCATGAAGGTGATTGATAGGAGTGGGAAGCTCTTGATGCTGGTAAAGCGAACACAAAATTGCTTGTACAAGATAACCTTGAAGACATTCAAGCAAGTCTGTCTCCTAGCAAGCCTAGAAGACCCAACCTGGTTATGGCATACAAGGCTTGGACATGTTAATTTCCATTACTTGAAGCTGTTAGGGGAGAAGAAATTGGCGGTTGATGTGCCTCCATTGCCCCAGCCGAACAAGCTTTGCGAGATGTGTGTGATCGCCAAGCATGCAAGGTTGCCATTCCCGTGCTAAACAAACTGTAGAGTGGAGAAGCCATCGGAACTTCTCCATGCTGATATTTGTGGGCCAATCTCACCGTGTATACTAGTCGGTAACAAGTACTTTCTTCTGATTGTTGATGATTTTACAAGGTGGATGTGGGTGTTTATATTGGCAGCAAAGAATGATGCATTCTGAGTATTCAAGAATTTCAAATTCTTGACGGAGAACAAGACTGAATACAAGATCAAAACACTCTAGACAAACCGGGGCGGCGAGTTTCTATCCACGGAGTTCACTCAGTTTTGTGAAAATGAAAGAATCGAGTGACATCTCACGGCTCCCTACACACCCCAATAAAATGGTGTTGTGGAGCGCCGTAATTGCACCGTGATGGCCATGGCAAGATCTCTCCTCAAGGGTACACATATGCCGACAAGGTTCTGGGGAGAGGCGGTTAGGCATGCTGTCTATCTGTTAAACCGTCTCCCAACTAAGGCGCTAGGAGAGCACACGCCATTTGAAGCTTGGATGGGGATAAAGCCACATCTCGCCCACTTGAGAGTGTTCGGTTTGTTGCATATGTGAAAAATACAGCCCCTCACCTCAAGAAACTTGACGATAGAAGCTCAGCCATAGTATACTTGGGTGTCGAGGAAGGTTGCAAAGCTCATCATCTATTTGATCCAAGGGCATGGCAAGCTACAAGTAAGTAGAGATGTGATGTTTCGAGAAAATTGTGAATAGACATGGAATACAGGTGCCAACAATGAAGAAAAAGTATCAGAGTTTATGGTGGTGGATGCATTCGATACCAACGAGGTGATTGTTGTAGCAGACATTGAGGCCGTAGCGGAAGATGTCACAACACCGGCAGTAGTCGTGCAAAGAGCGTCAAGTCCATCTACACCATCATCGAACACCCATACAACTTCCTCGCCTTCGATAACAAACTTACCCGAGTCTTATGCAGGGCCGGTCCATTTTAGATCCATTGCTGATATCTACGCCAACACTGAGGATGTGGTTGGTATTGAAGAAGAAGAGGGTGAGGTGATGATGGTGATATCTGAAGAGCCGACATGTTATCAAGAAGCTACAACCAATCTTGCTGGTATGAAGCAATGGAGAAAGAGCTGAAATCTATTGAGATGAACAATACCTGGAACCTAACTGAGCTCCCATTAGGCCACAAGCCTATCGACCTAAAGTGGGTGTTTAAATTGAAGAAAGATTGACCGGATCAAGCTACTTACGAGGAGGCCCGAAATAGGTCAAGATGACCGGATGCTTGTGAGAAAGGCCCCGAAGCAGGTCAGAGTGATCGGATACTCACGGGGAGGCCCGGATCAGGTCAAGATGATTGAATTCTTACGAGGAGGCTTGTAGCAGGTCAGGGTGACCAGATGCTCGCGGGGAGATGAGTAGGTCAGGGTGACCGAATGCTTGCAGGGAGGCTTGAAGCAGGTCAAGGAGACCGAATGCTCGCGGGGAGGCCCAGAGTAGGTCAAGGTGACCGGGTGTGGATGCTCGCGGGGAGGCCTAGAGCAAATCAGTGTGACAAGATGCTCACGAGGAGGCCCGGACTATTAGAGTAATTGTGGTCCTTCGTTTGAGGGGAGGATTGTTGGGTGTTGACGTTCCGCAAGTGTACGAAAATGTTGTAAGTAATAATAAAAGATATTGTATCCACAGGGACTGGAATAACCACTAAAGATTTCTCAACGCGAATTAGCTAAACAACTAATCAATTGGTTTTCAGAAACTAAGGGCAATTAATGAAAAGCAAACATAGAAATAAAAGAAATAGAAACAAGAATAAGGGCTATGATGAATGGATGTTCTAGGAGTTTTGGTTTCTTTGTAAGGTTAATCAATGTAAATGATCTATCAAATCTTGTTCCTCAATTTTCCATCATTTGTAGAAGGTTGTCGGTTCTCTCTTGCAATAGACAACTGGCCTAGGACTGAAATCTATACCTAAATGTGATCAATTAGAAATGAATCTATGTTGTCCTTACATGGGCTTGTCTGTCACATGCATCCCTCCGATAATCAACATAAGAATTCATCACTCCTCAACCACATCAAGATATAAGATATGAACGCATATAATCTATCCTACCCCCTTGAATAATCCTATTTCACCCTCAAGATCATCCCTCAAACGTCTTTATACGGGCTTGTCTGTCACGTACGTCCCTCGGAAAATCGAATGAGAGATTATCTCTATAAGATCCACAAGGTATTCAAACATTCAATCAAGAATGAGAATTAGGCCCTAATCACAATAATCCACACAAGATTGAATAGGTACAAACAGAACAAAATCATAGAAATAGGAAATTGGAAAATCCACAAGAGTTTTACATCAATTCACTTACAAATACTCCCTCCATCCTAGAACAAAGAGATCTAATCCATAAAACGAGGAAGGAAATCCGAAAAGAGAAAGATTACAAGCATTCTTGATCCCCAAATCCAAGAAAGGAGAGAAAGAAAGCTTATCTACGATGAAGAACGGTCTTCGAATCCAATCCTCGATTCTGGAGTCGATACGTTGAAGATCTGCCCTTGAATCGCCGGAAAATCCCTCCAAGATGGAGAAGAATCACCCAAATCTTGCTCTCTCCCAAAGAGGAGAACATCTCCTTTCAAATCATGAAGAAGGCTTTATATAGAAGAGGGGTTTGGGCGCCACACAACTATGAGACACGACCTTGTGAAGCTCACACGGCCTGTGCTACTCCCCTCTCTGCTCAACTCACACGGCCGTGTGTGAGACACGGCCGTGGTATGCTTTGCCACTGCTCCCGTTTGCACGGCCGTGTAGATCTACATGGCATGCTCTGCCTCCGGCTCTGGAACTCTTTCACGGCCATGTGGTGCACACGGCCAGGGCTTGCTTGGCCTTTGGAAATGTTGCATGACCATGTAGATCTACACAACCGTGTACTGCTTCGGCTCTGGAGGGCTTGCACGACCGTGTAGTGCACACGACCATGAACTTTCTTTGCTTCAAACCTGGCACGGCCGTTGGATGCACACACGACCATGACCACTTCCTCCTCTGCTGCAGCCACACGGGTGGTGATCACCACACGGCCTGGGCAACCCCCCATGTTAGGGTCGTGTGGCACTCAAGCCTCTTCCTTCATCCATTGTAATTTTTGCCTCAGACATTAATTCCTCTCCAAAATCGACTCCTGCATACAGAAAATGCACAAAAGCAGATCTCCGAACAAAAAGAGTAAATATGCTGAAAGCAAAGCTGGAAGTACGAAAATGCATAGATAAAGCATGTGCAAAGTATGTGAATGTGCGTCAAAACATACTAAACAAGAGTATACAATCTATGCACATCACACCCCCAGATTTAAACCTTTGCTTGTCCTCATGCAAAATGCCGCAATCTAAATTCATATGTTCTACAATGCACTCATATCCCTAATGCATTTTCTTAACTCTATCAAAAAGTTTCATTAACAAGCATGATCATGGAAACAAGTCAAGAATGGCTCAAGCATAAGTATCTTGTGCACAGTACAATAAGTAACTCAAAATCCTTCAAGTTTCAATCTTCGTCCTAGTCAAGTCGTCATCAAATTTGAGTTCCTAATGTTTCAAGTGATAGACACGTAACCGGTGATAGACACTTACATGCAACACACTTGGTTCATATTTCTTAATCAACCCAAGGTCTCAAAGGTGTGCTCAATCTCAAGAGAAGCTAAGCAATCATTTCCCCAGTAACCTAACTCAGTCTCAAAGGGGTGACTTGCTAGATTCCACTCACGACAACTGTTTTTTATATTCCTTATTCATCATTTTTTTTCTTTTTCACTTTTTTTCATAAGTATTTGCATTGTGCAAAACTTATTCATAAATATACTTTTAGCACAAATGTTGGGATATTTTGATTTTTCCAAATGAGCTTACATGATTTGAGCCTCATCCAGTAACTAAAATGAAGTTTGAGAAATCACCATGGAAACCAAGTACTAAACAAACAAGATGATTCATGACTATTTCAATGATATCAACAATCCAAGCTCAAGTATAGTGAAATGAAGATAAGATCCTTAAGGTCAAGCCAAAACTAAAACCTATCTCCATATGATATTTAGCTTATTTCATGCTACCCAAGATAGAGAAAAGAGGTACATTATGTTGGTGCGGGAAGCATCCGACGATCGAACCTAGATTTTGATAATTGCAAAGGGATTCAAAATTAAGATTCCTTGTTATCTAACGTGCTTAAATAAAGTTTCAGGAAAGTCCTAACTGCGGTTAGGCAGGTGAAAACCCTAGGGGGTGGTAACCCTAGGTCCTAGGGGGTGGTAACCCTAGGTCCTAGGGGGTGGTAACCCTAGGTGAAGGAAAACCCCAAGGGGCGACAACCTTAGGTCCTTGGGGGTGGTAACCCTAGGTGAAGGAAAACCCTAAGGGGCGACAACCTTTGGTCCTAGGGAGTGGTAACCCTAGGTGGAGGAAAATCCTAAGGGGGGGGGGGGGTAACCTTAGGTCCTAGGGGGTGGTAACCCTAGGTGGAGAAAACCCCTAGGGGGCGGTAACCTTAGGTCCTAGGGGGTGGTAACCCTAGGCGGGAAGTCCAGTCGGTCTGGAGGACCGAACTGCATCAGGTAATCTTTCCTGAGGGGAGTAGGTGAGGACGCGTTCCCCTGGAAGAGGGAACAGTAGGCATCGGGTCGACCTATGGTTTCTGGTCGAAAATCCAAAGTCAGAACCAGACAGTCTGATGACTGTCAGACTTTATATTTATGATATTATGTGCTAACTTTGTGTTGTAGAGTATCTTTTGGACTAACGTATCTTGTAGGTATAAAGGAGCACTCTTAAGCCTCGGATGAACAGTGTCCGAGGCGCCTCCATGGAGCTTGGAGGCATCTCGGGTGCAAAGTTGGAGCTGTCTACGCAGTGAGCTTAGAGGCGCCTTAGAGGATAGTGGAGGCACCTTGGACTGCTTCTTGGAAGCACATCCATGGGGCATTGGAGGCGCCCTCAGGTGGATAAGTTGCAGCAGCAGAGGCTTATCGGCAGCGACGAAGTCAGGATAAAACCTTATGTTTGAGGCGCCTCCATGGGGCATTGGAGGCGCCCTCAATGAGCTATTTAAGAGGACTTCGACCAGTAGCTAAGTATAGAATCTGAAAAGCCATCTGTCTTCAACTAGCTGCTAAAGAGACGTCCCGACCAAGCTACGACAAGCCACCGACGACCCGGAGCTTCAGTTTTAAGATTTCTTGTTGTCGGTATAAGTTTTTAATACTGTTAAAATTGTAATACTCTTGTACACTTTTGCGCTATATAGTTGTTGCCCACCGTAAGCGATCAACGATCGTGGGCCTTGGAGTAGGAGTCGCCCTAGGCTTCGAACCAAGTAAATCCTTGGTGTCTTTTGTGTGATTGCTTATTTCTTTTATTATTTCCGCTGCATTACTCGTCGTATTTTTAATTTCGAAACGCGTGAAAGCCACGGGCGCTATTCCCCCCCCCCCCCCCCCCTCTAGCGCTTCTCGATCCAACACATTAAACATACTACTAGCATTATTTGAACATCATGAACCTAGATAATGAACGTGCTAACATTTTCACTTAAAGACAATGAAGCATATAAGTGAAGTTTGATGTTCTCAAGATGTATGCCACGAAAAATCAAAACAAAATGCAAGACATAAGCAAAAATAAAAACAAACAAAGCAATTCAAATGCATCTAATGCATCCACCCAGACTTAAACTTTTCATTGCCCCAATGAAAACTAAAGACAATGCGGAGGAGATAAAAAGTAAGAGAAGTTAACAAATGATGCATGCCAAATGCCCATGTCATTAACTTCTTCATCATGTAGTTACACTCCTCCTAATCTTTGAGTCCTATAAAAGAAGATTGACAACAAAAACTAAGTAGAGAATACATGTTTATTATAAAGAATGAAATAAAAGTAGAAAGAACTAAAGACAAATGAAAACAAGGAAAATTAACTTGGGTTGCCTCCCAAGAAGCGCTTGTTTAAGGTCATTAGCTCGACCACCTCATTAGATTTATCAAAATCTCGCTCTTGGAGGGGTAAGATATTTCAACACCCTCCTACCAAGGGCTCTTATTATATAGGGAGCTTTCAATATAGGAATTACAAAATGAAGTATTGCTCTCTCCATCTTCGTCTTCTTTGAAGTTCTTTCAGGTGGTCGAAGACGGTTCAGTAAGAGCTTCCAATTATTAGCCCAAGTGAAATCTGTACATGAAAAGAAAATACAAATCTCCTACAAACATATTAGATAAGATAGAGCCATAACCATATTAAGATAAGCAGAATAAGAAATAAAAACTGAATCACATCCAACAAAGTCAATGATAGGTACCTCTATAAAATTTTTCAAAAGATCACAAGAAAAACTAACCTTACTTTGCTGAGAGATACCTGAAATTTCTAAACGTGTAGATGTGACCTCCTCTGAATCAAATGATGGTTCTGGCTCTGGCTCAGATGTTGATGATATCAAAGATGGTGATTCTTCAGACTCTGCTAGCTCTGCATAAGTCCCTACACATTGTTCTATAACATGATCAATTCTTACAACCTCTAAGGGTTGTGTGGACAAAGGTTGTGATCCTTGAGATGCTGCTTCCACAACACAGCTCCCTACACATTCTTCCATATCACTCATCATCAACACAAATATCAAAAAACAAACCAACATCTATATCCTCAATAGGAGAATCAATAACAAGAGGATCAATCACTTCACTTGCAGTTTTAAGTTGATCTACCACATCACATTTATCATCTGAAAGTTCAATATCACTATAACACCCTATAAAATTTGGAGGTAGATCTGAAAACTTATTTACCACTGCATTATCAATAAAATCCTCATATGAAGAGTCTTCATCTTCATATACTTTCAAAAATCTGCACTCAACCTTACAAGTGTCACAAAATTTTTTAAAGTCATTGTTCTCATTGACCCCCACTAACCTTTGTGGAAAAGGAACCCTTAGTGAAGGTCTTGGGAAAGGTACTTCTAATTTCCCATATTCCTTTTTAGCTTGTGGAGGAGATTCAACATGCTTATCTTGTGTTGGTATGATCAATCGTTGAGCGAAAGGTACTTGTGGCATTTGGGAACCTCCTGGAATAATAGAACTGAGTTCATGTGGTCTTCTATTGTTCTTCTCCTCAATTCTAAACATGTCCTTCTTTAGAAGTTCTTCATGATTTTTTCCTATTCTCAACCCAACATCATCACACTTTTCACTAGATCTTGTCTACGAAGGAGGGAGATCTTCTTTAAACCATTTTGAAACAATACTTCCAATTTTTGCCCCCAAATGTTTGAACTCCCTGTTCTGTGACTTGTGATTCTCAAGACTCATAGATGGTTGAGTTACAATTTGTTTGACAGGCTCTATAGCATTTATGGCTTGCACTTCATGAATATTTGAGGGAAATTTCATCCAGCTTATGTTCGACCATTCATGGAGGTTCAATCACTTGATCAATTAACATATATGCTTCATCTACACTTTTGTTCATAAAAGAACCTTCAGTTGATGAATCCAATAAACTCTTGTCTGAGAAAGAAATTCCCCCATAGAATATGTACAGAATCAATCATTTTTCAAAACCATGATGAGGGCACTGTCTTTGAAGACTCTTGAATCTATCCTATGCTTCAAATAATGATTCTCCATATGCCTGAGCAAAATTTGTTATGCAATTCCTCATATACACTGTTCTGCTTGGAGGAAAAAAATGATTCAGAAATTGTTTCTTCAATTGCTCCCAACTTATGATACTTTGAGCATGGAGAGAATATAACCAAGTCCTTACTTTATCCTTGATACTGAAAGGAAATGCCATCAATCGAACTGCATATGCTGACACTCCTTCACATTTCACCATATCACAAATCTCTAAAAATGTTTCAAGATGTAGATAAGGACTTTCTGATACTTCTCCTCCAAATTTGTGACCTTGTATTATGAAAATTAACTTTGGGCCTAGTTGGAAACTTTCTGCTTCAATTTGAGGTTGCACAATGGGAGATAAAAATCTTGCAGAAAAGGGTGTAGAAAAATTTCTCATGGGCCTGCTTGACATGTTAGTGCTCATGGATATTCAAGAAAAAATTATTAGAAGGAAAAAAAAATTGAAGAATCAAAGACAAGAAATAAAATGTAATATGAAAAGCAAGAAAGAAAATGCAGAATTTAAATTGCAAGAAAGAAAGTGCATAATGAAAACAAGAAAGAAAAGACAAAAGGAAAAAGAAAGATGTCTAGAATAATTCATATGCTAATCAACTAATGTGTTTATAAGTTCTTGTTATTCTCGATGCCTTTACGAAGTTTAATCTTCACATACACAAGAACAAGATTGCAAGATATGTTTACAAAAGAAAAGTAGAGAAAATTTTAGATCAAAAGAAAAACAAAGAAAAGCTAGACTAGAATGCTAGAAATCAAGAATGCAGAATTAGAATTAGAATTGCAACAAAACAAATTGTCAAGAAGTAGAAAGATATGCAAAAATTATGAAAATAGAATTCTAAAGATTAGTAACAACTATGCTAATGAAAAGAAAAGAAAAATTATGTTTAGTCTAACTCAATTGATAATCTCTAATGTTATAGCACAGTCCCTGGCAACGACGCTAAAAACTTGTTGACATTCCGCAAGTGTACGGAAATGTCGTAAGTAATAATAAAAGATATCGTATCCACAGGGACTGGAATAACCACTAAAGATTTCTCAACGCGAATTAGCTAAACAACTAATCAATTGGTTTTCAGAAACTAAGTGCAACTAATGAAAAGCAAACATAGAAATAAAAGAAATAGAAACAAGAATAAGAGCTATGATAAATGGATGTTCTAGGAGTTTTGGTTTCTTTGTAAGGTTAATCAATGTAAATGATCTACCAAATCTTGTTCCTCAATTGTCCATCATTTGTAGAATGTTGTCAATTCTCTCTTGCAATAGACAACCGGCCTAGGACTGAAATCTATACCTAAATGTGATCAATTAGAAATGAATCTATGTTGTCCTTACACGGGCTTGCCTGCCACGTGTGTCCCTCGGATAATCAACATAAGAATTCATCACTCCTCAACCGCATCAAGATATAAGATATGAACGCATACAATCTATCATAACCCCTTGAATAACCCTATTTCACCCTCAAGATCATCCCTCAAACGTCCTTACACGGGCTTGTCTGCCACGAACGTCCCGCGGAAAATTGAATGAGAGATTATCTCTACAAGATCCACAAGGTATTCAAACATTCAATCAAGAATGGGAACTAGGCCCTAATCACAATAATCCACACAAGATTGAATAGGTACAAATAGGACAAAATTATAGAAATAGGAAATTTGTAAATCCACAAGAGTTTTACATCAATTCACTTATAAATACTCCCTCCATCCTAGAACAAAGAGATCTAATCCATAAAATGAGGAAGGAAATCCGAAAAGAGAAAGATTACAAGCATTCTTGATCCCCAAATCCAAGAAAGGAGAGAAAGAAATCTTATCTACGATGAAGAACGGTCTTCGGATCCAATCCTCGATTCTAGAGTCGATACGTTAAAGATCTTCCCTTGAATCGCCAGAAAATCCCTCCAAGATGGAGAAGAATCGCCCAAATCTTGCTCTCTCCCAAACGGAAGAAGATCCCCTTTCAAATCATGAAGAAGACTTTATATAGAAGAGGGGTTTGGGTGCCACATGGCTACGAGACACGGTCGTGTGAAGCTCACACGGCCTATGCTACTCCCCTCTTTGCTCAACTCACACAGCCGTGTGTGAGACACGGCCGTGATATGCTTTGCCACTGCTCCCCTTTGCACGACCATGTAGATCTACACGGCCTGCTCTGCCTCCGGCTCTAGAACTCTTTCACGGTCGTGTGGTGCACACGGCCAGGGCTTGCTTGGCCTCTGGAAATGTTGCACGACCGTGTAGATCTACACGACCGTGTACTGCTTAGGCTCTGGAGGGCTTGCACGGCCGTGTAGTGCACACGACCATGAACTTTCTTTACTTCAAACCTGGCACGACCATGTGATGCACACACGACCATGGCCACTTCCTCCTCTGCTGCAGCCACACGGGTGGCGATCACTGCACGGCCTGGGCAACCCCCCCATGTCAAGGTCGTGTGGCACTCAAGCCTCTTCCTTCATCCATTGTAATTTTTGCCTCGAACATTAATTTCTCTCCAAAATTGACTCCTGCATACAGAAAATGCATAAAAGCAGATCTCTGAACAAAAAGAGTAAATATGCTAAAAGCAAAGCTGGAAGTACGAAAAAGCATAGATAAAGCATGTGCAAAGTATGTGAATGTGCGTCAAAACATGTTAAATAACAGTATACAATCTATGCACATCATTGGGGTTCAATCAATGTCCCACATTGGAAAGATTTGGTAAAGATCATGGGATTAAAAGGATGGATGATATCTCCATTGGCATGAGGCCTTTTGGGGAGAGCCCAAGAGCAAAATCATAAGGGCCTAGGCCCAAAGTGGACAATATCATGCCATTGTGGAGACATGTGGATATCCTTTGGGCACAACGGGGCACGCCAGAGAGATCTGGTGGTCGGCGCTGCTCCGTTCGACGACGACGGATCGAAAGAGAAAGGATCAAAGGGGGAATCGGCAGAGGCAAGAGGAAGGTAACACGAGAAGAAAAGGAGAGGGCTTGAGGCTTTGTATACGTGGGAGGAGAAGGGGAAGAGGTCGGCGTCGGGTTGGGGAAGCCGAAGAGCTCGACGTCGCAAGAGGGGAACGATGTCGGGAGAAAGGGGATGGTGCGGGTGAGGGGTTCGGCGATGGGAGAAGAAAAAGAAAAGGAAAAAAAACGAAAAATAAAACTTTTCCTTATTTAAGTGGGTAGCTTAAACATAAATTTTTTTAAAATATTATTTTCAACACCAATTCCGCTAAAAAATAATATTCGTCACAAAAGTTATTTTTTCGCAAAGTTAGCTATGACAATTTTAGGACGAATATTATTTTTGATACAGAATTGACGCCGAATTTGGCAACAAATTTTTAATTCGTTGCCAATTTTGTCACATATTTCATCCCAAATTTTGCGATGAATATTGTTTTATTGCAAAATTGACGACGAATTTGGCGATAAAATTATTTTTGTCGTCAAATTCATCCCCAAATTCGTCGCCAAGTTGGTAGCGAGAATTTTGGGACAAAAATGTTTTCGTCCCAAAAATTTTTATTATGAAATTTTTTTATAAATTCATCCTAGAATTCATCCTAGAAAATTATATATTTTTTTTTAATGTGTAGTGTCGATGCATAAAATCTTAGGTAAGGCTAATATTTGACTTTTGTCTTTCTTTTACTATTTTAAAGATTTTCCTCACCTAGCCAATACTAGTTTTAGATAGCAGCACTTAAAGATCTCACATTAAAATCCAATAAGACATGTTGTATTAATTTTTTCACTTATAAAGATGTCTGTAAAGGGATATATATATCGATTAATATTGTTTGATGTGTATAATTGAGTCAACTAAAACTTCATTCGAGGTGAATCATACTAACCTAAAGACTAAAGTGGATTGAACTTTAATTCAAAATAAGCCCATTTGGCTAAGAAAAATTATACTCTCTCTTAAATGAACCTTATATATATTTGGTGGAGCTAGGGCCTTTATTCTCTTATTCATTTGATGTCTTCATATGTAATTATTCATTTAAAAACACATTAGATCCATTAATTATATTTTATATTAATAATAATAATATTAAACTTATTCATAAAAGTATTCCCAGGAATATAAAGGAAATTAGTTTGGATACATTATTATTATCGATCGAATTTACTCTCAACTACCAACTACTCCATATATCATTAATGCAATTAAGACATTCTATTTCAATTTATCACTATAAAACACCCTCCCTGCTCCCATTCCCCTACACACCACACCACAAACTCGGACGACTCCCTCTCCCGTTCTTAATCGATGGCTCGATCCCTTGCCTTGGTGGTGGTGCTCGTGTTCATCGCCCTCCTGGCAGGGTTCCAAGCCGACGCCGCAGTCACCTGTGGCCAAGTGGCCTCTGACCTGCGGCCGTGCATTCCCTACGTGACCGGTCAGGTGTCGGCGCTGCCTCCAGCCTGCTGTAACGGGGTGAAGGGCCTGAATAGCGCCGCGCAAACCACCGCCGACCGCCGTGCGGCGTGCAATTGCATCCGCTCACAGGCATCTGGAATCTCCGGCCTCCAGCCCAACCGCCTTTCCGGGCTCCCCGGCAGCTGCGGCGTCCACCTCCCATTCCCCATTAGTGCCTCCACTGATTGCTCCAGGTCATTAAGATAACTATATATATTTTCTAAACCTATAATACTAATCGTCATCATTATATATATAATATATTATATTATATTATCAAGTCTAACTATTTGACTAATCGTCATCATATGTTATGTTTGTGAATTTGATCGTGCAGTGTGAGCTGATGGACGGGACCGTGTGGACCAGATACTAGCCGAGTTATAGAGAGATGTATCGAATAAAATGGGAGGTCGAGATTTACACTTGTGATACTCCCATCGCCTCTATAGCTTCGATCGATCGATGCCGAGGCTTGTTATCGTTCTATATATCATCGTCTTATTACGTCTATTGAGATATTCTAATATATATTTCTCGCTCATATCGTGTGAAATTCCCGTATACTTTTAGTAAATAGACATCCTCTTTCATACATCTAATGTGATACGGACATACTCGATCGTGATTATATTCATTTGATTTTAACTTTTTCTTCTTTTTTAATTAAAATATATACTCTTAATTTTCGAACTCTAATCCTTTATTATTATTATTATTATTATTATTATTATTATTATTATTATTATTATCTTTAGAAAATATTAGTAGAATATGGGAAAAATAAAATATCGGAATCAATTGATGATTAAACTTAATTTATTGCTTGTTAATAACTCTTTTTCATTGCTTTTATTTTTTTAAAAAAAAATTATTTAATTTTTTTACATAAGCCTGAGTAGTTGTTAATTAATGTTTCAAATTAAATAGACAGCACATGATATTCATGGAAAGAATTGAAATATTTTCTTTTTAAGTTAAATAAATTAAGCATAAAATTCTCGAATAGAATATCGAGGCTGGGTTTAAAGCTAGTTTGCAACTATGATTATAGCAATTGGATGAGAAAGACTGCCATAATTAGTACGTATGTGCTAGCTTGCTCCATATTTAAATTATGATATTCATTGAAATCTCTAAATTATTGAGATAGAGATCCATGTTGAACTGAAAGAATTATCTTGATCTTATACTGAAACACTAACCGACAAAAATTAAGCATAAAATTCTCCAATAGAATATCGAGGCTGGATTTGAAGCGAGTTTGCAACTACGATTAGTCATCGAGGAGTTTGATTGTTGACAGTGTTAGCTTACCATCATAATTACTTTTATGATATATATATATATATTAATATAAATCAATTCACTTTTATAAAAAATATTATTCATAATGATATATCAAAATATTTTGTATCAACTTAACTAAAATTAATTAAATTTAGATTAAATTCATTTCAACTTTATTAAAATTATTTCTAAACTATTTATTAA
The DNA here is from genome assembly GCF_018446385.1 of Zingiber officinale. Taxonomy (NCBI): domain Eukaryota; kingdom Viridiplantae; phylum Streptophyta; class Magnoliopsida; order Zingiberales; family Zingiberaceae; genus Zingiber; species Zingiber officinale. The sequence continues at coordinate 74,952,037 of NC_055999.1, forward strand.
TTATGACGCTGCAATTACAGTAGTCATAATTATTAAAATAGTTTAAAACTATTTTAATAAAGTTAAAATAATATGATTAAGTTTAAATATTTTTAATTACATTGATAAAAAAAATATTTTAATATTATAATAATCCATGAATTTTAATTAAATTAAAATTAAAATATATTAAAACTTTATTTTAATATTTTTTTTAAAAAAAAGTTATCTTTAAATGAAATTTATAATAAAGTGTCTTTTGAATTTATTCTATTTTATTAATACTTCCAAAACTTGATTGCTTATACCACCAAATTATGTGTACTAACCAATTTACAAAATAAATATATTTATAAAATACTTTCGGGCATTAGCTAATTTTATGAAAACAAATATTTAATATTCTAAGACTTCTCAATCGGACATATAGATTATTCACATAATCCGATAATTCAATAAAACGTTAGTGATCAAAAATTTAAGAAAGGAGTCCATGACAAGACCCTTCAACATTGAAGTAGTACATTTTTCGGTGAGTGGGCGAAGAAGAAGAAGAAGAAGAAGAAGAACAATAGAGTAAGGTTTAGATGTTGCACTTTGCGTACCTCACTAACGAAGAGAATCCCCCTTTTATATACCACCTCTCATAACCTCTGATCCTGTCTAAGAAGCTGGATAAGACGGAGATCTGGAAGAAGAAACCCACTGTTGATGGAGAAGAAAGCCTAGAGAACGCCGATCCGAGAAACCCAAAGCGGATCGGGAAGAATAGGATCACTCAATGCCCTCCTTGCGCGAAGACCCGATGACGAGAGAGAGATCCAATCAAAGAGAAAACCAGATCCGGAGCTTCCAAGACCTCCTGCGCACAAGAGACCAGCCAACACTATTGTTAGTGACCTAAGACCGGGGTGGGAATCCCTGGCTAGGCCTTTCGACGCTCAAGTTAGTGATCTCTCTTGGTGTGGAAGAAGAAGATGAACAGTAGTTGAAAATTAGGGTTACGAATATGCGTGATGATGTGAACTTACCAGCCAACGGAGAAGATTCCCCTTTTTATACCACTTCATATAACCTCCGTAGTCATGAAGTGGACCCCGGTTTGTTAGAGTTTGTTATGATATGGTGTAAGCTGCGTACTTGTGGTGAATGACTTTTAAGGAATCTTTCTTATACCCCAGATGTACCTTCTTTGTCGTTTAGCACCCGCAAAATAATCTAAAAACATATTTCCCGCCAAAATATATAATACCTGTCATATAGTCACATATTGCAGATATCTTCATTAATTATCTTATTTGAAATATTTACCTCTATCCTATCTCATGAGTCCCTTTAAAGTGTTTCTATCATTTCTTCCCGCCCCTCCTGCTCCTATTATATCATGGATAGCTCAATATACCAATGTTCCTTGTATCGGTTGAAGTTAATCATGACTAGGTTTAGTTAATGATTATTATTCCTCATGAGGCTTCTGTCGGCGCCCTTCTATGTTAATTATCCTAACTAGCACAAGGCTATATTTTATCAAGTATCTTTCCAAGGTATTGGTCAACCGGCCGGTCTTGGCTTTTCTTCTTAAAGGCATGTTTAGATCGATATTGGCTTGCCTCCTTAAAGACGTATCCCGGCTGATATTGGCCTTCCTTCTTGGAGCATATCTCACTCGATATTGGCCTACCTCCTTTGAGGTATTTTCCGGCTAATATTAACATACCTCCTTTGAGGTATATGCTAATTGATGTGGGTCTGCCTCCTTGGAGGCATATCCCGGCTGATACTGGCCTTTCTTCCCGAAGGTGTATCCCGGCCGATATTGACCTTCCTTCTTGAAGGCATATCTCGATCAATATTGTCCTGCCTCCTTTGAGGTATATCCCGGCTAATATTAACATACCTCCTTTGAGGTATATGCTAATTGATGTGGGTCTGCCTCCTTGGAGGCATATCCCGGTTGATACTGGCCTTTCTTCCCGAAGGTGTATATCCCGGTCGATATTAACCTTTCTTCTTGAAGGCATATCTCGATCGATATTGTCCTGTCTCCTTTGAGGTATATCCCGGCTAATATTAACATATCTCCTTTGAGGTATATGCTAATTGTTGTGGGTCTTCCTCCTTGGAGGCATATCCCGGCTGATACTGGCCTTCCTTCCTGAAGGTGTATCCTGGCCGATATTGACCTTCCTTCCTGAAGGTGTATCCCGGCCGATACTGGCCTTCCTTCCTGAAGGTGTATCCCAGCCGATATTGGCCTTCCTTCCTGAAGGCATATCCCGGCCGATATTGACCTTCCTTCTTGAAGGCATATCCCGGTCGATACTGGCCTTCCTTCCTGAAGGCGTATCCCGGCCAATATTGACCTTCCTTCTCCATTTGATTATCTCCTTTCCCTTCCTTATTGGGGACCCATGAAACCTAACCCATATCACTAGTCTTCCCTTCAAGTCTAGTCGAAGGAGGTGTAGACGACTGACTAGACACAAGTCTGCTTTTGTCTCTTCCTACCCGTGACTCTGTCCCCGATTATTGAAGTGACCTTACAGATTTTGTACACAACTATCTGATGAGGCTGAGTATAGTGATCCCGTGAACCTTAGTACAGTGATTCCTTGAGTCCTTTGATCCTTTTAAATAGAGTTACAACCTTCTCTTCGTTCGCCATCCATCTCAGTTCTTTTCCTTCCTTGCTAACTTTCATTGCTAAGGTTATGGTCTTGGATCCTCCTCTTTGGAGGCGACTTTTGTCGGACAAGGCGAGATCTATATATGAGTTTATTCAAATTTTTGCTTCAGCTAACTCTAGGGTTCAAGGGATTGTCTTAATAGATGAGGTTTCTCAAAGTCCAGACTTTTCATCCAGAGGTGCCAAGGTTCTGAAGGCTCCAGAAACTTTAAAGAGGTTTTCGTTACTCATGGGGAGCCAACTAAATAGCCCATGGATGTCACGAGAAGGGCACAACACATATTACCGATGGGCTAAACTGGGTGGCTCTAGTTGTAGAACTCTAGGGCTTGGGGAGAGGCTCTTTCAACTACTTTTCCATCATGGCCTGAATAGATCTATCCCCTTCCCCTTTCCCTTGAATCTTTCTACTCCACAATCCTCATTGTCCCGGGCAAAATATTGCCACTTATGCGCCTTGACAAGCTCGGACGAGCTTCCTCTATGCTGGGTAAAATGTTTCCACTTCTGCTCCATGGTAAGTTTGACTATAGTGGGACTAAAACTTTCTAAGCATCTCAAGGTCTTATGTTTATAATTTTTGTTATCTGTTTAAGGTTTAATGTTCTGAGGGGAATTGTAATGTCATTTACTTAATCAGATTCTAAGTGTAAAAACAAGCTTTTGTATTGAATTAAGTGATTCTATTGAATCCTTCTCTGATTTATAAGAATAAATGTGATGTTGTATTCATTATCCCTTCGTATATCCTATGTGTCATTTATCATGGCTGAGGCTATCTTAACTGTTGGAATACTTCTATATTATAGCTAATGTTATACCAACCAATATTAGCTTATCTGTCATAAACAAAACTGTCTTAGTCGATGTTATATTTATCTATTGTAACCAACATTATACCAACCAGTATTGTCTTGTTGATTATAAACAATGCTATTTAAACTGATATTATACTTTTCTAGCATAACCAAAGTTATGTCGGTCAATATAAAATTATCTTGATCAATGCTAGTTTGCATTTTATAAGGATGTTAATTTAAAATCTGTTATTCACCTAAATCTCTATCCTTAAATATTTTCGTCCTTAGCCTGGGTTTAGTCAAAGGTCAGTCCTTTTCACTTTATTATGTCCAGTTAATTACGTCTCCTTTCAAAACTTCTTGGTTGGTGATTGGCTCTTTTTCGGGTAAGAGAATGTTATAAGCGTACAACGAGGTGTTACCAACCCAGTGTGATCCGATCTGTCACATCCAATATAAATGTTTCTTTATACTTTCTCTAACCGCCATGTCACGTAAGCCTTTGCCTTTTTCCTGTGATCCTCAGCGTCTGCTGAGATAAAGGCATTTTGATCTAACAACGGTTATGTGTTTTCCAAACCCTAAACCCTTCGTCTTCTTTTTAACTTTGTCCTTTCTTTTCTTTTCCTTAGCGTTCTTTTCTCGCTGCAGTCTTTGATCAAACCCCGTGCTCACCGTTTCTTGGCGATCTTCTTTCTTGTTTTCAGTAAGTAATCTGTTGTTTTACTAGCCTCTACTCTTGTCCATGGCTGAGGAAGCAATTGCTCCTTGGTACGTCCACATGTCTTCTTCTTTTGATAAAAACGCTAGGCTAACCATCCGTCGTCAGTATGAAATTTCCCGGGAGTATGGTATCGTAATCCCAGCATCGGATGATCATCCTCACCGTCCTCCTGCTAATTGCGTGACTTTTTTCAAGGATCAGTTGATAGGAGGTTTAAGGTTTCCCATTCCTCCGTTCTTGATCGAAATAAGCCAATATTTTGATATTCCTTTGCAACAATTTGCCTCCAACGCATTTCACTATCTATGTGGTACTTACATGCTATTTCGTTTGTGAGATATTCCTCCTACTCCTCAAAATTTCTTCATATTTTCTTATCCCAAGTGTTCGGAACTGGGTGTTTTCTTGTTTCAGTCGCGAACTAAAATGGTTCTTTTTGAGGATATGCTCTCGTCTCTCAAATCTTGGAAATCCCGTTTTTTCTTCATAAAGTTTCCAGGACCCATTCCTTGGTCTCATGCCTGGAAATCCTTCTTGCCCCCCTTGCCCGACGTCAAGGAGTTTCATCTTCATCCCTCTTTTCCTATTTATTGTGAGAAGTTGTTAAGCCATCGACTTTCTATTCCCAAGTGGATGAGAGTCGATCTTCTATATCTATTTGGCTTAAGCCCCGTCAAACCTGATACTCAAGTTCCTTTAGGTAACACCTTGTTTTTTTCTTCTTGCTTTTAACTAACCAAACTATTTTTCTTTTCTATGTAGTGGAGAGCTTTTATGACGCTTTGATTGATGAAGAACTACGTCTGGAAGAGGACGCAATTCGTGCCAAAGAAGTCAAACTTCTGGCTGCTATTATTCCTCCCCCTTCAATCGAAGAGCCGGTTCCTTTAGCTGAGGCACCCAGCTCTTTGGGAGTTCTTGAAGCTCTTGAGTCTCCTGAAGGCCCTTCTGCAGAGATCCTTGCCATTTCTTTACCCGCTGTTACTTCACCGGTGGCTGCTGCTGTTTCCTCATTTGCCCCTCTTCCCATCATTGAACTCACGTCTTCTGGTAGCCCCAATAAATCAATAGCTGAACTTGTTACCGACAAACGCCCGGGGCGCAAACTTACTAGAATTCCTCCGTCTAAAAGGAGGCTTGTCCTTCCTGTTGGTGCAAAATCCCTCAGGTCAAGGTTGACCTGGTTAACCAAGCTGAGTCTTGGTTTGGGTTTAGATGTTTGACAATAAGATATTGATCGAAGAAGAGTCAAGTAGGTCAAGGTTGACCGGATACTTGACTAGGAAGTCCTAGTGAGTGAAGCTAGGCAGAAGGAAATCCTAGTGAGTGAAGCTAGGTGGAAATCCTGGTGAGTGAAGCCAGGTGAAAGTCCTAGTGAGTGAAGCTAGGCAGAAGGAAATCCTAGTGAGTGAAGCTAGGTGGAAATCCTGGTGAGTGAAGCCAGGTGAAAGTCCTAGTGAGTGAAGCTAGGCAGAAGGAAGTCCTAGTGAGTGAAGCTAGGCAGAAGGAAATCCTAGTGAGTGAAGCTAGGTGAAAGTCCTGGTGAGTGAAGCCAGGTGAAAGTCCTAGTGAGTGAAGCTAGGCAGATGGAAAATCCTAGTGAGTGAAGCTAGGTGGAAATCCTGGTGAGTGAAGCCAGGTGAAAGTCCTAGTGAGTGAAGCTAGGCAGAAGGAAGTCCTAGTGAGTGAAGCTAGGCAGAAGGAAATCCTAGTGAGTGAAGCTAGGTGAAAGTCCTGGTGAGTGAAGCCAGGTGAAAGTCCTAGTGAGTGAAGCTAGGCAGATGGAAAACCCTAGTGAGTGAAGCTAGGTGAACGTCCTGGTGAGTGAAGCCAGGCAAGGAAGGAAATCCAGATGGATCAAGGATGATCGGACATCTGGTGTTGGGAAGTCCAAGTAGGTCAAAGGATTGACTAGATACTTGGCAAGGAAGGAAGTCCAGATGGGTCAAGGTTGACCAGACATCTGGTGGAAGTCCAAGTAGGTCAATGGAGTGACCGGATACTTGGCACGACGAGTAAAAGTCCAAGTGGGTCAAAGGGATTGACCGGACACTTGGTGGGGAGTCCTAGCAGGTCAAGGGAGTGACCAGATGCGAGGCATGATGTACCAACAGGTCAAGGTTGACCGGATGTTGGTTAGGGAGGATTGGGACTTGGTTTTGGGCAAAATCAAGTCTTGGATCGATCCGTGGATCGATCCGGTATGGATCGATCGGTGGATCGATCCGATTCTTCCAATGAAAGCTCGGATCGATCCGTGGATCGATCGATCGATCGGCCGATCGATCGGGACGATCTTCTTGCGATAAGCGCCGGATCGATCCGTGGATCGATCGGGACGCTCAGAGCTCGGATCGATCCATGGATCGATCAGCAGCTATCGAAACATTGAATCGATCGGGATCCGATCGTTGGCGTTGAAGCCGCAGGCGAGCGTGGTCTTCGGCAATCCTTTTACAAGCTCTTCTCAGATTCATTCCAGCTCCTCCACAGCTCTCTACAAGCACGAGATCGCCAGTTCTTGAAGGTTCTTGGAGGCTTTCCAAGTCAAGAGGCGGATCTATTGCAAGAGGAAGAAGTTAGGGTTAGGGTTTTTACTGCACATCTTGTAAGCTTTTGCTTAACTTGTATTTCCCTTTCTTCTTCTTGTATTGAGAGTGTTGTAGGGCTTCTCCGCCTTTGGTAGTTACCATAAAGGAGTGTTATTCATAGTGGAGGGTGTGTGCGTTGGTGTGGATCCTTGGATTAGTCACCTCTTGTGAGGTGGATACCAAGTAAAATCCTAGTGTTAGCGTTTTGTGTTTGTTTCTGTATTTTCCGCTGCACATCCAAGAAGAAACAAGCAACGCCAAGCAACGAAGCGCACCGAGCGAACGCGACGAGCTATTCACCCCCCCCTCTAGCTACTTTTGGTCCTAACACTTCCGGCTAATGAACAGGTTTTAGAAGGTTTTGTTCCTGCTGACCCTCCTTCTGATGAACCTACGTTGGCCGAACTCTACCCTTCTCTTAGTTTTCCTGCCTCACCCTTCTCTAATGCCAGTGCTTCTGGTGATGTCTCTTTTACTTTTCCCCTATCTATTCCAACTTTTGGATCTTTACCCTCCTCACCTTCTTCTTATTTAGTCTTTGCTCCTCCTTCTATCCCTACTTCCTCCTTCTCTGCTGGTTCTTCTACTATTCCTGTCCTCCCCATATTGCTAGGAGGTTCCTTCGCCGGCGATTGGGATGAAGTTCGTCCCATTTTTGAAGAACTCAATACTTCTGAGACAATTGATTGTTTCTCCCATAGGGAGAATCAGGTATGTTTAATAACGTTTACTCCCTATTTCTTTAGCGGTTATCTCCTGACCTTTTATTATATTTCTAGCGATGGATGGAAAACATGGGCTTATCCCGACTGATGCATAATTTATACAACAAGAACAAGAAACTAAGGTCCGAGAATGACAAGCTGAGACAACATGTTACTGAGTTATCTTCTGCCGCGCTTTCCGATGCTACCAAGAAGCAACTTGAAGGCCAGATTGAAAGTCTTCAAGAACAATTCAAATCGGCTATGGACCTCAACCAAGAATTAACTTCCAAAATTGGCGAACTAAAGGCTGATTATGAAGCAGAATTGGCTGAAAAACTCAAAGCCCTGCAGCTAAAGGAAGATGAAATAACTTCCTTGAACACCTCCCTTAATTCAGTTAAAACCGAGGTTTCTGTCAAAGAGAATGAACTGAAGACTTCCCAAATGGCTCTGGTGGTCTACAAGGAGAATGAAGATACTCGTTACAAGGAACGGGCCACTGCCATGATTGAATCTCCTGAATTCAATAGGCCGATCGTGAAGTCCATCTTATCAGCCTTTACTGCGGGAGCTAAAGGGACGATTCAACAATTACGAGAGGAGAGCTACTTATCTCGTGACCCTCCTCCTAATTTCCTAAATCGTTGCAAACTCATTGAGAACAAACCCCCCTGATCTATATCCTCATCTGACTTTAGTATGACTTAAATTCAAATTCTTGTAAAAGGAAAAAAAGGGGACCAAAACTCTGTGATGACAATCTGACAAACTTATGTGAAGCTGATTATCCCTTTTTCATTGTTAATTTCACTCTTTCTTATGCTAGTCATATGTTTTGTTTAAATATGTCAAATGTTGCTTGGCTGGTTATCATACAACCTCACCCCACAGATTATTATGTTTTAGATTGTTTCCTCATGACCGGACGGTATATATCAAGGCTGATAAGTACCGTCCGATATTTCAAAGATCCATTATGTCTCGTCCGATCTGGTGTAGTTTTATTATGATATTCTCAACATCGGTCAATTTATTTTACTTGATCGACCTACGCTCATATCTACGTATGTTATCTCATGTATTAATAAATTTTAGTATGGTTTTATCATAGTGTATGCTACTTGACTCATCGTGGTAAGCCTTTGGTCGACACATTTGGATGATATTTATTTCGGTCGATTTATTATGACCGCCCGATTTATATTTATAAGCCTCGTTCGATAATATTTAACCAAGTCTTGTCCATTAACTAATACCTTGTACCAACTCTTGCCAAATAATCCAAGCTTATAATTATCTACCCAATTTTTCTTTATATCCGTCAAACTTTCTTAAGAATTGTATCTAGGAAAATTTTGTGCATTTTTCAAGGAAGATTACTTAACTTCACCTTTCTTTCTTGATTTTATCTTTTAATGTTATCACCCATTTAAGACGATTGGCATTCCGAGTACCTTTTCTTTTCTTGTTTTCTTCTGCTATCCCTGTTTGGGGGTTTTAGCATAAGACCGAAGGGAAAACAAGGGTTTTAAGAAGTTCGCTTTCGCCTTCCCACTTCTCTCTTCCTCTCCCTTGATTTCTCTTCCTTCTACTATGGCAAGTTCCCCTCCTACTTGGTTTCTCTTGTGTGTTTCCGATCTTATAGATACAGAAGAAGTGGATTTACAGGCGACCTATGGTTTTCCTTCTTATATAACCCGTCCCACTCCTCATGATGGTCCGCATCTTCCTCCTTTAGGGTGTATATCTATCTTCCGAGATCAAGTCCTATAAGGTTTTCGATTTCCTCTTCACCCTTTTTTCTGTAATGTTAGCCTCTATTTTAATATTCCACTTAATCAGTTTGTCCCTCAATCCTTTTCTATCCTTATGGGTTTTATTGGAGTATCCAAACTGTTAGATTTTCCCTTGTCTCCTCGTCTTTTTCATCACTTCTTCATTCCTCGTCGAGTAGATGTTGGTGTTTTCAAATTTCAATCTCGTCCTAAGGCTATTCTGTTCAACCGAATTCCTCCTCAGGGGGAATGGTATCACAAATTTTTCTATATGCGTCTCCCTTCTCCTCCTCCGTTTCCCATCCAATGGATATATGATTTACCTCCACTTCCTAGCACCCATAATCTGCTTAACGATCCCTTTGTTGCTTCTGCCTTACCTAAACTGAGAGGAGCAAAATTCAGCTTGCCGCATCTAATTGTGGAGGATTTAATGTTTCCTTTCGGGATAAGCAATATTGACACTCCTTTGGACGGATATTTTGGTATGTATGAACATTTCGTTCCACATTTACTGATTAATATATCTCTTTTATAATGGTGTTTAATTCCTGTGTTTCAGCTGATGGTCTTCTTCCAGCCTTTATGTACAAGAATCCTACTATGACTAAGTCCTTTGTCAATAATCTTGGAGAAGAATGGTTGCGCGCCCGCCGGTCTCATCCTAATTTCTCCACCTTGGGTTTGCTATCTGAAGAAGAACAACGGGCAAAGGCTGTCGCAGCCATGGAAGAGGAAGAAGAAGAGCCTTTTGTTGCCTTAGTTAAAAAGCCAAAGCTTACTGAGGATTCTCCCTTTAGCAATTTCTTTGATACCTTTGTGCAAGCTCCTCTTGTCCCGGCGCCCATTTCTCGAGAGAGAGGTAAGACACCGATAACTCCTACCCATATTATCTCTAATCCTTTTCTTAGGATGATGAGACCCGGTCTACTTATCCCCTCTTCTTCTATTATTTCAGCTCCTTCTGCTTCCTCTTCCGCTTCTCCTTCTGCTTCCCCTTCTGCTTCCCCTTCTGTATTTTCTGCACCTCTTGCATTGGCCTTGCCTCCTTTGGCTTCTAGGCCCCGGGCAAAACGGACACCTTGCCGGAGATCTTATCCAAGTGCTAGTCCTTCAGCTATTAGTGTTTCCATAACTGAATCAGCCTCCCCTGCATTGTCACCCTCTATTCCATCTAGTTCTTCCTCTTCTTCTCTTGTTTCTACTATTTCTTTTCCTTCCATCGCATCTTCTTCTTCTCTACCTCCTTCTTCATCCATTCCCCACCCTTTATTTAAACAGGCTATGAGTTTGCCCTCTCAATTGGGACAACCTTCTGATCCACCTAACTATGGTTCTTTACAACTACAATGCCTATTGGCCGAATCTTGGCTACAAGGCCAAGAACAGCTAAGAGGCCTTAGTCTTCCACATCGGGCCGACCGCCATAGTCGTCAGGCAGTAGCTGTAAGTATTTCTAGTTATATGTTGTCAACTTTGTATCCTCATCTTTAACTATATCATCCTTTTGTTTAGTTCCTTGCCTCAAGTCTGCATATCGACCAGCTACTTATGGCTAAGGACCAGGAGAACAACAAATTAAAAGCTCAACTGGAGACATTGAAGGCTACTTTACCTTCTTCTAATAGCGACCTGGCTCAGTTGTAAGAGAAAGTGGCCTTACAAAATCAACAATTGGGGACCTTGAAACAGGAATTGGAGGAGTCCCAGCAATTATTGAAAGATAAAGAGCTTGCAAGAAGAACTTTGGAATTACAGGTGGATCGACTACATTCTGGTCTTCGACTGGAGATTGCTTTAAAGGAGAAAACTCTCTTAGATGCTTCTCATAAAAGTCTTATTTTAGAGAAAGTTGAGAAGCTTCATAATGCCTGTCTTTCTGACCAAGCTCAAGACCTAACCTCTCATGATTTCACTATATATCCTACAGGAACAAGAGCAACGGAAAGCTCAAGATGTTGAATTGTCACTGCTCCAGAAGGAATTGGAACAACTTAAATCAGAAAAGGATGCTTTAAAAGATCAAAACACAAAACTGCAGGCTGATTTTCAAAGCTATAAAGAGCAAGAGAAGAGTTGATGGGAAGAGTGGCGTCTGACTTATTTAAAGTCTTCAGTGTTTGCCCAAGAATTTGTCCGTAGGATAGTGGGTGCTTTAAATCATTTTGTATCGGGAATTCTTCGACAATTAAGAAAGGGTGGCTATCTACCCAAGGAACCTCCCCCTTCTTTCATAAGTCGTCGCAGGCTTAACGAAGAACTACCCGCAGATTTAAAATGTAACAACCCGCCTCCTACTAACTAGACGGTGAGGCCGATCGTTACATTATACAGTCAAATTCATGTGCGGAAAGCTGATTTGATGAAAATTTTGCTGAACTAATGAATATGCTTCTGTTAATCGCTATACTATCTGAACTTAATGTTTAAACTACCCCTTGAATTGCTGTGGCTATGCTAGAAGGGGTGTTCTAGGTCTTTGCTGTCATCTGGAGCTGAACTAAAGTGTTTTCAGCTAGTACTAGGCCTCTGATCGATCCACGGATCGATCCAGCGTGCTACAGTGCACAGAGACTAATTTGGATTGATCGGCTGATCGATCCCGGTTGGGCAATCGATCCAGTGATCGATTCAGGACCCTACTGTACGCGGGAACTAACGTCTGGATCAATCGGCTGATCGATTCAGTATGTCCAATCGATCCAGTGATCGATTCGACGACGCGCTGTACGCGGGTTCAACTCAGATCGATCAGCTGATCGATCCACAAAACTTCTGTTCGCGACGAAACTCAGCTGGATCGATCGACTGATCGATCCAGCCGTATTCTGTTCGCGGGATAAGCTGCCCAATCGATCAGCTGATCGATCGAGAAGCTTCCAATTGATCGGCTGATTGATCGGGGTTTCTGATTTCATATCAGAACCTGATTTCAGCCCTGGTTCGAGCAGAAATCTCATATACCAACTCTAAACTAACTGAAATGCATTCTAACAATAATTAACTAGCATTCTAAACATGGCATGGTGCATATTTCACTAGTTCATGACTTTTAAGCAAACTGAAATGCGAAAACTAAAAGTAACAAGGTTCTAATAGTTAGACTTGCTAAATCCCTAAGATCTTCATTCCAAACTCCTTTTTCACACACACATCTTCGTTGCATTGTCCTCCAGCCTCCGCTAGTCCATCTTTCCTTTACCTTTATCTGCAGTATAAGGAAAAGAGTATCTGTAAGCTTGAGAGCTTAGTAAGAAACCATCTACCTCACTAAAACATGCATACGATGCAATTTATGTTTTTAAAGCATGCTATTGAAATCTATGCTGAACATGTTAAAGCATGGCATGACATACTATCATACAAAATATAGAATCAAAACTGATCATAGAACTATCATATGTATCAATAAGAAAGAGCTAAGCTAAAGCATGAACTGAGCTAAAACTAAAACTAAGCTAGAACTGAATCTAAATTATATACACAACTGATTTGTGAGTTTTGAAAACTATTTATCATAGATAGATGAAAATACATAATCATGCTGCTGATGGGCCCGGCAACTGTACTTGCTATGCGCGCATCCCTAACTAGACCCGGGTTTGTAAGTCCCGAATTTAGTAGGGTTTACTAGGTTATCTAAACCTAGGGACGACTGTGGGAGCCCAACCCAATGGATATCTAATCCAGTACAGTGCCCTTGCTAAAATAAAATACTGATTATAGTTGAATTTTACTTATCTTTCTATTTCTAGGTTATCTGAACCTAGAGCTAGGTTGTCTGAACCTAGAGGCGACTGTGGGAGCCCACCCATTGGACCGTAGTCCCATATAAGCTGTAGTAAACCTGCATATGCTAAATAAATGCTTCTATTGCATTTAGCTAAATTATTAAAATGCCTAAGTCGTATTTTAATTGTACTGAACATACTATCGAGCACTTGGCGTGCGCTGTTGCACACCCTATGTGCTAAAAATCTATGTACTACTAAACTAAAGCATGAAATCACACGGGAACTACTTATACTGTAGGTGAGGGGTTTCTTACCTCCTGCGCTAGTTTTCTTACGAATCTAGTCGCTAGTTTTCCGGTGGAGACGATCTTCTCGACGGTTCTCTTGCTTCCACGTGCTCTTCTCGCGGAGAGGAGCGTTCTTGTGCCGGAGTCATCGCCGGAAAGTGTTCTTGGAACCTTTGGAACGGAACCCTAGTCTTCCTTGGCTTGTGCGCCGAGAGGATGAGGGAGAGAGGAGTCGGCGGCGTGTGAGGGTTTGAGGAGAGGAATTTAACGATTAAAATTAATCAATCCCCACTTAAGTCTCCTATTTATATTAAGTGTTTAATTCGGCCAACTTAAATATAAATATAATTGGTTCCCTCTTCTTTCAGCACGGCCCTGCTGGGTTCACTTGGTTACTAGAGTTCACCACAAGGCGTAGGACCCAATAGGTCTCGGGTTCAATTCCCGGTAGGTTATTTTACGATTCTATTTATTTTTGCTACTTCTTGTAGGACCGATGCGGCCGGCTAGGAGGGGGTTGTTGGATATCCTGCTAACACAAAAAGGAAAACAAACCCTCCTTGAATTCTTTAGGCTAACACTTGCATAATTAAGTTAAGCAGATAAATTAAAAGCATAAAGAAAAGCGAGGCACAAAAGATTTACTTGGTTACAACCGATGTGGTTGTTAATCCAAGGAAGATTAAACTCAATAAAACTCCTTCAGGCGGAGAAGCCTTGTACAGCGTTGAAGTGTAGAAAACAGAAGCTTAGACTAAAAAGAGAGTGTGCAAGCACTGGATTTACAATCAGTGAGTTCTATCTAAGCTTCTGGACCAAGGCTATATTTATAGTCTTGGTCCGGGCGCCTGGAAGGGTTCCGGGCGCCCTGGGGGGGATAAATTTTATCCCCCAACGGTCGGATCGAGTCAAAACTCGATCCTGTTGAAAAGTCGATTCCGGGCGCCCGGAAGGGTTCCGGGCGCCCCGGTCGGTTCCGGGCGCCCGGAATGGTTCCGGGCGCCTGGAGCCCTAAGGTCAACATAAGTTGACTTTTCGACTCCGGTTCAGCTCGTCTCGATCCAGCTCATCTCGGTCCGGGTCTGTTCGCTCCGGCTCCGTTTGCTTGGGTGATCTCTGCCATCCGGAATAGGGCTCACCCGAACCCATCTTCCGGTCTTCTCGAGCGTGCTTCCCTCCGGCTTCTCGTCCCTCGGAATTACCGCGTGTTCCTTCTCGTCCACCAGGGTACTCATCCGCAGACTTCGTCCCTCGGTCGCACCCCGTGCCGACCTTCGCGCTAGCTGCGTCTCTTGCTCCCCGAGCAATCTTCCGCTCTGGCTTTCGTACCTCGGAACCACCGCACGCACTTCCTTCTCGTCCGCCGGTGTACTCTTCCGCAGCACCTCGTCCCTCGGACGCACAGCGTGCCGTCCTTCTCGCTAGCTGCGTCTTCCGCTCGAGTACCTGTGCTCCTAAGCTCCTGTACACTTAGACACAAGGTTAGAAACAACGCAGGACCTAACTCAACTTGTTGATCACACCAAAACAACCTTGGGGTTCCAACACTTCTGCTACTCTAAAAATTTTGTAAAAAATATCCTAAAATTATAGAAAAATCATAGAATATTTCTAAAATAATTTTGAGAATTTTCGGGCGTTACAATCCCCCATACCTTATAAAAAGTTCGTCCTCGAACTTAGAATAACTCTGGGTACTTCTGTTTCATACTAGCTTCTGTCTCCCACGTTGCCTCTTCTGTGGTGTGATTTTGCCAAATAACTTTTACTAATGGTACCTCCTTATTCCGCAATTTCTTAACTGCTCGGTCTATTATCTGAATAGGCCGACTGTCATAGCTGAGGTCTTCACGGACTGGTACTGACTGGGGCTCAATCACCTGGGTGGCATCTGGGATATGCTTCTTCAGCATAGAGACATGAAATACATTATGGATGACTGACATCTCCTGTGGTAGCTCTAGCTCATATGCTACCTTGCCAACTCTTCTAGTGATAAGGTATAGTCCCACATATCTGGGACTTAGTTTGCCCTTCTTCCCAAAACGCATTACTCCCTTCATGGGAGCCACTCGAAGAAATACTGTATCTCCAACTGAAAACTCTAAGGGTCTGCGCCTTGTATCAGCATAGCTTTTCTGGCGGCTCTGAGCTGTCTCTATCCTCTAGCGGATCTGCTGGATAGCTGCTGTGGTATCTGCTACTAGATCTGTCTGAAGTTCTAGTTCTTTCTGTTCACCACTCTCATACCAGCAGATTGGAGATCTACACCTCCGCCCATAGAGATCCTCGTAAGGTGCCATACCGATAGTGGCCTGATAGCTATTGTTGTATGCAAATTCTGCTAAACTCAGATATTTGCACCAACTTCCCTTGAAGTCTAGGGCACATGCTCGGAGCATATCTTCGAGTACCTGATTTACTCGCTCCGTCTGACCATCTGTCTGAGGATGGAAAGTTGTGCTAAATTTCAACTTAGTGCCCAATGCTGACTGCACACACTCCTAGAAGTGTGATGTGAACCTACTGTCTCTGTCTGAAATGATGGTCCGTGGGACTCCATATAGTCTAACGATCTCCTTGAGATACAACTGAGCTAGTTGTTCCATGGAGTAGGATATCCTGATAGCTAAGAAGTGGGCTGATTAGTTAACCTGTCAACTATTACCCAGATGGTATCAAAACCATTCGTGGTTCTGGGTAGTCCCACTATGAAATCCATAGAAATGTCTTCCCACTTCCATTCTGGAATCTGGATAGGCTGTAGAACTCCGCCTGGTCTCTGGTGTTCTTCCTTGACCCTCTGACAGGTCAGATAGGTGCTAACATATCTAGCGATGTCTCTCTTCATCCCGAGCCACCAAAAATATTTCTTTAGATCTTGGTACATCTTGGTGGAACCTGGATGCATCGCATAAGGAGTCCTGTGAACCTCGTCTAAAATCTTCCTCTTTAGTTCCTCCTGATCTGGAACACAGAGTTTGTCACCGAAGTACAATACCCCACTATTGGACACTCTGAATTCTCTACTTTCTGATTCTGCTAACCCTTGCTTGATTTTCTGAATTTCAGGATCCTGTCCCTTAGCTGTCTGGATGTCACCAAGCAGGTTAGATGCTAACGTCATAGTAGAGAGTTGTTCTACTATAAGTTCGAGACCAAAATCTGTAATCTCTTTCTGTAGGGGCGGTGACATGGCTGCTAAGGATAGTAAGGTAGCATCGGACTTTCTGCTAAGTGCGTCTGCCACCTTATTGGCTTTTCCTGGGTGGTAGAGGATATCTATGTTATAATCTTTGACCAGCTCAAGCCATCTACGCTGTCGTATATTCAGATCCTTCTGAGTGAAGAAGTACTTCAGACTCTGATGATCTGTATATACTCTGCACTGAGCTCCATACAAGTAATGTCTCCAAATTTTGAGAGCGAACACTACTGCTGCACGCTCAAGGTTATGAGTAGGATAATTCTTCTCATATTCCTTGAGTTGTCTGAAGGCATAGGCGATCACTTTGCCATTTTGCATCAGTACTGCTCCTAGTCCCAACTTCGAGGCATCACTATAAATATCAAAGCTGTCTGTGTTATCTGGTAGAGTCAAAATGGGCGCACTGGTCAATCTCCTCTTTAACTCGCTGAAGCTGTTCTCACAGTCCTCTATCCACTGAAATTTTCTGTTCTTTCTGGTAAGAGCTGTCAGTGGGAAGGCTATTCTGGAGAAGTCCTCTACAAACTTTCTGTAATAACCTGCTAGTCCCAAAAAGCTCCTGATCTCACTGGCATTCTTGGGTCTTTTCCAGTTACTCACAGCTTCTATTTTGCTGGGGTCTACCATAATACCATCCTTGGAGATGATGTGAGCCAGAAAGAACACCTGATCTAACCAAAATTCACATTTCGTGAACTTGGCGTACAGCTGGTTCTGCTGAAGGGTCTGCAATACTATTCTCAGGTGCTCTGCGTGTTCTTCCAGAGTTCCTGAATAGATAAGAATGTCATCGATAAACATAATAACAAATCTATTTAGGTAGTCCCTGAATACTCTGTTCATGAGGTCCATGAAAGTAGCTGGAGCATTTGTCACACCAAAGGGCATGACTATAAACTCATAATGTCCGTATCTGGTCCTGAAGGCTGTCTTGGGTATATCACCCTCTTTAACTCTAACCTGGTGATATCCTGACCGTAGATCTATTTTAGAGAATACTGTCGCTCCCTTTAGCTGATCAAACAAGTCATCTATTCTAGGAAGAGGATACCTGTTCTTAATCGTGACTTGGTTCAGTGCTCTGTAATCTATGCATAAGCGCATGCTCCCGTCCTTCTTCTTCACAAACAATACAGGCGCTCCCCATGGTGAGTGACTAGGACGTATGAAGCCTTTGTCAAGCAGCTCCTGTAGTTGCTCCTGAAGTTCCTTCAGTTCTGCTGGGGCCATGCGGTAGGGTGCTTTGGAGATAGGATTTGTACCGGGAATGAGTTCTATCTCAAATTCAATCTCCCTGTCTGGTGCTAGGCCTGGTAACTCTCCAGGGAAGACTGCTGGGTAGTCACATACAACGCGGACCCCTAGCTGTTGGTCCTTGTTTTGACTGGTATTGACTACATGTGCTAGGAATCCCGTACATCCTGAATCCATTAATTTTTGTGCTTTTAGAGCTGAGAGAAATTTCTTGGCCTTTCTCTTTGGTTCTCCGATGTACTCGAATTGTACTTTTGCTTCAGGTTGGAATACGACTTTCTATTTACGACACTCTATAGAGGCACCGTATCTGATCAGGAAGTCCATTCCAAGGATGACATCATAATCAGTCATATCTAGCACTATCAGATTACAAAAGAGTTCTCTGTCTGCTATAATGGCTGGCACTGCCCGGAGCCAGTGCGTGGACGCCATAAATTCTCCCGAAGGTAGCATCGTCAAAAACTGACCACTGAATACCTCTGGGGGTATTGCTAACTTTTCGGCGAATGCCCTGGATATATAAGAATGGGTTGCCCCAATATCGAATAAGATAGTTGCACTTTGCTGTAAAATACTAATCTGACCTGTAACAACTATCGAGGCATTCGCTACGTCTTCTCTGGTTAAGGAGTAGATCCTCGCATTTGTCGTAGCTAGAGGGGCTTCTAGTCTGCCCTGGCTGATATGTGGACCATCTAAGGCGGCCTGCATCTGATGTAGTTGTGCTGGCTAGCCTCCATACTGTATCGGCTGTGGTTGAGGAAGACTTATCTTATTCGGGCATTGCTTAGCCATATGCCATTCTTGTCCACATTCAAAGCATCCTCGTGTGCCCTTGCGACAAACTCCTGGGTGAAATTTCCCACAAGTAGCACATTTGGGATAACTAGGCTGTTTGCTGGCTAGTCCTCCCTTTGGGTAGCTCCCTGGTTTGCGCTTGTTGCTGGAGTTCCCTTTCCAGATAGAGCTGTGTCCCTGTTGTTTCTAAAAACCTGAGCCTCCTTGCCCTTTGGACTCTGAGAGGACTTGCTTCTGCTGCTTGATACTGTTCTGGTAGTGCTCGGTGGTTAGAGCACTACTGACTAGTTCTTCAGTGGTCTGCGGCCTATGAACGCCGCCAACCACATTCATTGCTATTTCCGGCCTCAGCATCTTGATCATCAATCGGACTCGTTCTTTTTCTGTGCTGACTAGTTCAGGGCATAGACGAGCCAATCTATTGAATTTCTTCACGGCTTCCTCCACTGATAGGTTGCCCTGACGAAACTCAGTGAACTCGTCGTAGTGGCGGTTTGTGACCCGCATGTGAAAGAACTCCTCGAAGAATTCTTTCTCGAAGTCAGCCCATGTCATCTGGTTCATTAGACGCTTCGCTTTAATTCTTTCCCACCACATACGTGCATCCCCTGTCAAGCAGAAGGAAGCATACTTCACCTTCTCATGTTCTGGCCAGTCTAGAAGCTCCATCGTACTCTCCAGTGTTTTGAACCAGGTCTGAGCATCCCATGGTTCACTGGTGCCTGAGAAGTTCTCGGGCTTGACTCTCTGCCACTGGATCAGATAGACTTCTCTCTTTGCCTCTGCTACTGCGGCTACTGGTACTGTAGGCTGGACTGGTGGAACCTCTATAACTACTGGGGTTGCTATGTTTGGTTCCGGGGTAACAGTGGGAGTATTCTGCTGATTAGCCTTTAAGGTGGCTATCTCCTGTTGCTGTTCTGCTAGCTGCTTCTGTAACTGAGCCACTACTGCTGTAAGGTCTGAGGGAGGCACTGAACTGCCTGCCTCATGCTGGGGCTCAGTAGCTGGTGCCCTTCTAACTGGGCATCCTCGTGCCATTTCTAAAGGAACAAAGGACATACATAACTAAAGCATCATGTTTACATAGCTAATACTATCACAGATAAGCATACTTTAGTTATCTACAAACATGAAAGCAATAAACATAACAAAGTGAGAGGTATTCTTACTTGGAAGCTGCAGGTTCAATGCTGATGTGTGTGTAAGAAGTATGGAACTTTGCTCTGATACCACTCTGTAATGACCCGCCTCCTACTAACTAGATTGTGAGGCCGATCGTTACATTATGCTGTCAAATTCATGTGCGGAAAGCTGATCTGATGAAAATTTTGCTGAACTAATGAATATGCTTCTGTTAATCGCTATACTATCTGAACTTAATGTTTAAACTACCCCTTGAATTGCTGTGGCTATGCTAGAAGGGGTGTTCTAGGTCTTTGCTATCATCAGGAGCTGAACTAAAGTGTTTTCAGCTAGTACTAGGCCTCTGATCGATCCACGGATCGATCCAGCGTGCTACTGTGCACGGAGACTAATTTGGATCGATCCCGGTTGGGCAATCGATCCAGTGATCGATTCAGGACCCTACTGTACGCGGGAACTAACGCCTGGATCGATCGGCTGATCGATTCAGTATGTCCAATCGATCCAGTGATCGATTCGACGACGCGCTGTACGCGGGTTCAACTCGGATCGATCAGCTGATCGATCCACAAACCTTCTGTTCGCGACGAAACTCGGCTGGATCGATCGACTGATCGATCCAGCCGCATTCTGTTCGTGGGATAAGCTGCCCAATCGATCGGCTGATCGATCGGGGTTTCTGATTTCATATCAGAACCTGATTTCAGCCCTAGTTCGAGCAGAAATCTCATATACCAACTCTAAACTAACTGAAATGCATTCTAACAACAATTAACTAGCATTCTAAACATGGCATGGTGCATATTTCACTAGTTCATGACTTTTAAGCAAACTGAAATGCGAAAACTAAAAGTAACAAGGTTCTAATAGTTAGACTTGCTAAATCCCTAAGATCTTCATTCCAAACTCCTTTTTCACACACACATCTTCGTTGCATTGTCCTCCAGCCTCCGCTAGTCCATCTTTCCTTTACCTTTATCTGCAGTATAAGGAAAAGAGTATCTGTAAGCTTGAGAGCTTAGTAAGAAACCATCTACCTCACTAAAACATGCATACGATGCAATTTATGTTTTTAAAGCATGCTATTGAAATCTATGCTGAACATGTTAAAGCATGGCATGACATACTATCATACAAAATATAGAATCAAAACTGATCATAGAACTATCATATGTATCAATAAGAAAGAGCTAAGCTAAAGCATGAACTGAGCTAAAACTAAAACTAAGCTAGAACTGAATCTAAACTGTATACACAACTGATTTGTGAGTTTTGAAAACTATTTATCATAGATAGATGAAAATACATAATCATGCTGCTGATGGGCTCGGCAACTGTACTTGCTCTGCGCGCATCCCTAACTAGACCCGGGTTTGCAAGTCCCGAATTTAGTAGGGTTTACTAGGTTATCTAAACCTAGGGACGACTGTGGGAGCCCAACCCAATGGATATATAATCCAGTACAGTGCCCTTGCTAAAATAAAATACTGATTATAGCTGAATTTTACTTATCTTGTTATTTCTAGGTTATCTGAATCTAGAGCTAGGTTGTCTGAACCTAGAGGCGACTGTGGGAGCCCACCCATTGGACCGTAGTCCCATATAAGCTGTAGTAAACCTGCATATGCTAAATAAATGCTTCTATTGCATTTAGCTAAATTATTAAAATGCCTAAGTCGCATTTAATTGTACTGAACATACTATCGAGCACTTGGCGTGCGCTGTTGCACACCCTATGTGCCAAAAATCTATGTACTACTAAACTAATGCATGAAATCACACGGGAACTACTTATAATGCAGGTGAGGGGTTTCTTACCTCCTGCGCTAGTTTTCTTACGAATCTAGTCGCTAGTTTTCCGGTGGAGACGATCTTCTCGACGGTTCTCTTGCTTCCACGTGCTCTTATCACGGAGAGGAGCGTTCTCGTGCTAGAGTCGTCGCCGGAAAGTGTTCTTGGAACCCTTGGAACGGAACCCTAGTCTTCCTTGGCTTGGGCGCCGAGAGGATGAGGGAGAGAGGAGTCGGCGGCGTGTGAGGGTTTGAGGAGAGGAATTTAACGATTAAAATTAATCAATCCCCACTTAAGTCTCCTATTTATATTAAGTGTTTAATTCGGCCAACTTAAATATAAATATAATTGGTTCCCTCTTCTTTCAGCACGGCCCTGCTGGGTTCACTTGGTTACTAGAGTTCACCACAAGGCGTAGGACCCAATAGGTCTCGGGTTCAATTCCCGCGTAGGTTATTTTACGATTCTATTTATTTTTGCTACTTCTGCTACTTTAAAAATTCTGTAAAAATATCCTAAAATTCCAGAAAAATCATAGAATATTTCTAAAATAATTTTGAGAATATTCGGGTGTTACATATAAGGCCCTTTTCTAGGTATCTAAAAAGATTGTTCATAAAAGACTTGTAATGGAAAAACTGGTATTGAAAAGAAGTGTAACCAAAACTTGGTAATTAAGTGATTGCGATGTATAGGAAATTTTTGATACTTACCTGGTTCTCTATTGTGTTGATTTGAGAATGCCTCTTTTGAAATGCTTCCGAGCATTAAGTATAAGCTTTATTCGAGAATTCCTTGCTCATCTCTTGAAGTTAAGCCTTGTCTTGATGAATCCTTCTGTAGATAACATCTAGTGTGCTTCATATTTCAAAAGAACGAATAATCCCGATTGATTTTAGATAAAGAACTGTATAAAACTCCTGAATTCCAAGCTGAGTATAATACTCCGGGCGATTTTTAAATAAAGATTTCTATATGAATGGGCTTCTAGATGGAAAATGTGCCATATGCATAGAATCCCCCTTGAACCCTGGCTTCTAATCTAGTGTAAAATGTCAACCGATTTTGTGAATAAATCCATATAACTTTGTATTTACCATGCCAATATAATCCCGGTTGATTAGGATTTGAAGTCTCTGGTTCCTCCCATGAAGACCCGTCTGAGTTACTTCATGAGATTTCCCATTCTACTATGTTCTGTGATGGTTTAAAGTCTCCGGTTCCTCCCATGAAGACCCGTCCGAGTTACTTCATGAGATTTCCCGATCGACTATGTTCTATGATGGTTTACGTCTCCGGTTCCTCCCATGAAGACCCGTCCGAGTTACTTCATGAGATTTCCCGATCGACTATGTTCTGTGATGGTTTAAAGTCTCCGGTTCCTCCCATGAAGACCCGTCCGAGTTACTTCATGGGATTTCCCGATCGACCATGTTCTGTGATGGTTTAAAGTCTCCGGTTCCTCCCATGAAGACCCGTCCGAGTTGCTTCATGAGATTTCCCGATCGACTATGTTCTGTGATGGTTTAAAGTCTCCGGTTCCTCCTATGAAGACTCGTTCGAGTTACTTCATGGGATTTCCCTATCGACTATGTTCTATGATGGTTTAAAGTCTCCGGTTCCTTCCATGAATACCCGTCCGAGTTACTTCATGGGATTTCCCGATCGACTATGTTCTGTGATGGTTTAAAGTCTCCGGTTCCTTCCATGAAGACCCGTCCGAGTTACTTCATGGGATTTCCCGATCGACTATGTTCTGTGATGGTTTAAAGTCTCTGGTTCCTTCCATGAATACCCGTCCGAGTTACTTCATGGGATTTCCCGATCGACTATGTTCTGTGATGGTTTAAAGTCTCCGGCTCCTTCCATGAAGACCCGTCCGAGTTACTTCATGGGATTTTCCGATCGACTATGTTCTGTGATGGTTTAAAGTCTCCGGTTCCTCCCATGAAGACCCGTCCGAGTTACTTCATGGGATTTCCCGATCGACTATGTTCTGTGATGGTTTAAAGTCTCCGGTTCCTCCCATGAAGACCCGTCCGAGTTACTTCATGGGATTTCCCGATCGACTATTTTCTATTGTAAAATTATGATTGCACTGACCTTATGATGATTTTTAAAATTTTTGGATTTCTCATAGAAGGGGGGGCCGAAAGATTCCCCACTGTTGATTGCTCGAACATAGATTATAAAAGTTCTGCCAATACTTGTCAATCTGTATGAACCACATTTAGCTAACCAGCTGGGAAATTGTACTTCCCTGATGTAACCAGCCTCCATAAGTTTAGATATCTCTTCTTTGATGATTTGGTTCTGTTCCGCGCTAAAATTCCTCTTTCTTTGCATGACCGGGCGGGCATCTGGGAAGACGTGTAAAGAATGCTCCATGACTGCAGGAGAAACGCCCGAGACTTCTTTGGGCGTCTAGGCAAATACATCATTGTTCTTCTCCAAGCACTGTACCAGTTCGACTTTCAGAGTGGGATTAAGATCAGCCGCAATATATGTAGTAGCTTCAGGCCGACCGGTCTGGATCTGAACTTCTTCCTTTTCTTCATAAACCAGAACAGGCTGCTTCTCCTGAATGACATTAACTTCCATTCTTTGAATTTTTCGGGCAGTGTTAGCTTCAGCCCGAACTATTTCTACATAACATTTTCGGGCTGTCTTCTGATCACCTCGCACCTCCCCAACTTGGTCATCAACAGGGCATTTAATTTTCTGACAGAAAGTAGAAACAACCGCCCTGAACTCATTCAAGGCAGGTCTACCCAGTATCACGTTATAAGAGGATGGGGCGTCTACCACCATGAAATAAGATCTCCTTGTTCTCATCAGAGGCTCCTCTCCTAGAGATATGACCACCTTTATTTGTCCCAGCGGTTGCACTTCATTGCCTGTGAATCCATATAGAGGAGTGACCATCTGTTGAAGTTCACTCGGGTCAATCTGTAATTGATCGAAAGCCTTCTTGAATATAATATTAACATAACTGCCCGTGTCTATGAAGGTACGAGAAATAGCGTAGTTGGTTATTATTGCTTTAATGATTAGGGCATCATCATGGGGTATCTCTACCCCTTCGAGATCCCTAGGCCCAAAACTTATCTCAGGACCAGCCGCTCACTCCATGCTACATCCTACGGCATGAATTTCCAGTCTTCGGGCATGTGCTTTCTTGGCCCTATTAGAATCCCCATCAGTGGGCCCGCCTGCAATCATATTGATATTGCCCCGAGCAGCATTACTCCTGTTTTCTTCCTGTCGAGTCGTCATAGCTTCAGGAGGAGCTTTTTCTAACACTTGGCTTGTACCGGCCGGGGTCGGTAATGCGTCCTACCGAGGCTCGACCAAACGATATTCCAGTTTGAGCGGGCTTTGCTGCCTGGGGTACTGTTGTCGATAATAATTTTTCCTCTGATAACGCTCCCTATTAGCTTGTTTATTTCTTAAAACAAAACAGTCTTCAGTATGATGACTGCTAGTTTTATGATAAGTGCATCATCTCCTTGGTGCCTCTGGTTGTATCTCCACGTGTTGTACGGCTTGTGGACGATATTCTGGTTGACGGTGAGGTGGATGAGTTGCTCTAGGCCCTCTTGGTGGAGGAACAGGGGTCAGAGCTTTCTCCTTAACCTGGATGGGAGAAGAGGTAACACCCTCCTTCCTACGAGCGGCTTGAGCTTCTTCCACATTAATGAATTCAGTAGCACGCTCAATCAAGGAATCAAAATTAACAGGAGGATTTCTCACTAAATCTTTAAAGAAATCATTATCATTTAAACCTTGAGAAAAAGCACTCACTAAGATTTCTGTCGTAGCATTAGGTACATCGACGGCTACCTGATTGAACCTTTTGATGTAGGCTCGGATGGATTCTTTGGATGCTTGTTTAATTGAAAATAGACTCTAAGGAGTCTTATGATATCTCTTATTGCTGGAGAAATGGTGTATAAAAACTTTCTTGAAGTCTTTAATTTTTGAATAGACTTCTCTGACAATCTTTTGAACCAGCGTTGTGCAGCTCCTCCGAGGGTAGTAAGGAACATCCGACATTTCACCCCATCCAAGAATTGTTGTAATAATGCTACATTCTCAAATTTCAATAAATGATCTTCTGGATCTGTCGTTCCAGTGTACTCACCGATCTGAAGATTTTGATACCGCTTAGGAAGCGGATCATCCAATACACTCTGAGAGAATGGGGAGATGACTTTCTCTGGTGAGCTATCACTAGTTATCATTTTGATCTTACACTTTTCTCTGTCTGGTGCTTCGCCAGAGGATTCCTGAAACACAGGCCTCCTACCCCCCCTGCTCCATGGGAGTGCAAAGAAAGGATCGTGGACGTCTTGTTGGAGAAACAGCAGCTGGGGGAAAATACGCATGTTCCTCCTCTTTCGGTTCCTTTCCTTTTCGATGCTCAGTAGTTGAAATCGTCGGATTATGAGCTGTTGGTAGAGTAGCTCCAGTGTGAGCTTGAAGTTATTGTTGTTGTTGTTGTAAGGCTTTTTGTACGTGAGAATTGATGAGGAAATCCAGATCCTCTCGACTAATGGTGAGTAGGTTTGATTTTCCGGCCTCTTCCATCTTGTAGTCTCAGATTCAGGTGAAGTTCCCACAGACGGTGCCAAATTTGATCCTGTCTAAGAAGCTGGACAAGACGGAGATCCGAAAGAAGAAACCCACTGTTGATGGAGAAGAAAGCCTAGAGAACGTCGATCCGAGAAACCCAAAGCGGATCGGGAAGAATAGGATCACCCAATGCCCTCCTTGCGCGAAGACCCGATGACGAGAGAGAGATCCAATCAAAGAGAAAACCAGATCCGGAGCTTCCAAGACCTCCTGCGCGCAAGAGACCAGCTAACACTAGTGTCAGTGACCTAAGACCGGGGTGGGAATCCCTGGCTAGCCCCTCCGACGCTCAAGTTAGTGATCTCTCTTGGTGTGGAAGAAGAAGATGAACAGTAGTTGAAAATTAGGGTTACGAATGTGTGTGATGATGTGAACTTACCAGCCAACAGAGAGGATTCCCCTTTTTATACCACTTCATATAACCTCCGTAGTCATGAAGTAGACCCCGGTTTGTTAGAGTTTGTTATGATATGATGTAAGCTGTGTACTTGTGGTGAATGACTTTTAAGGAATCTTTCTTATACCCCAGATGTACCTTCTTTATCGTTTAACACCTGCAAAACAATCTAAAAACACATTTCCCGTCAAAATATATAATATCTATCATATAGTCACATATTGTAGATATCTTCATTAATTATCTTATTTGAAATATTTACCTCTATCCTATGTCATGAGTCCCTTTAAAGTGTTTCTATCGTTTCTTCCCGCCCCTCCTGCTCTTATTATATCATGGATAGCTCAATATACCAATGTTCCTTGTATCGGTCGAAGTTAATCATAACTAGGTTTAGTTAATGATTATTATTCCTCATGAGGCTTCTGTCGGCGCCCTTCTATGTTAATTATCCTAACTAGCACTAGGCTATATTTTATCAAGTATCTTTCCAAGGTATTGGTCAACCGGCCGGTCTTGGCTTTTCTTCTTAAAGGCATGTTTAGATCGATATTGACCTGCCTCCTTAAAGACGTATCCCGGCCGATATTGGCCTTCCTTCTTGGAGGCATATCTCACTCGATATTGGCCTACCTCCTTTGAGGTATTTTCCGGCTAATATTAACATACCTCCTTTGAGGTATATGCTAATTGATGTGGGTCTGCCTCCTTGGAGGCATATCCCGGCTGATACTGGCCTTTCTTCCCGAAGGTGTATCCCGGCCAATATTGGCCTTCCTTCTTGAAGGCATATCTCGATCAATATTGTCCTGCCTCCTTTGAGGTATATCCCGGCTAATATTAACATACCTCCTTTGAGGTATATGCTAATTGATGTGGGTCTGCCTCCTTGGAGGCATATCCCGGCTGATACTAGCCTTTTTTCCCGAAGGTGTATCCCGGCTGATACTAGCCTTTTTTCCCGAAGGTGTATCCCGGCCGATACTGGCCTTCCTTCCTGAAGGCGTATCCTGGCCGATACTGGCCTTCCTTCCTGAAGGCGTATCCCGGCCAATATTGACCTTCCTTCTCCGTTTGATTATCTCCTTTCCCTTCCTTATCAGGGACCCATGAAACCTAACCCATATCAACCTCTATAATTGTAAGGTGACCTTTTGCATCAGAGTTTGTTAGATGATGGAAAAAAGTATAATTTGGGTATTCCACAATGATAGTCCGAGAAATCTTTTTTCTACTCACAGATGTACCTCTTTTGTCATTTATGCTTCGTGTTATTATTAAGGTGGTTAAGAGAATATGCTGTCGTGATCAACTACCTATAAGAGACATAATAACCTTTGAAGAAGGTTTTAAAGGAATATTTCCCGACAAGTTTTGTTAAGTTGTTATAATGTTATTTGCTGCTTGTCTACTGAATATATCTCGTCCGATCCATAAGGTCGGCTGTATTGCTTGTCATTGTATCAATATGCTCTATCATATATTAAATACTTCCAAGATATGTTCAGAGACTAATATAGTACACATATTATGCCAACGATCTATTCAAAAAGTCATATGATACATCGTGTATGTTAGAACTTTATTTTAGGGACAATATGATATCAAATAACTTAAACTTGGTAGACCTTTGCCTAACCGACTGTATATGCAGAGTTTCCTAAGGATGAGTGTCTTTAAGCCCACCCAATTTTTGCCCGACCGGGCGAACACCTAAAGCCTTATGCTCAACCGACCTTTATCCGGCTGATCTATATAAAGAGGTTTATGAGGTTAGATGTCTTTAAGCCTATCCGGTCTTTGTCTGGCCGGGCTTACATAGAGAGACTTATGTTCGACCAACCTTTATTCGACCTATCTAGTATAAAGAGGTTTATGAGGTTAAGTGTGTTTAAGCTTGCCCGGACTTTGCCTGGCTGGGCTTACATAAAGAGCCTTATGTTCGAATGACCTTTATCCGACCGATCTAGTATAAAAAGGTTTATGAGACTAAGTGTCTTTAAGCCCGCCCGGTCTTTGTCCAGCTTGACATACATAGAGAGCCTTATGTTCGACCGACCTTTATCTTGTCGATCTAGTATAAAGAGGTTTATGAGGCTAGATGTCTTTAAGCCCGCCCAATCTCTGTCAGGTCGAGTTTACATAGAGAGTCGTATGTTCGGCCGACCTTTATCCGACCGATCTAGTATAAAGAGGTTTATGAGGCTAAGTGTCTTTAAGTCTGCCCGATCTTTGCTCGGCGAGCATACACAAAGAGCCTTATATTTGATCGACCTTTATCTGGGCTCATGAGCATAAATAATTTTAGAAGGCTTAAGTGTCTAGAACCTGATCGGCCTTTTCTCTGGCCGAGCTCTCTTGAACCCGACTGACCATTTACTAACCGAGCATATTATTTCTTTATTTTCAACATAAAGTCCTAGAGTCCTTATATCCAACCGGCTTTGTAACCGGTCGACCTTATCCGAGTGTCCTACTTTAGGGCTATGCGGGCAGGACCCAAGAACTTTAAGGCTGAACGATCAACAGAACTAAGTGCAGAATGCTCCTTTACCCTAACTTTGACCGCTACATCACCTTGACTTTAACCTCCATGTCATCTTCTAGATTCGCTCGATATAACCTGTATCACTAGCCTCCCCGTCAAGTCTAGTCGAAAGAGGTGTAAGCGACTGACTTGACTCAAGTCCTATTTTTGCCCACTCGTCTTCTTACTTTGGTCATTCGGCAGTTCATGCTTGCACAGACATGAACTTAAATAAATATACTGATTACTTAGATAGAAGATGTAGCTCGATTGATACTTCTTGGAAGGTACAACAGCTTGCTTAATGGATGCATAGAAGAAGAGTAGTAGCACGAACAGTAGCTTGCATAGACATGAACTTCGAACAGATTAGTTTTCATTACACAACCTTGGACCTCGAGCTTACTTTTATAAGAGTCGTCAACATTCGATAGACCGATCCTTGGGTTCGATCGATCAAACTAGCTCCCTTCCATCTTCACTGAGATCTGATGCTGATTCGATCTTTGGTATTTAATGACAATTAAGTGTTCGGTTGACCGATCCCATTTTTCGGTCGACCGAATAGAGAATTTCCCTGCCCGTCGAGATTCACACTTAATGCTGCATTGATGAGGTGTTTGTTTGGTTGACCGATCTCCTAGTTTAGTCAACCGATCAGCTTAGTTTCCTTCTCTACTTTTGACTGAATTGATTTGTGCCATATCATCATGGTTCGGTTGATCGATCAAGCTTTGATCGGATTTCGCTTTATTTTGATTTGAACTGGTGTCTGTTCTGAGTTAGCCTTGTTCGGTCGACCGATCCTCCTGTTCAATCGACCGATCAGGCCGAACTTGCAAAATAGAGTTAAATAGTATATTCTTGCAAAACAAAGATTAGCATAGTAATATATATATATATATATATATATATATAAATGCATGAGTAGTATTAGACAGTGGAACAGTCTTGATCTCAACTTGGAAATATTTCTGGTTTCTTCAGTTGGATCAGCGACCTTAGGTTGTTCCCTTCAGGAACACGACCTCACTATCGCTCCTCCAGTTATTTACCTCAACCTACTTGTCAAACTTTGATCATCCAGGTCTGTTGGACTTTTCACTTAGCCTTGATCGGTTCGCCAAGACTTTCTCTCGATCTTTGGTCCTCCAAACCTCACGATCTCACTGCCAAGTATCGGGTCCTCTCGACCCACTTGGTCTTTCCACCTGGATTCCATGATCTGCTAAAACCTCTCCTGCCTGGCCTCCAACTAGGTCTTTTCCGGTTGAGTAAATAGCCTGAACATTTAGTCAACTTATTAGATCACAATAAGACTTAACTTAAACCTTTGACAACATCAAAACTTAGGTTTAATTCTTGTGCAACCTGCACCAACACCCATTACCTAAGGTTACCTCCTAGGATTTTTTCCATCTGGCTTCACTCATCAGAACCTTAGGTTACCTCCCTCTAGGGTTTTCTTCACATGGCATCACTCACTAAGACTCAACATTAGATTGACCCACCAAGGATTCGATATTGGGTCCTTCAGACCTACCGAATCCTTCTACTTGGTTTTCACGATTTGCTGAGATTTCCCTTGCCTAGTCATAACTAGGACTTTCCTTACCTAACTATAGTCAGGACTAGTCACTCAGTTGACTTCTCACCCTTGTCTAGTAGTGACTAGGCTTCCCTTGATAAAGCTTTATTAAATATATTTATTGAACATTAAAGCCTTGGTGGTCGATTGTACCAATAGTAATGAAAACCTAGTATAACTTAAACTTTGATTGCAAGGAATTAAATGAAATACAAAGCAAACACTAAATGAAATTAAACATCAAATGAAACCTAGAGCAATTAACAAAAACTAACTAATCTAACCTAATGGCATCCAAATGAAGAATAAACATCACTAACATCCAATTAAACAAAAACATGGTGGGAATGAAATGAATTAAAGTGTATTGACACAAATAAAAGTAGCAAGAATGTAAGAGGTAATTCATCAAACACATTGGAAGCATTACTCTTATTAAACCAAGTATGTGGAATCTAAACATAGGGATCACTTCAATATAAGTATTCAACACACAATCAATAATAAAAGCAGCAAAAATAAACAATTAAACATAAAGACATCACCCAATCCTCTAATGGATCTGTGTATGGAACTCCCCATGGATGAACGGTGGTTGCAGTCCATCCTCGGAAGCAGGTTGGTCATAACTCAAATGAAGGAGGATCTCTTCTCTTCTAATCCGAAGAGAAGAGGGCTTCTAGTGGAGGATGGAGGGTTCTCCTCTTCTAACCAAAAGATGAGAGCTATGTGTGTGAGTGAGAAGGGATTAGGGATTTTTCTTAATGGGTCTGAGTTAAGAGATTCTGGGATTGAGGAGAGGATGAACCTAAATCCAATAAGACTCCTTAGATGGATTGGGCTTTTTGAATGAGTTAGGCTTCCCTCTTCATTAGGTCCAAATTGGACTCTTGTTTGGATGAGAATGGGATCCCAACTAATGAATTGGATCTTCTTTTGCTTGGACAATCTCTTTTACTTTGATAGTGATGATCTCCATGGATGATCCAGATGCTTCTAATCTGGATGAATGATCCAGATGGGTCCAGATCTCCATTGAAGGTCCAGATTATTTTCCTACAATGCAAGATGTACATTCATGGATGAAGACTCAAAGGTAAGGATGAGTCAAAAGTCCAAAGAATAAGAAGCTCATTTGGCATGAGGTAATGGGGACATGCAGATGGAAGATTCTTAGGTGAACTTGGTCAAACTGAACACTGCCATCATTCGATTGAGTATGAAACTCATTCGACTGATATTGGTATCAGTTGAATGGAAATGAATATCAAGCAATTAGTATGTTGGAAAACTTTTGTTCAAGTTAGATTCTATATATCAATTGACTGATTTTGATATCAATTGAATTGATTCTGGATATCAATCCACTGATTTTGATATTAGTCTAATTGATTCTATTTTGGAACCAAACAAAAGAAAATCTATATGACTGCTTGAAGATATGAGCTGATAATATCATCTTGAAAGCGAATAAAATCCAATCGATTTGATTGATTAGGTTTATTGATTGTTGTTGTTTCTGAAGCGAATAATAGAGAATCCATTAGATTGATCACTCGATCAGGGTCATCAATCCACTATTGTTGTTTCTGAAGTAAACAAAAGAGAATCAATTCAACTGGTGACTAGATTTGGTTAATCAGTCGACTAATTCAAAAATTAATTCTAGTGATATTTAAAAATTGACAAAATTAGATAGGATTTTAGAAGGTTCAAAAGCTGTTATTTGGTCGACGACCAAATCAGTCAACTTGTAGACAAAATTAGTTGAACTAATATCAATATAAAAGGATAAAATTACTTGTTGTGGGGTAATTGTTCATGCTCAAAGCTCCAAGTGTTCATGCTCAAGTGCTCTATAAGTTCTCTGGTGCTCTATAACTCAACTTGGAGCAATTTTTTGAAGAAGGGGAAGTAAAACTCTCAAAATCATTATAAAAGTCCTCTTCTTCTTTGCTTTTTTGCTATTACTCTTGTAATACTTCTATAATAAGGTTTCTCTGCCTTTGGATTTGGTTTTAGAAGAAGATGGTTTAGTGAAAGTGGATAGTGAGGAGTGGACTATTGAATTAGTCATCTCAAAGAAGCAGATACCAAATAAAATTATCCAAGTTAGCGTTATACATGCGTCATGTTTGTGTCACTTCAAGGTTTTCATTGTCCAATCTCAGCGACGAAGTGATTTGGGATATTCAATCCCCTTCTAGCTTACAAGATTCTAATAAGTAATATCAGAGCAAGATCACATCGAAGAACTTACATCCAAAGAAGTCAAGCATAGAATAGTGAGATGTCTTTGAAGAAGGGTCACAACACTACATGATCACCATACTTTGATGGAAGCAACTTTGCTTATTGGAAGAGCCACATGGAGTATTATCTTAGCACCGAAATAAATATGTGGTTCTCCATAATGGAGGGCTTCTTTGAGACAACATCTGCAGACAACAAGATATTAGAGTCCATAAGATGGCCTGTGGATTAAAAATGGAAGTCGCAAGAAAATGCCAAAGTGGTTGTTATACTATAGTGTGGACTGATCTCAAGACAATTAATAAAGGCCAATCCATTCAAAAGTTCCAAGGAGATGTGTGATAAGTTGATTGATCTCAATGAAGGCACCAAGGACTCTAGAATTACAAAGAGGGACCTTCTCATTAACCAAATGTAGAATTTCATGATGAGAGAAGGTGAAACTATGAGTCAACTTCATGGAAGGTCCAAGGAATTATTGAATGGACTTCACACCATCAGAGAATAAGTAGAGAATAGAAATGTCATTAGGTATGCTTTGAAAGTGTTCCCTAGAGACACCTTGTGGTTATCCATGGTGGATGTCAACAAAGTTTCAAGAGATTTATTAATTGTCAAACTAGGTGAGTTGTTTTGTGAACTTGAATTGCAAGAATAAGCCAATGCATGCCATAAGGAGAAGGATATAACTTTGGTCATGGGTAGAAAGAGCAAGAAAAATGCTAGGAGAAGAAAAAGGAAAGGAAGCAATAGAATTCATCCGAATCCAATCAAGAAAGCAATAGTGAGGGAGAGATGTCTTCTAGTCACGTGGCAAATTTTGTAAGAAAAGTAATGAGAAGATCTCAAAAATTCAATAAGAAGGATATCAAGAAAATCTTCAATGATAGAAAGAGGAGAGGTAAATCCCTGATAAAATCAAAGTCTAAAACTGTTATTG
The DNA here is from genome assembly GCF_018446385.1 of Zingiber officinale. Classification (NCBI taxonomy): domain Eukaryota; kingdom Viridiplantae; phylum Streptophyta; class Magnoliopsida; order Zingiberales; family Zingiberaceae; genus Zingiber; species Zingiber officinale. The sequence goes on from NC_055999.1 coordinate 74,985,860, forward strand.
TTTTTTATGAGTGCAATAGAAAAGGACACTACAAATACAATTGAGTGTCCAAAATTGAAGAAGCAAGAGGACAAACTTAAAAAGAAAAAGGCCTTAAAAGCCACATGGGATGATTCCTTTTCGAGCTCATCGAAATACGATGAAGGGAAGAACCCAAGTGACATGGCACTTATGTCGTTATGCAATGTGGAGAGTAGTGAAGGTGAAAATAGCCACAATAAGGGTGTGGAATCCTCAAATAAGTCATCATCTTGTGATGACAAGGTAACCTCTCCCAAGCATGATAACATGTATGCTACTATCGTATGTTTAACAAATGCTTTGTCAAAATCAAAAGGTAAGGTTAGGAAATGCAAAATGAATTTAAAGTATTTAAACGTGAAAATGCATCATGTGAGTCTTGTATGCATCATGATAGTATAGGTTCTTTAGTAGACAAACTTAAGAAAGAAAACACATCATTGAAATTCAAAGTAGATGACCTTAGAAATATTTTGAAAAAGTTCTCAATGAGCTCCAAATACTTACACATAATTTTGGAAGCTCAATGAGCAGTTTACAATAGGGCAATATTAAGTTATAATTCAAAACAAAAGGAAGTAATGTTATGTCATTGATTAGTAGAAACAATGTATCTAAAAGAAAAGTTGCACAAGCATGGATTGCTAAGAAATTTGTTGTTGATACTACTAGACTCAAGACTTGTGCACTAAAATATTTAGTTCATCATGTTTGAGTAGGCATGCACCAAGGTAGAGAGTCCAACAACATGGTTTATAAATAGCTGATGCTTTAGGCACTTGATGGAAGAGTACTCATCAAAATTCTCTTCACTTAATAAAAAAAATGTACTATTTCCTTTAATAATAGTGGTGAGCTTAAGGTTTATAGGAATAGAAGATATTAAAATTTTTGAACAAATGATTAAAAACATCTTATTAGTGATAGGTAAAAACTTCAATCTTCTAAGTGTCAATAAATTATGTGATTTAAGATATAGATTTAAATTTAACTCATTTCAATGTCTAATCAAGCATAGTGGACTAAACGCTACCATGCTCATAAGCCATAGAAAGAAAAATATTTATTATTTGAAGTATTTGGTGTTACTAATGTGTTTGCTAAGTGTTTCATGTCTAAAGAAGAAGAGACTTGATTTTGTCATAAGAGGCTTGCTTACACCAACATGAGTAATAACAAAAGGTTATCAATGAAAGAGTTAGTGCAAGGATTTTCAAAGTTGAAATTTCTAAAAGATAACTTGCACGATGCATGCCAAATGGGTAAGTAAACCAAAGCTGCCATAAAGGTAAAAATATCTTAAGTACTTGAAATGCATTAGATCTTATTCACTTGAACTTGTTTGATAGCAGTAGGTATAACTCTTTAAATGGTAGTAATTTTTTTTTTCATGGTAGATGATTACTCTAAATATTCTTGAGTATTTTTCTTGAAACATAAGATCAAACTTTAGATACTTTGATTGTTTTGTAAAAGTGTCAAAAATGAAAAGAATCACAAAATAAATAAAATTAGAATTGATCATGGGGATGAATTTGAGAATGATAGATTCACAAATTTGGCATGAAAAAGGATACAAACATGAATTTTTGTCATGGGTATATGTGTAAGGTGTCAATCTTTTGTCAAGGAGTCACAATTATGTGCCATAAAATGAATCCTTTGATATATAAAGGGAAGTAAAAATGTTGGACTATGGTATACTAGAACTAAAACTTTTGATCTTGTAGAATAATTTGACTCTGATTATGACAAATACAAATTGGATCAAAACAGAACTTGTAGAGGAAGTCAATTCCTTGGATCTTTCTTAGTTAATTGGTCAAGTTGAAAATAACATTGTGTAACACTCTCCATAATCATAGCTGAATATATAGTTATGAGTGAGTGTATATCACAATTGTTATGGATGACTTATACTTTAGAGGACTATGGACTCATCTATAAAAATGCACAAGTTCTTTGTGACAATGTAAGTACCATAAACTTGACCAAAAATCTAGTCCATCATTGAAGAACCAAGCATATTAAAGGAAAACATCATTTTAAAAGATATCATGTGACTAGAGATGATATTGCACTTAACTATGTTGAGCCAAAATCAAATCTAGCTGATATTTTTTTTAAACCACTTCCCAAAGCTGAATTTAGTTATTTACAATGGAAATTAGGAATGTGCCTTGTTGAATAAACAAACAATCCTTCATAATTACTTTAAGAATGACACCCATTGAAATTCACTTTACCTTAAATTGCATCTCATAAAAATTTAAGGCATACCTTGCTTGTCTATTTAGATGCATACATGGGGTGAGATGTTAGGCTGAACTTTTTCTCAAAATGCTTGTCATGATGCATTACTTTGAGCTCAAGGGTTTGAAAATTTTCAAGAGTTATTAATTTGATCAATCATAGGAAAGACTGATACATAATTCATGTATTTTTAATCCAAAGGTCATGGTTGGACATTCCAACAAAAATCAATTAAACCTACCTCTTAAATTAAGACTTATGACTCAATTAAACGTGACTCGACCTATGTACATTAACTTTGACAATAAACAAACCCCAGAACCTAAGATTTTAAGTGTCATACTTGATAATCATATATTCAATCGACTGATTGATAGGCTAAAATTAGGATAGAGAAGTGCATTGATTTGATTGGATTCACAATCTAATCAATTGAAAGCCTAAGACTTAGATGCAGAAGCACATTGATTCAATTGGATTCACAATCCAGTCGATTGATAGCCCATGACTTGGATAGAGAAGTAAATCGATTCAACTAGGATTCATCCCAGACGATTGACTTGTTAAAAACTTCAGGATAGAAGAAAATAGATTAGACTTATTCATCTTAGTAGACTGATTTGTTGAAAAACTTGGTATAATGACAAATTGATTCGGCTGGTGTCAAACACCAGTCAATTGATTTGAGAGAAATCAACACAAGTGAAGTTTTTAAACTCAACCCATTTATTTCAAATATCCATTTGATTTTTCTCATCATGTTTTCTTCCTTCTCTTGTTCCCTAATCCTCGCGACCTCCACCTTCTCAAAGCTCTAACCGACGCTCCTCCTCTAATGACTCTCAATTTTGGTGTTTCCTCTTTCTTCTGATATTTTGTCCTCCGATGACTCAAGCCATCTCCTCAGACACTCAGTCCCTCTCGCATGCCTCATTTCTCTCTCTACATCATTCTTAGGTGACAGAGGCTACTAGCCTTGTGAATCAACTCTGGTGACCATTTTCAGCCAACAACTCCTTTCCGAGCAACCCTAGGTAAGTCCTTAGTGCACCGGTTCTTCTTTCTGCCAACCCTATACCCTAAGCCTAACATTCTTCATTACTCTCTCATTGGTATTCCCTAGGGTTTTGGTATCCTTTCAGATGTTCCTCCAATCAGTAAACATGTCTCCTGGTTAGTACGTCTATAACAATTCAACTTATATTTTCTTCGCAACCATGGCTCCTGAGTAATGCTCTTGGTTGTATCTCAATTTTAATTTCATTACATGTTTAAACATATCTTTGTTACTAATCAAAATGTTGATGTATTCATGCATACATGTTGAACAAAATGTAGGAATGTTGAGTTTAGTCAAGGTCTCTCTAAGACTTCACCTAAGAGAAAGGGCCCTAGTGAGCAACCTAGCTCATTAAAAATTATTTCTTCTTGATACTGACATGAAAAATTCTTTCATGAACAATGCCTTGATATCTAAGAAATTGTCACTTACTATATCAATTAGGAAAACTAATGTATTGTGAACATTCTACACATCTTGACTTAGTGGCCAAGTTTTATGATAACCTGTATTTTGTTAATGATGGTCTAGTGTATTGAACTCGTGAAGCCAAACACAATGTCAATTTCACATTGACCATTTGGAGATCATTTATAGTTTATCGTGCAATCGACAACGATTTTGTGTTCTATACTACATATAGAGAGCCCCCTCCAAAGCCTTTTGAGCATGGGACTATATACTATAAGTTTGCATTAGGTCGACAAGAGGGGGGTGAATTGTCCTGTAAATAAAATCAACACTTTCTTTTACTTTCCGAATTTAGCAAAGGCATACACACGTTAGATAATTAAAAATAATAACATAAAAATAATAAAAGAGGATATTCCAAGTTTACTTGGTTACAATTGGGAATGTTGTTAATTCAAGGCGTTGAATGCACTAGCAAACTCCTGAGTTGAAGGCGAAGAAGCCTCTTACAGTAATTAAGTATAGATAGAATAGGAATTCAAGAATCTAGAGATTGTGAACAAGTGTTGTATTAAACTCCTAGGACCAGGGCTCTATTTATAACCTCCTAGTCAAATTTGTCCATTGGCTGACATAGCAACTCCGGGTGCCCCCAACGGTGCATCTTATCTACTTCACAATGGCTCTTCAACAGCTTGATGATTAAACTTTATTCTCGCCCAGGCGCCTACACCAGTCTAGGCACGTGGAGTTTTGTTGGCGTGGACTCTGAATATTATCATCGTAGTAATGTCTCGTTGGGGGAACCTCTGCTAGGCTAAGGTGGTTTGGGCGCTTGTAGTCTGGGTGCCTGGACTTGGTCTAGGTGCCTGGACAAGTCAACTTTGTGTTGACTTCTTCGGCTGTTACTCCGATTGCTTGGGTGATTCTCCGGTTATCCAAAGTTGAGCTCATCCTAATCCAACTCTGGCCTTCTCCTCAAGCAGTCTTTCACTCTAACTTCTCATCCCTTGGAAGCATCACGCACATCCTTCTCATTAACTGGTGTACACTTCCATAACTTCTCGTCCCTCGAATGCACTAAGTCCGTCAACTCACTTTTCATATCATCCTTCTCACTCCTTATGTCTTTCTATCAATTTCCTATGTTTCTAAGTCCCTGCACACTTAGACACAAGGCATCATATAAGCAAAGTCTAACTTAATCTAGTTGATCTCATCAAAACCAACTCGGGGTACTTACATATACAATATGTTCAAGCACTTTACCATCAAGCTAGGCATGACTTGCATATTTTGGCATTGATGTTACTATGGATAGAGCAAACATCAAACCTTTAATTGAGTATAATCAGATTAAAATATGTAACTTTTCTTTGGATGAGATGAAGGAGGGCTTCTAGACTATGGTATGGAACTCGACAATGATGATCATGTCGATGAGCTTGGTGGTGAGGGTGAAGAGGGCAAACATGGTTTTCTAGCATGGGAGGCCACTGATGATGATGATTCCACGAAGGATCAAGATGGTTGCTTGGAGGCAGCCATTGAGTCGCTTGACACTTGGATTGAAGAGTTTCATCTATAGATCAGTAGTTGTCTTGATTCAATTTAGAGCTCCATTGCCTCCCTAACCCAGATAGTTCATTCATGGATGTCAGACCATTCTCCTCCACTACCTCCTCCTATCAACGGTGAGACTAGCGATGTTGATCCTCTGACTATGGAATTAGACTATGTGCTACATGAATTGATTGATGTATTATTGTGTGATCACCTAATACTTTATATATTGACATTGCACCTATTGTGTGCTAACTTCTTATGACTATGCCTTGCAAGACACATTTTGTCCAATTGTTATATTCTTCATATGTGAGTTTCTAAATCCTAATTATTGTTAATGTCTTTGAGAACCTGAGCAAATCAGATGCAAAACAAGTGAAGTTCAAAGAGATTGAGGACCAAATTCTTGGCAAGAGATGAAAAACCTGAGCAGATCATAGGATCAGATGCGCTGATTGATGAAGACTCATATTAGAGAATTAATTTATTATGTATATTAATAACTATTTAGTCTCCTATATTGGGTTTGTAAATATTTTGAGATAACAACAAATCCCATAGATTAGGCAACTAATTACATTTTGAATATTTGATTAATTATTTATTATGATTGGGAAATTAACCTGATCTCATCTTGTACTTGTATATATATCTTATGTTTATGAAGAAAATATGAGTCATTATTCTTAAATCTTATATGGTATCAAAGCACGACTCTGAACCTGTGTCTTTCCCTCTCTTAAAACTCTTTACATTTTCTACAATCATAATGGCTTTCGAAGACATCTCTACATCTTCTATTGCTCAGACCACCATTTAAAATACTCAATAATGAAATAATCGTCTTATTACTATCAACACTACAAACATCACAAAATTGACCATCTCCAACTATATCATGTGGAGCCTCCAAATCCGAAGTCTACTAAAAGGATATGATATCTATAGTTTTCTTGATGGTTCTTATCCTAGTCTTGCAAAAACTATAATTGTTATCGGTAACATGACTGCAAATCCTGCCTACTAAACATAGATGTGTGAGGATCATCTTCTTTTCAGTGCACTACTTGGTGCAGTCTCTCTATCCATCCAACTGTTGGGACTTTCGAGCCGTAAAAACCGTTTTTTTTTACGTTGCGAAAACCTCGAAGTCCCATGCCACCGGATACGTGCGAAGATAAAATTTTCATGTACTTGTTTTCTATACTAGATCTACATTTGATCTACATGTTTAAGAGATTACCCTTGTAGCGAAGCCCTTCGTGAATCCCGCTCGTCCAAAATTTGCCGGATCTCAAGTGTGTTCAAGTGGACACACCTCTATATGTATCCACACGAACAATAAAGATGGAGAAAACACTTAGAGTGTGCTAGCACTCTAAAGGTGTTCGGCCAAGGAGGAGGAGAGGGAGAGAAGAGAAGAGAGGAGGAAGAAGATGGAGTTACACAAGCACACCAAATGCACACTTAAGTGGCCGGCCACTTAATGGAGGAGTTTTTATCTCCATGGTATACCAATAGTCACAACTCTTGGTCTCCCTCATGAGGTGGCACACACTCATGTAACCTTTGATGATGTGGCACATCATCATTGGTCGGCCCTATGCCAAGTTACAATGACATGGCATTTGGTCAAGTCAAGGTCAAGTCAAACTTGACTCATCATCTTCCCTCTCAAGTCAAATCAAACTTGACTTAAATTCTCCCATGGTTGATCAAATCCAACCTTTGATTCAAGTCAATTTAATTTAGTGAATCTCTATCCATTAAATTAAATTGATTCAATGTGTCATAATCTAAATTTGACTCATTGGACACATGAATCAAATTGAGTCCAACTCAATTAGTCTAGTTTGGATTACTCTTAATCTAATTTGGTTCATCACATGAATGTAATCCTCTAGGTACATCAAATGAACCTAATCTCCATCTAATTGCCCTTTGTGTGTGACCCTATAGGTTCTTGTAATGTTGGCAATGCTCCTAAACCCATTTAGAAACATAAGTAATGAGCGGTATCTAGCAACACATCATTACTACCCAAGTTACAAGAATGTTGAGATCCAACATCATCTTGTGACTATTAATTGTGACTCTTCCCAATATATGATAATGTCCTTCTATCCTTGACATCTAGATTGATCAATTTGAGACATAGACGGTGTCATCCTCTGATCAATCTAAATCTTGAACTCCAAGTAGACTCACTATAATCAAATGAGCTCAATATCTCATATTGACTCATTTGGGCATGGTCATGCACTTAGTGGTCTCACTCTATCAAGAATAACGATGTCACTCCCGTTATATAGGAGGGATAGATCCCATCTACATCACTCACATCCCTCCACATAATTTGTTACATACCCAGTAATCACCTTTATAGTCCACCCAGTTATGGGTGACGTTTGACGAAGCCAAAGTATGCAACTCCTTATGTAGAGAACCATGGTGACTTCAGGTCCAAGGACTAATAGTCATACTAATAGCCACATGAGAAAGTATATGACACTCATATAACGATCCATGATGCTTTCTCATGGTGGGTCATTCAGTATACATTCTCCAATGCATACCCATATGTCAACTTGATATCTCTATATCCATGACTTGTGAGATCAAGTCATCGAGTTGACCTACATGCTAGTCTCGTCACATTAACATTGTCCCTGAATGTTAATACTTGACTAGAAATGATTAAGAGTAGTGTTCTCTATATCATCTCACTATCGATTCAACCAATCGATTGATATAGATAAGAACCTTCTACTCAAGGACACTATTATACTTAGTTATTTGGTACTAATACAAATAAGTATAATAACCAAAACAAATGCCTTTATATACATAGAATATGATACAATGAGTTCATACAACAATCATCATATGATTGGCTCTAGGGCTCTAACTAACAATCTCCCACTAGCTCAGTAATGAACTTGCGGATCCAAACTGCCTCCTTTGCTGCTTCTGATGCAGCAATATACTCGACCTCTGTTGTAGAATCAGCGACTGTGTCCTGCTTCGAACTCTTCCAGCTCACAGCACCACCATTTATGCAAAACACGAACCTAGACTGTGATCGATAATCATCCTGGTCAGTTTGGAAGCTGGCATCACTGTAACCCTTTACAGCTAGCTCATCATCATATCTATATATCAAGAAATATTCTTTAGTCATTCTTAAGTACTTAAGAATATTCTTGACTGCTATCCAGTGACTTTCACCTGGATGTGACTGGTATCTGCTCGTCATGCTCAAAGCATACAAAACATCAGGACGAGTACATAACATGGCATACATGATAGATCCTATGGCTGAGGCATAAGGGATCGTATCCATGCGATCTCTCTCCTCTCTGGAAGAGGGACTTTGAGTCTTCGAAAGACTCACACCATGTGACCTCGACAGAAATCCCTTCTTGGAGTTCTGTATGGAAAACCGTAGTAATACCTTGTCAATATATGTAATCTGACTTAGGCCAAGCAATCTCTTAGATCTATCTCTATAGATCTGTATGCCTAGAATACGGGTTGCTTCACCTAAATCCTTCATTGAGAAACAATTCCCTAACCAAGTCTTTACAGACTACAGCAAAGGGATGTTGTTCCCAATTAGTAGTATGTCATCCATATACAATACAAGGAAGACAACTGTGTTCTCAACAATCTTCTTATAGACACAGGGTTCATCTTCATTCTTGATGAAACTAAACTATTTGATTGCATCATCGAATCGAAGATTCCAGCTCTGAGAAGCTTGCTTTAGTCCATAAATGGACTTATGCAGCTTGCATACTCTGCTAGTATGTTGTGGATCTACAAAACCCTCAGGTTGTGTCATGTACACATCCTCGAGCAAGTTTCTATTCAGAAACACGGTTTTAACATCCATCTGCCAGATATCATAATCATGGTATGCTGCAATAGCAAGCATGATCCGAATGGACTTAAACATCGCTACTGGAGAAAATGTTTCATCATAGTCAATACCATGAATTTGCTTGAAATCTTTAGCTACCAAACGACCCTTATATATAAGTCCATCCATGTCAGTCTTTCTCTTAAAGACCCACTTACACCCAATGGGGTTTATCCCTTCAGGTGGATCAACCAAAGTGCATACTTGGTTGGTGTACATGGATTCCATTTCGGATCTCATGGCCTCTAGCCATTTCTCAGAATCTGGTCTCATCACAGCTTCCTGATAAGATGTAGGCTCATTCTCAACGAGCATAACGTCATCATGGTCAGACAAGAGAAATGAGTATCTCTCAGGCTGACAACGTACCCTATCAGACCTGTGAAGAGGTATGTCTACTTGAACTGGTTATTGTTCCTCAACTCCTTGTGCAACAATCTCATCATCCACAACATTTTGTGGCTCCAGTTCAACTTCCATCAAGGCTTGAGTACTATGGTCCATATCCTGAACTTCTTCAAGATTGAACGTACTCCCACTAGTTTTTCTAGAAACAAAGTTCCTTTCTAGAAAAACCCCAGTCTTAGCTATTGGAGTGTATACTAAAATCCTAGCTTTTGTAAACATTTATTTTTGAAATAAAAGAATCACATTGGTCAATATCTGCATTTATTTGTTAAATGTAATTGTTCAATTAAGTTATATAGTAGATAACATGGAGTGTGGTGTCACACTCAGAAGATCATGTTGTCGGTTCTCTATAAATTATAAACAGTTGCTCACGACTAAGATGGAAAGGAACAAACCATCAGAATAGTCGTAGTGTAATTAAGTATTAGTTTATCTTGATTAATAAATTACACTGGTACACTCTAAGTGTATTGAGTAGGATCATTTTAGGTAAGTTCTTTTTGTACTAACTTAATAAAAGAACTAGACCTTAGTTATTATGGAAGTGTGTGCTCTTAATCCTAATATAATAACAAGCACATATATTTAATGTTTATTTCTTTGACTTTTCAAAGGGTGAGGTTTAGCTCGATAAATCAATATGCCTGATAAGTTGGGAAACGATGTTACTTATAGTGTGTGTTGTTGATTATAGAAGGAATCTGTGTCCTGGTTATCTAGGTTGAGAATGTTCCCAAGAGGAGCTCATAAGGATTGCCATGTTAAACCCTGCAGGTGGACTTAGTCCGACATGACAATGAAGTTGAGTGGTACTACTCTTGGAGCTAGATATTAATTAAGTAAGTTGTCAGTAACTTACTTAATTAGTGGACATTTATTATCTTAAACACAGGGAGACTAACACACTCATGATAAGAAGGAACCCATAATGTAATTTGGGATTGGTGCGGTAGTGCGATAATAACTCTCTAGTGGAATGAGTTATTATCGATGAACTTGAGTTGTGTGTTCGGGGCGAGCACGGGATACTCAAGCTCATCGGAAGGCCAAAACCAATTTCTCCTCTAGGTCCCTGTCGTAGCCTCATTATAGCCTCAAGTCCATCCAAATGTATGGCTCTTCTTGGTGTCCAAGAAGTGGGCCGGTCCAATGCTTGGTGACCAAGCAAGGGCCGGCCACATCCTCTTCTATAGGGGCCGACCCATTTCTTGGTAACCAAGCATGAAGGGGCCGACCACAATAATTCAAACGGGGAGGGTTGTTTTGAATTTTTTTAAAATCTTCTCTTTGTAGAAAACTATAAATTTTAAAAGAGATATTTTAATTTTTAAAACTTTCCTTATTTGAATTAGGCCACATGTTTTAATAGAGAGTTTTAAAACTTTCCTTTTTTAACCATACTCATGGTTTAAGAAAAAAAAGGAAGATAAGTTTTAAAATTAAAATTTTCTACCATCATGTTAAAAAAGGAAATTTTATAAGAGAAGTTTTAAATTTTAAAACATAGTTTTAATTTTTAGAACTTTCCTTTTTTAACTCCTACTTTAGGAAAGAGAGCTTGTAAAATTTTATAAGAGTTTATCTTGTAAAATTTTATAAAAAAATATATTTCCTTTTTCCCTTGATGAGGTGGCCGACCACCTTGCTTGGTGCCCAAGCAAGGGGCCGACCATATTAAAAATAATTAAATCATCAAATTTATTTTTGGTGATTGATTCAATCAAGAGGAAAGAAAAGGAAAAATAAAAAGGGAAAAGGAAAAACTAGATGATGGTTTTAATTTTTGTAAAAAGTTTTTCCTTATTTACCTTGGGCAAGTAATATAAAAGAAGGGGTGAGGGGGCTTCATGAAAAATAACTCTTATTCTTTTGCTTGGAGATCTCTTGGTGGCCGGCCCCTCTCCTTTCTCCCTTTCCCTTTGCTCTCTTCTCCTTGGTGGTGGTGGTGGCCGGATTTTAGAAGAAGAGGAAGAAGCTTTTGGGTGGTGTTCATCTTGGAGGATCATCGCCCACACAACGTCTAAGGCGAGGCGAGAAATACGGCAGAAGATCTTGAGGTCATTAGCTTACAAAGAGAAGGTATAACTAGTAATTTTCTTCCGCACCATACTAGTTATTTTCTTTGTAAGAATTCTAAATACAAGAGGCAATTAGATCTAGTTTTTCAAATTTATTTTTCGAGTTTGTGTTTTCTTCTTTTTTGAATTTGTGATTCGATTATTCTTTTTGGTTAACCTAGAGTTATTTAAGGAAATTAAATATTAGCTTTCCTTAAAAGGCTTTGACTAGGCGGTGGTGGTTGCTCCCATATCCAAGAAGGCCATGTGCCTCGCCATGCAGTCCTGGAAGCCAATTTTGGAAATTAATATTTAATGGAATTAATAACATAGGTGGATTTGAATCAATAGTATTAAGTTCCGCTTGCGATTCAAATCTAAACCATTAAGAACAGATAAGTTAAATTTGGAATCAATGATGTTAAGTTCCGTCTGCGATTCCTAATTTAACTTCTAAAGAACACAATAGGTTATTTAAGGAAAGGTTCGACACTTGTACAAAAAAATTTTGTACAGTGAAATCGGTACATTTTCCTAGGACTAACCAACATTAGCCACAACTACTTTGTGTTGACTAGGAATGTAGAAGTAATATCCCTTCGTTTTCTTGGGATATCCAATAAAATAACACTTATCATATTTGGGTCCCAGTTTGTCTGAGACTTGACGTCGAACGTAAGCCTCACAACCCCAAATCCTCATAAAAGATACCTGGGCATCTCTCCCAGTCCATATCCTATATGGTGTCTTTATCACAGCGTTGGATGGAACACGGTTGAGTATGAAGGCTGCTGTGTCCAAAGCATAGCCCCAAAGAGATATAGGAAGATCTGTGTGACTCATCATAGACCGTACTATATCTAATAGGGTACGATTCCTCCTTTCAGATGCACCATTCCACTGTAGCATTCCAGGAGGAGTAAGTTGGGATAGAATCCCACACTCAGCTAGATAGTCATGAAACTCATGGCTAAGGTATTCTCCACCTCGATCTGATCGAAGTATCTTAATACTCTTGCCATACTGGTTTTGTACTTCATTCTTGAATGCTTTGAACTTTTCAAAGGATTATGACTTATGTGTCATCATATACACATAACCATATCTACTGAAGTCATCAGTAAATGTAATGAAGTGCCTATAACTACCTCTAGCAGTGACATTGAAAAGACCACATACATCACTATGTATAAGTCCTAACAAGTCAGTCGCTCTTTCGCTGTGTCCACTAAAGGGAGTCTTGGTCATCTTGCCCAGTAGGCATGACTCGCATGTCTCATATGATTCAAAATCAAATGAGTCCATCAAACCATCTTTATGGAGCTGGGATAAGCGTTTGTCATTTATATGACCTAAGCGACAGTGCCAGAGATAGGTTTGGTTTATTTCATTTGATTTGAACCTTTTGGTATTTATGTTATAGATGGGGTTCTCTAAGTCTAGAATATAGAGTCCGTTCATCAGAGGTGCATTACAATAGACTATATCGTTTAAATAGACGGAACACCATTTGTTCTTTATGATAAACGAAAAGCCTTTCTTGTCCAAACAAGAAACTGAAATTATGTTCTTAGTAAGAGCAGGCACATAAAAACATTCATCTAATTCTATTACAAGCCCAGAGGGCTGAGATAGAAAGTAAGTCCCTACAGCAACAGCAGCAACTCGTGCTCCATCGCCTACTCGTAGGTCCACCTCACCTTTCATCAATGCCCTGTTATTTCTCAACGCCTGGCATTAGTATAAATGTGAGAAGCACATCCGGTATCTAATACCCATGATGAAGAAATAGAGAGATTAACTTCTATAACATATATACCTGAAGTAGAAGTCTCACTTCTCTTCTTCTTAAGATCTTCCAAGTACACTTTGCAGTTCCTCTTCCAGTGCCTGGTCTGACCGCAGTGGAAGCAGGTAGCATCCTTGGCAACCCCTCCTTTGGGTTTCAGTGCCTTGTCTTTACCCTTGGCTTGGAATTTTCCCTTAACTTTAGGCTTGCCCTTGCCCTTATGTTTTTGTACCATCAAAATGGAGTTGGGCTTAACCTTCTTAAGGTTGAGCTCAGCAGTTCTCAACATGTTAAGCAGCTCAGGCAGTGGCTTGTCAATTTCGTTGATGTTGTAATTCATGATAAATTAACTGTAGCTCTCCAGCAAGGATTGCAAGATCAAGTCAGTGGCCAGCTCTTGGCCAAGGGGAAATCCCAACCTCTATAGGTTTTCTATGTACCCAATCATCTTGAGTACATATGGACCTACGGGAGTCCCGTCTTCAATCTTGCACTGAAATAGTGCCTTAGAGATCTCGAATCTCTCATGCCTAGCTTGTCCTTGATATAGTTGATGAAGATGTTCAGCCATATCATAAGCACCCATCAACTCGTGTTGCTTTTGAAGCTCAGAGTTCATTGTCGCGAGCATGTGACAGGACACATCTAATGCGCCATCTTGATGCTTCTTATAAGCATCACGGTCAGCTCGTGTGGCAGTGGCAGGAGGTACCTCGGGAATGGGCGTCTCCAGGACGTACAATTTCCTTTCCTGAGTGAGAACAATTCTCAGGTTCCTGTACCAGTCCAAGAAGTTAGCTCCATTGAGCTTGTCCTTATCAAGGACAGAACGTAGGGAGAAGGTGTTCATGTTTGACGACATGACAATCTACAACAGAAAATGTAGAAAAATCTCATAGAAGCGAAGCAACAAGTGTTTGGTCACTTGTAGACTTCGACTACCGAGAAACACCTTCCGTAATGGTAAGGTCTCGCCCAAAATATTTTGGGACAGCGGTTAAAGGCACTGTAAGATCGTCGTGGGACACTTGTGAGACTCATTTTGTGAGAAGGGGTGCTGCCCCTAACCCCGCAAGGGGCATTGTCCTACGATCGCGCCCGAAAATCGCTAAACGGGACCGCCAGGAAGTTGCGACTCATAAAATCGTAAAAACAGTGATTAAATTACAGAAATTTATATAAAATACATAATTTAGAATTATGTATGATTTGTGATGGTCATGGCCCAAAAAACCCCAATTGGATTGGTTACATGTGTTGTAATTCATAATATGGCCTGCGCGCCATTTTTATGTGATTGTACGTGTTGTATTTGCTATGCGCCCTACGTGTCGTGCCTTTCTCTATTTTAATATTCCTATTGTAAAATAGTTTTAGAATCGAATGTAACTCAAGTTTCACCTTTTTGTAATGTACAAAATAAGGCGGTGGAAGGTCCACTCGAGGAGGAGTTACGAGGAGGGTGCGAGCAACACATGGCGGTCAAAGGGAGGAGCTTGGAGAAGCTGTTGACCTTATGATTGACCGTCCGATCTTCTCATTGGCTTGAGAAGATCGTAGTAGGGCCATGACCTAATCGCAATTTAATTAATTGCTTGTGTGTGTGTATGTGATGCATGCTAGAGTAGAGTAATTAATTAGTGCCTTAACGATTAGATTAGATCTAAATCGCGTATATGATGCACCACGATTAGATTAGATCTAAATCGCGTATATGATACACATCAACGATTAGATTAGATATTAATCGCGTCAACTCAAAATGCCTACCATGCCATGATACCCATCACTAACTCGATCACATGTTGTTGTTGAATCTGCCAAAGCAGAGCAACGCATATTATCTTGGTAGGTTGCGGAGGGACAATCTTGGTCTCGCCTATTAACGCCTGGGTGAGTACAAACTCAATCATATTGAGTAAAACTAGTTAAACTCAATTGGATCAGGTTTAACTATAGGTATTTTCCAATGGTTGGTAGATAGGTCAAAATCACATTTATATTAACTCTTGGGCGATTTAGCCAAAGCTAACTCTAGTTTTAATATACATGCAGATCTTAATCCTATAAACAAGAGTTGCATAGAGATGTAATTGGTAATTAGCTACCTACCGATCATATTAAGTCTTCGGCGATTTAGCCAAAGCTAACTCAAGGCGTAGTATGATGTGGATCTTGTCCCACAAGAATTATAGCTAGTTGATTAGAATCTAATAATGAGTGTGGTTTGACCACATCCATGACTCGATTCTAAAAAAGTTTTATAATTCAGTGGGAGCATCGTTTAATTAAAGTCCTAATTAAATGATTAGTGGAATAAACACGTACACGCTTCGCACGTGGCTCTGATACCACTGTTGGGACTTTCGAGCCACAAAAATCACTTTTTTTTACGTTGCGGAAACCCCGAAGTCCCATGCCACCGGATCCGTGCGAAGATAAAATTTTCATGTACTTGTTTTCTATCCTAGATCTACATTAGATCTACATGGTTAAGAGATTACCCTTGTAACGAAGCCCTTCGCGAATCCCACTCGTCCAAAATTTGCAGGATCTCAAGTGTGTGCAAGTGGACACACCTCTATACGTATCCACACGAACAATAGAGATGGAGAAAACACTTAGAGTGTGCTAGCACTCTAAAGGTGTTCGGCCAAGGAGGAGGAGAGGGAGAGAAGAGAAGAGAGGAGGAAGAAGATGGAGTTACACAAGCACACCAAATGCACACTTAAGTGGCCGGCCACTTAATGGAGGAGTTATTATCTCCATGGTATACCAAGGGTCACAACTCTTGGTCTCACTCATGAGGTGGCACACACTCATGTAACCTTTGATGATGTGACACATCATCATTGGTCGGCCCTATGCCAAGTCACAATGACATGGCATTTGGTCAAGTCAAGGTCAAGTCAAACTTGACTCATCATCTTCCCTCTCAAGTCAAGTTAAACTTGACTTAAATTCTCCCATGGTTGATCAAATCCAACCTTTGATTCAAGTCAATTTAATTTAGTGAATCTCTATCCATTAAATTAAATTGATTCAATGAGTCATAATCTAAATTAGACTCATTGGACACATGAATCAAATTGAGTCCAACTTAATTAGTCTAGTTTGGATTTCTCTTAATCCAATTTAGTTCATCACATGAACCTAATCCTCTAGGTACATCAAATGAACCTAATCTCCATCTAATTGCCCTTTGTGTGTGACCCTATAGGTTCTTGTAACGTTGGCAATGCTCCTAAACCCATTTAGAAGCATAAGTAATGAGTGGTATCTAGCAACACATCATTACTACCTAAGTTACAAGAATGTTGAGATCCAACATCACCTTGTGACTATTAATTGTGACTCTTTACAATATATGACAATGTCCTTCTATCCTTGACATTTAGATTGATCAATTTGAGGCATAGACGGTGTCATCCTCTGATCAATCTAAATCTTGAACTCCAAGTAGACTCACTATAATCAAATGAGTTCAATATCTTATATTGACTCATTTGGGCATGATCATACAGTTAGTGGTCTCACTCTATCAAGAATAACGATATCACTCCCGTTATATAGGAGGGATAGATCTCATCTACATCACTCACATCCCTCCGCATAATTTGTTACATACCTAGTAATCGCCTTTATAGTCCACCCAGTTACGGGTGACGTTTGACGAAGCCAAAGTATGCAACTCCTTATGTAGGGAGCCATGGTGACTTCAGGTCCAAGGACTATTAGTCATACTAATAACCACATGAGAAAGTATATGACACTCATATAACGATCCATGACACTTTCTCATGGCGGGTCATTCAGTATACATTCTCCAATGTATACCCATGTGTCAACTTGTTATCTCTATATCCATAACTTGTGAGATCAAGTCATCAAGTTGACCTACATGCTAGTCTTGTCGCATTAACATTGTCCCTGAATGTTAATACTTGACTAGGAATGATTAAGAGTAGTGTTCTCTATATCATCTCACTATTAATTCAACCAATCGATTGATATAGATAAAAACTTCTACTCAAGGACGCTATTATACTTAGTTATTTGGCACCAATACAAGTAAGTATAATAACAAAAAAAACATTTATATACATAGGAATATGATACAATGAGTCCATACAACAATCATCATATGATTGGCTCTAGGGCTCTAACTAACACCAACCTCTTGTTGCCCACACTACTACCTCTTGAGAGGCTTGGACCACTTTGGTTAATACCTATGCAAAACCATCCCATGACAACATCAAACAAATCTAGGACCAATCGAAAAATTATGTTAAGGGATCCAAGACGATCTCTAAGTATATGAAATTCATAAAAAAATAGGTCGACAAAAATGCACTTCTTGAAAAACCTGTTAGTGATGAATATCTCTTTGATAAGATCCTTGATAGCCTTGGGGAGGAATACAATGAAATTATAAATGCAATTGATGCTCGTGAAATACCTATCTCCATTGAAGAAATTAATGGCAATCCTTTCCGACCATCGATGTTGTTAATGCTCGTGGAATCACCTTTCCCGGCCATTGCTAATCCTATCAATCAATGCAACAATCAATCTTTGCGGTCATCTCCTCCCTATTGGCTCCCTTCCACAATGGTTGTTCACTGTCAAAGACAATAATCCAATGCTCGCCCAATGATCGACCTCCACCTCGCCCATATCTTGGGTATTCCTAAGGATGTGGTGCTCAAGGACACACTACCAAATAGTGCTCTCTTTTTTGACTTGTCATTTTCAACCCTCATTGGCTTCAACAACAACACAATCATATACTCCACATCCTACTTCACCATGGCAACCATGTGCTAACTTTGCTTCTCTTAAGATAACTGACACCCCCATATGGTTGCTTGATAGTGGAACATCGCACCATGTCACCACAAACTTAAATAATTTGTTGCTTTATACTTCTTGATCCTGTCCGAACCAGGAGTCAACGGACACTGGGCACGTGGCGCTCCCTGCTGGATCCTCGAGTGCTCCGGCGAACCTGCAGCAAAACCAAGCCGGGAGGGGTGTCCCGGCGACGGCCCTCCGACGCTCAAGTCAGGCGAGGAATAACAAAAAGGTGGCCTCAAGATGAAGACTTGCATACCTCCGGTGAAGAAATGGAGACCTTATATAGATCTCTCGAAGAAGCCTGGGCGCGCCAATCAAAGCAACCACCTGCTTTCGACCATGCCCAGGTATGGGTCTGTCAGAAGGACCATGCCCAGATATGGGTCTGTCAGAAAGACATCCATGAGGCCATACTGCTACTGTATCAACCTTTCCATGATGTGACGGCAAGATCCTCCATCGTGCACTCTTGTGTATGGCATAATCATCAGACATGCCGTTATTGACATCTCATATCCTGAGCCAAACGAATAGGCCGCTCGGCTAACCTTCGTACCCTCGCCCTTATCCTGGCCGAACGGACCACCCGCCGCCTTCGGTCCCGGCAGACGCCCGCCGCCATTCGGTTCTCCCGCTTGCTGAAACCCCACCCATGACTGGTTATCTTTGGTTCCGCTGACCTACTACCGCTGCCATTAACCGCTTAGTCGCCCTCCATCCGCCCTCAAGCCGAGACCCTTCGGAAGTGGATCCCCATTCTTATCGCCGATCACTTGCCTTCCTTCAAGTCTAGTCAAGGAGGCGTGAGTCCGACCGATCGACTATGTGTTCGAGCGGCCGCCGCCCCGTAGCTTATAATATCCCGGGCCGTTCGCCTTCGCCAAATTCACCGCCTCTTCATTTTGGTTGTCTTGTCGCTCAACGTGGATGTTTGCTTGTCTAAATCTTCTCGAAAATCACGCAAATCCTCTCCATTAAGCCGAAGCATGCGCGGTATGGGCGCCTTAATTGCACCTGGTGACAGAGCGCCACGTGGCTCCTCTTGCGTGGCGGTGATGATCCGTACGATGGGACGCCGATTGCTTTGAAATGGACAGTTAGATGATGACCTTGTCTCCCGTGACCTGCATCCGACGGCGGAGGCCGACCGACCTCAGCAGTATAAAGCCTCCGTCTCCTTCCTTCGCCGCATATTCGCTTGCGCGTTGTCCTTCTGCCTCTTCCTCTGCCGTGACCTCCGACGATCCAGTTCCTGTTTCTCTAGTGATCCTTACCGTCCGTTTCCTTCTCAGTGAGTCTTCTCCCTTCGTTTACAAGGTCTTCCCAACTTGTTTTGCCTCTTTTGTTCCCATTCCTTCGATATCTTGCTATCTTTCTGCTTCTTCGAGATGGCAAGCTCCTCCGAACCCGCTGTTGGTGTTCATGGCCCTTGGTACCTGACCATGGAGAGTCGATTTGATGAGGAGGGTGCTCGGCGCCTTGTTCGGACGTATGGGATTCCTGATAACCATGAAATAGTTATAGCCGACCCGACTGACCGGCCCCATGACCCCCCGATCGGCACCATTTGTTTTTTTCTAGACCAATTCCAGGGCGGCCTTAGATTTCCTACCCATCCCTTTATTTTAGAGGTTTGTAATTATTTTCGCATCCTGCTCGGCCAACTTGTGCCGAATTTCTTTAGGCTGCTGAGCGGGGTGGTCGTCCTCTTTAAGCTGCACAGTATCCCTCTTGACCCCAAAATATTCCACTTCTTCTTCTACCCCAAACAATCTGAGTTGGGCACTTTTATTTTCCAAAGTAGAATAGGCTTTAAATTTTTTGATAATATGCCGACCTCCAACAAGCACTGGAAGGAGTTCTTCTTCTACATACGACTTCCCGAGCGGCCAGCATTCAGAACCAAATGGCAGACCTGGACAAGATGAAAAGCAGTCCAGCCTACCTTCATGCGGCAAACTAGTTGTCCGGTCAACGATACAAAATCGACCAGTTGCTTCTCAAGGAGTGTTGTATATTTTTAGATTATCTCCGTTCGGGCCAACCTCCCCTACCGCATGGGTAAGGACTCTTTACTTTTTTCACCTTTTGTCTAACTGATTTTAATTTCTTCAAGTCATGTGGCGCTCCAAGGCTACCGACCATCCGAAATTGAAGGTCGTGGAAATTGAGGCGCCACCAAAAAGAGCTCACGAAGGGGTCTCATACCCACCGCCCGCAGATGCAGAGAGGGGGCGCATCACCGAAAGTTACATCATCCGCCTAACGGAGGTTGAGGCGATCTCGCTTCGCCCCGCCGAGGGAGTCCCTTAGGTCGGGATCCACCACCGGAAGTTCGCGAAAACGTCAAGAGACTCCAGCTCACGACCCGGAGGACGAGCCACAGCGCCGACGGGTCGCCGCCGCATCACACGCCGTCGTGGATCGGGACCCCTGGCCTCACCACAGACACCTCCGGCTCTCCTCCACGGACTCGTTGCCGCCACGCCGGTTGGGCGAAACTTCCACCATAGGGGAGTCCTCGCCAGCATGATCGAAGAAGCGCCACCGCCACCCACCATCACCACCCTCCGATTCCCACTCGAGGAATATCATCGTCTGTCGATCGCCATCGAGCCCTGCTCACGAAATAACCCGACGGGTCCGCTTGCCAAGCTCTTCGAGGACGCCCTGTGTGGTTCTCATGACGCCCAAGCAACGGGCGATAACAACATGCAGCAGCCACCTGTACGCTCATTTTTCTTCCCGCCATGCTACCGCTTGTTCCCGATTTTATTATTTCCTTATAGCGTTGGGCTGAGCGCCATCGGCTAGCCGAGTTGGAGGATCTCTGGAAAAACTCAAGTGTCTGGAGGTCCCACGACCGAGCGGGAGAAACAAGCCCTCGAGGCCGAGCAGAAGAAGACCTATCTACAGAGGTGGCTCGGCTAGAGGGCCAAGTCAAGAAGCGCGAGGCGGATGCCAAACGCGCTACTGCCCGGAAGAAGCAAGCGATAGCTGATCTGGACAAGATGAAAGTAGATGTCCGTGCGCTAGATCAGCGATCCCAGGATCTAGAGGCCCAGCTGAACGCCGAGCGGGAGGTCCGTTCGGCTGAACGCACAAAGGCTGAGATGGACTTGAAGGCAGTCCAAGATTCCTTAACCGCCTCCCGGGCGGTGCTCAAAAAATATAAGGAGGGCGAGCCGAGTCACTTAGCAGCAGCGCGCCAAGAATACCTTCGCTCGGAACGGTTCGGCGCAAAATTCGGCGGCAACGTCTCCTCAACTTTCGCCGAGGCGGTCCAGGTCACCATGGCGTACTTGAAGAAGGGTGGCCACCTTCCTGCGGGAATGCACATTCCCGCCTCTGACTTGGCGGCCATGATAGATGATATCCCGGACGCCTTTTTTAACTTTGAAGACCCCGAGTGAGGAGTGTTGCCTGTCTTGTTTTTGTGTTTTTCATGTCCAGTACAACTCTTTGTACTTGCCGTTTCGGCATGCTTTCCCTCTAATGCAATTTATCTTTGCTTGCGTCTTCCTGGTTATTACTCATAATATTCTTCTGTTTGCTTAACGCTTATGCTCAGAGTCAGTCATGCTCCAAGTGTTCTTCGTCAAGCGGCTGTTTAACTTAACCCATTAAAGAAAGTCCGAGCGGGAGGGCCTACTCGCTTGTATCTAGCAAGTTTTGAAAGACTAACACCTGATCCCCGAGTGGGCCTAAATGTTTTGGTACCTTTGGTTTCCGCGGTTTCTTACTCTTGTACTCGTTCGTCCGCCCGGGGTATTTATAGTCGCCGGACCGACTCTCGATCTTTAACGACGGAGCTCGTCGGTCTTCTGCTCGGGGATTTATAGACGTCGGCTCGTCTCCCGGTTTCCCGGCCAGAGGGTTTATAGACGCCGGACCGTCTCTCGATCTTTAACGACGGAGCTCGTATATTTATACCTCCCGGCCGATCTTTAACGACGGAGCTCGTCGCCGCGGATATTTATAGCCGGTCAGGCTCTCGATCTTTAACGACGGAGCCTGCCGTGGATATTTATAGCCGGCCGAGGCTCGATCTTTAACGACGAGCTCGCCGGTCTTCCGCCTCGGGATTTATAGACGCCCTGCCTCCCGCTTCCTACCGAGGGTTTATAGACGCGACCGCCTCGATCTTTAACGACGGAGCTCGCCGGCGTTTATAGTCGGCGCGGCTCTCGATCTTAAACGACGGAGCTCGCGGATATTTATAGCCGGTCGCGCGGCCTCGATCTTTAACGACGGAGCTCGCCGGCCTTTATAGTCGGCGCGGCTCTCGATCTTTAACGACGGAGCTCGTTGGCGGATGGTCGGCGCGGCCCTCGATCTTTAACGACGGAGCTCGCCGGTGCATTTATCGGCGCGGCGCTCGATCTTTAACGACGGAGCTCGGCGGATATTTATAGCCGGTCGGCGGCTCGATCTTTAACGACGGGCTCGCCGACTTTCCGCCGGACATTTATAGACGCCGCTTGTCTCGATCTTTAACGCCTGAGCTCGACGCGCGGATATTTATAGCCGGCCTCGATCTTTAACGACGGGCTCGCCGACTTTCCGCCGGACGTATAGACGCCGGCTCGTCTCTCGATCTTTAACGCCGGAGCTCGACGGCGCGGATATTTATAGCCGGGCGGCTCTCGATCTTTAACGACGGGCTCGTCGATTCCGCTCGGACGCTTATAGACGCCGGCTTGTCTCGATCTTTAACGCCGGAGCTCGACGGATATTTCGGCCGGCGCGGCTCTCGATCTTTAACGACGGGCCTCGTCGACTTTCCGCTCGGGCCGATTGGCGCGGCCTCTCGATCTTTAACGCCGGAGCTCGACGCGGATATTTATAGCCGGTCTGCGCGCTCTCGATCTTTAACGACGGGCCTGCCGACTTTCCGCCGGACGTTTATTGACGCCGCCTCGCCTCGATCTTTAACGCCTGAGCTCGACGCGCGGATATTTATAGCCGTCCGCGCGCTCTCGATCTTTAACGACGGGCTCGTCGACTTTCCGTCGGACGTTTATAGACGCCTGCTCGCCTCGATCTTTAACGCCGGAGCTCGACGGCGCGGATATTTATAGCCTGTCGGCGCTCTCGATCTTTAACGACGGGCTCGTCGACTTTCCGCTCGGAGCCGATCGGCGCGCCTCTCGATCTTTAACGCCGGAGCTCGACGCCAATATTTATAGCCTGGCCTGGTTTCACGGCTTAACGTCTCTTGAGCGCTATGTTGACAATAAAGCTTTTGCCTCCTTTTATCACTTTGGTTCCTTTCACCCACTTGATAACGACTTTGGCCGAATGGCTCGTGGTCCGCTTCACGAGTATTTTGGCTAGGATAATATACTCCGTCCGAATGGTACGGGCCTTCAATTTTAGAGCGCTTGGCCCGACCCATTTACCTCCGGCTCGGGGCCTTCGTTCTTTTGTTGGCGATGCCTTATTTGTTCTCTTGATTTTTCGTTTCTGCATTTCAAGTATTCAGTCGAAAAAAGTACACAAGATGATTTACATAGGCACACCTTTCACCCCGCCCGGTAAGGCTGGAGGTGGTTCGCGCTCCACGGCCTATCTAGCTGCCGACCTTCCTCATCCTCCAAATAATACGCTCCCGAGCGGAGCTTCTCGATGATTTTGAAGGGACCTGCCCACGGAGCTTCAAGCTTGCCGACTTCGCCGACCGGCTTGACTTTCTTCCAGACAAGATCGCCAACCTGGAATGACCTGGGAATGACGCGCCGGTTGTAGTTTTGCTTCATCCGCTGACGGTATGCCATCAGCCGAACGGACGCCTTTGCCCTCTCCTCTTCTACCAAATCCAGCTCCATGTTTCTCCGTTCGGCGTTGTCATCATCGTAGCTCTGGATCCGGGCGGACTCAACGCCGACTTCAACCGGAATGACGGCCTCGCCGCCATATACCAAATGGAACGGTGTGACTCCTGTCCCTTCTTTCGGCGTCGTTCGGATGGCCCACAAGACGCTCGGCACTTAACTTCCTCCTAAATGGTCGAGCCGAGCATGCACACGGAGAATTTCCCGGTTGGCCACTTCATCTTGACCGTTGCTCTGAGGATAGGCGACGGATGTGAAATGTTGCTCAATGCCGTAGCTTTTGCACCAATCCTCTAACATCTTCCCTGTGAACTGCCGCCCGTTGTCGGACACTAGTCGGCGAGGGATGCCGAACCGACAAATGATGTGTTGCCAGATGAATTTTTTAACCATTTGTTCAGTGATCTTTGCTAGCAGCTCGGCCTCCACCCACTTGGAGAAATAGTCTACCGCCACTAGTAAGAATTTCCTCTGCCCGGCCGCCATCGGAAATGGACCGACAATATCCATTCCCTATTGGTCGAACGGGCATGAAACGCTTGACGCCTTCATTTCTTCTCGGTCGGTGGGAGAAGTTGTGATACTGCATGAAAGGTAGGTAGATACTGTCCGAGCGTCCGCTTGTAAAGTTGGCCAAAAGTATCCGGCCAAGAGGATCTTCCAACGAGCGCCCGCCGTGACCCCGATGATCCTTGATGTACTTCCGGAGGATGTGTGAGTCCTCCGAGCTTACACATTTCAACAACGGGCGAGAGAAAGCTTTCTGCTGATTTCCGATGAGTGTAAACCGACCGGCTCTTCTTCTTAGGAGCTGGGCTGCATATTCATCGGAGGGTGTGGTGCCCGAACGGAGAAATTCTATAATAGGTGTCCTCCAATCGCTTGGAAACGTGAGGCCTTGCATCCGATCGACGTGCGCCACTAGCAGTACTTTTTCAATTGGTTGTTGAATGGCAACTGGCGTTATTGAACTCGCGAGTTTGGCTAACTCGTCTACGCCTGGTTCTCCGCTCGGGGGATCTTCTATATAAGAACCTCTCAAAAGTAGCTTTGAGTTTTCAAAGGCCTCAACATAGAGTTTAAGCCGAACATCTGATTTCAAAGGTGCGAAAGTTGTTGAGCGCCAACCGTGAACTGGAAGAGAGTCACCCGACCAGACCCACATGCCGGGTCGCCTGCAATCCCGCCATGAGGGCCTCATACTCGCCTCATTGTTGGTAGCTTTGTAATCCAACCGGACGGATAGGTGCATCTTTCTTCTTGAGGTGAGAGCAGCAATATTCCAATCCCACTTCCGAGCCGAGTGGAGGACCCATCCACATATATTCTCCACATAGCTTCCGGCTCGGCCTTTGCACTTTGTCACAAAATCAGCCAAGGATTGTGCTTTGATCGCCGAGCGGGCTGGTATTGGATGTCAAATTCACTTAATTCGCCGTCCACTTGATGAGCCGTCCGACGCTTCGGATTCAACAGTACTCTTCCTAGTGGACTGCTCGTCCGGACAATGATGGTGTGAGCCAAGAAATACGGCGCCGAGCGGCTAGAACCAAAGCAAAGGCCAACTTCTCGACCGTGTAACGAGATTCAACATCTTTAAAATGTGGCTTAGAAAATACACCGGCTTCTCTCTTCACAAGTGCCGAGCCTACAGCATGCTCATTGATGACAAATAAATATAAAGTGACTCACCCCCGATCGGCTTGGCCAGCACTGGCAGAGAATTAAGATATGTCTTCAATTCTCCGAACGCTCGGTCACATTCTTCATCCCACTGGAACTTGGTAGCCTTGCGCAGGATCTTGAAGAATGGTAGGCTCCGGTCGGCGGTTTTGGAGATGAATCTGGACAAAGCAGTTATCCGACCGATCAACCTCTGCACTTCTCTTGTATTTCTCGGGGGCGGCATGTCTTGCAGAGCTTTCACCTTGCTGGGATTTGCTTCGATTCCCCGCTCGGTCACTATATACCCCAAGAAGCGCCCTCCTTTTGCTCCGAACAAGCACTTCTGGGGATTTAGTTTGACTCCGTATTTGTGTAGCGTTCGGAAGGTTTCTTCCATGTCCTTGAAGAGATCGGCCGCTCGGACGGATTTGATAAGAATGTCGTCCACATAGACTTCCTACGCCCGATCCGCTCCTTGAACATTTTGTTCATCAAGCGTTGATAGGTGGCCCGGCATTCTTCAATCCGAACGGCATCACATTATAGCAATATGTGCCGTCGGCTGAAGCTTACTTTTCTTGATCTTCCCAAGCAGCACTTGATGATATCCTTGATAGGCGTCAAGCATGCAACAGCCGGCCGTAGAGTCCACCAACTGATCTATCCGGGGGGATAGAAGTCCTTGGGGCATGCTTTGTTTAAGTCCCGAAAGTCGATGCAGACTTGCCCCGGCTTGGAGACCAATACTACATTCACGCCCACTGAACCGACCTCCAGATGTGGCCGTAAGTTTTTCTACTGATGATGACATTCTCGCCGACACTAAAATCCTTTTTCTCGCTTCACTACCGAGCGTCCGCTGACATGCAATCCATGTCCGCTAGGCTCGAAATTCGGTAACTCATGTGTCGACCAAACGAAGACATCATGATTTCGTTGGAGGCATTGGATCAGTTCCTCCTTCTACTCCTCCTCCAGATCAGATAGTAGCCTCCGATCGGGTTGGTGAATCTGCACTTCCTCTTTTCTTCATAAATTAAAGAGGCGGCTTTTCTGATGGCATTTACCTCGATTCGAGGCGCCTTCCGAGCGGAGTTGGATTCGGACCATCTCGATATAGCATCGCCGAGCCGCTAACCGATCTCCCGCATTTCTCCCACTTTGTCTTCGACGAGGAACTTCATCTTCGGTGGAAGGTTGAGACGACCGCCCGAAACGAGCGCCGGCCGTCCCAAAATGACGTTGTAGGAGAGTCGACCACCACGAAATTTATTGTCCCGGTCCTCCCGAGCTGCCTCTCCCAAAGAAGGTAGCCACCGGATCCGTCCGACCTACCAACTGCCTCGTGAAACCCAGAGGGGGTCACATATCGCACTGCTCGATCAATTTGCATCGATTGAACGCCTTCCGAATATGATGTTGACCGAGCCCCGTGTCAACAAATACGTGGTGAATAGTGTAATTTATTACCGCTTTAATGAGCAGCGCGTCGTGGGGCACTTCAACTCCTTAGTGTTAGGCAACCTAGGTCAAGGTTGACTGTTGACCGACTCGAGTTGACCGACCGAGTTATATTTTGATGTTTGACTTAGGAAGATTGTTGGTGCAACCTTAGGTCAAGGTTGACCTAGTTGAGTTGTATTTTGATGTTTGACACTGTGGAAGAGTTGTATTCTTGATATGGGACAAGAATAGATGTTTGGGAGATTATTGGTGCAACCGTAGGTCAAGGTTGACTGGTTGACCTGATTCGGGAAAAGTCCAAGTATGGAGACTTGGCCGGAAAAGTCCAAGCAGGAGCTTGGCACTAGAAAAGTCCAAGTATGGAGACTTGCATGGAAAAGTCCAAGCAGGAGCTTGGCACGCGAAAAGTCCAAGTATGGAGACTTGGTATGGAAAAGTCCAAGCAGGAGCTTGGCACGAGGGAAAGTCCTAACTGGATGTTAGGCTTGGAAAGTCCCGTGAGTGAAGCCAGCAGGAGAAAGTCCTAACCGATGTTAGCAGTGAGGAAAGTCCCGTGAGTGAAACCAGTAAGGGGAAAGTCCTAATCGATGTTAGGTTGGAAAGTCCTAACGGATGTTAGGCATTGAAAGTCCCGTGAGTGAAACAGCAAGGGAAAATCCAGATGGATCGTGGATGATCGGACTTTGTTGAAAAGTCTAAGTGGGTCAAAGGGATTGACCGGACACTTAGCGGGGAGTGCTAGCAGTCAAGGGAGTGACCGGATGCTAGGCATGATGTACCAACAGTCAAGGTTGACCGGATGTTGCGTGGGAGCCTTAGGTTTAGGGTCGAAAGTTTGGATCGGCCGCACCCGATCCAATGATGATGGCTCATCCTGATCGGTCCGTGACCGATCGCTGACCGATCAAGATGCTATCGATGAGTTATCTCGACGGCCCGAGACCGATCGGCGAGATCGCGGCGCCGAGAAGAAGCTCGATCGGTCCGTAGACCGATCAGAGGTTCTGATCGGTTCGTGGACCGATCAGAGGTTTCGATCGGTCCATGGACCGATCAGTGACGGAAATGTACATAGGCTTCTTCCCCGATTGGTCCGCGCATCGATCAGATGTTGC
Source organism: Zingiber officinale (assembly GCF_018446385.1). Classification (NCBI taxonomy): domain Eukaryota; kingdom Viridiplantae; phylum Streptophyta; class Magnoliopsida; order Zingiberales; family Zingiberaceae; genus Zingiber; species Zingiber officinale. The sequence continues at coordinate 75,014,288 of NC_055999.1, forward strand.
TCGATCGGTCCACAGCACCGATCAGGCTTGATCGCGACACCTGATCGGCCTGGGACCGATCAGTGACAAAGTTTCATGCGCTAAGGCTGACTCCAGCATCGATCAGGGTTCTAGCCGTTGCGACGCAACGGCTAGTTTCTTCGCTGTTTCTTCTTCGCAGGTATAAAGGGGCTGAGAGCTTCTACAGGGAAACTTCTTCTACTTCTTCCTGCTTCTAGCTTGCTGCTGCTTGCGATCTGAGCTTTGTTGAGCTCTCCCCAGTAAGCTTCGTGTGAGCTTCCAGTCGACGGTCAGCTGCTGCTGTTGTCCGAGAAGTTGTTGCTTCACAGGCAGTCGACGAGAAGGCGAGTTAGTGTTTATACATTGTTCTTGTCTTTCTACTTGTATTCCTTGTATTCTAGTCTGCTGTTGCAAACGTTTGTGGCGAGGTTTCTCCACCCACAAGGAGTATATTGTATTAGCCGGTTTTCCGGGGGCTCATCCACCGACGGATTGATAGGGCTCGTCCACCTCACGGACACGCCGAGGAGTAGGAGTTCATCTCCGAACCTCGTTACATCCTTGCGTTTGAGGTTTGCTTTCTTCTTCTTAGTTTCTTCCTTGTATTTCCGCTGCAACTAACCTAATTGTAGGAAGAAACGCGAGAGATTTGGGGTCGGCTATTCACACCCCCTCTCTAGCCGTACGAAGAGATCCTAACAAGTGGTATCAGAGCGAGGCCGCTCTTCGACGGATCAACACCCGGGGGAGCACGGGCTAGAGATGGATCTCTATGGAGAAGACATCACCATTCCACCCTTCTACGAATGCGGCGACTTCGCGTATTGGAAGGTAAGGATGAAGTACTTTCTTATGACTAACATAATGAATTGGTTTTGTGTACAAGAAGGTTTTACTCCTCCGGTGGATAAGGAAGGAAAACCACTTGAGAAGGAGGAGTGGACAAGAGAACAAATTCACAAATCCGAAATCAACGAAGAGGTAACGAGAATAATTGAATTTTCATTGCCTACTAACATCTTGTGTAAGATAGGTTACAACAATGCCAAGGAATTATGGGATAACTTGGCCAAGTTTCATGAGGAGAGCTCCACTTCAAGCCATGAAGAGGAGCCTAGTGAGCCAAGTAGCTCACATCATGGAGGGAGCGAATTGAGAGTTGAGGGCTACTCAACATCCAAGGAAGAAGAGGAGGAGAGTTCCTCTTGTTCAAGTTCGGAGCAAGAAGAAGAAGTTTCCACCTCCGGAAGGGTTGAAGAAGAAAGCTCATCTCCACCCTCAACCCTAGGTAACTCAAACACTTTAAGTTCAAGTAAATTGCATATAATGTGTTTTGAGTGTAGGGAATTTGGACATTACAAGAGTAAATGTCCAAAGAAAACTAAGAAGACTCCACCGGCGCCAAAGATCAAGGAAGTCGGAGTCCCAAAACGCAAGGGCAAGGAGCACGTGGTGTGCTTCCAATGCAAGCAACGGGGACACTATAGGAGTCAATGTCCAAGGGGGAGGCAATCTCACAAGGACAAAAGACCAAGCACGTGTAAAGGGGGAGCGAAGGCAAACCCTAAGGTATCCTCTAAGGTTCATTCTTGCACTTCTAATAAGATACATGCTAGTAGTCTTATTGCAATTGTCAAGAATGATAAGCATGATAATCATAGAAATCAACATGTGTGCTTAGGTGCTAAACATCTTAGCTTAGATAAGAACAATACCAGGAAGGCCAACCCTAGGATTAACTCATCTAAGGCTAAGGAGAACCTAGGTAGAAACCCCAAGACAACTAGACATATGCCTAGGAACACCTCAAGAAAGAATGATAAATTAAAACTTGAGGTTTTAGAGAAAGAAAATCAAGTCTTAAGGTCAAGACTTAACACTCTAGAAAAGGCCCTAAAGAATTTAGAGAAGTCAACTCTAGGGTCTAAGGGTCAAATCTCAAAGCCCAAGGACAAGAAAGGTTTGGGTCACAAACCTAAGTCCCAAGTGGTCAAGCCCACTTATCATAATGTTCCATTCGATTATGGAACAAAATCTAGGGCTAGGAAGACCATCACCAAGGTCACAAGGGGAGTCACCCCTAGAGTTGATCTTGATGAGTCCCAAATGACCAAGGCTTTAAAGCCTAAGAGGGTCATTAGGAGGGTTGCTAGGGAAGTCATCCCTAGTAAATTTTTAGTGAACCCAATGAGCTCAAGTAGGTATTGGGTTCCTAGGAGCATTTTCTCTACCCCATAGATGGGTTAGAGAGTGTCAACTCCAATAAGAAGGGTAGTTAACCCAACTTTGAGGAAATTGACACTCAAGGAGCATTTTCAAGGTTTTTGGGAACCTTTGAAAATGAAATGGAATAATCTTTATCATTCACTCCTTGGAAGAGTAAAGTGTGCCAAAGTGAGAATATATTAATCTTACTTTAAATTGGCACAATTTGGGAAAATCTAGAGAACTCTCGAGGAAAAATGAAACATGCTAAGTTTTGAGGAAAAATTTGATCTTTAAGTGGTATGAATTAATCTAGAGTTCAAGAAGTGTCAAAATTAGGATTTTGGCATTTTGGGGCAATCTAGGATTAAATTTGAAGTTAGCCAAGTGGTTAAGGATACTTAGATAGGTAATCTAGGTATATTTATTTATGCTAAATCTTGCCATGATTGTTTGCCCTCACATGTCATGACATCATGTTTAGTTTCATTATCATTTGAAATGTCATGATAATGCTTAGGCTAGTTTTTATGTCATGTTTTTTTAAGTTTCAAACTTTATGCCATGACATCATGACATTGGCACATGTTTCCATTTATGATATCATTTATGCCATGTCATCATCTCTTGCATTAATAATCAATTGAATTGATTTAAGGATGAAGAACACATCTTGATATTGAGATCAAATTTGTGTTTAGAAAATGCATGAGACCTTAGCCTAAGTTGACCTTAACCCATATCTCACATCAAATTGACTTGAATGTGGTTTGATGCACCTTAGATGTGTGTGAGATATTAGGATCATGAGTTAGGATCAAGGTGCATAGTTCTTGTACCTAGATGAGCCTAATTCAAGAAATGGAGGATCATAGGGAAAGCTTGTGTACAAGTCATGTACATCTAGCCCTAAGATTATGGTCCTAAATTCAAATGATTTTAAAAGCATTTTAAAATTGATTTGAAAAACCTTGATGAAGCTTTCCTAGTGATAGCATTCATCATTGAACATTGTGATACAAAGTTGAGTTAAACTTGAACTATTTCAAAGTTTTTAAACTTTGTATCAAGATTGAAAAATGGAAACTATTTTCATAGAAAATTATTTTTCCGTGATAGTATATGGTATGAGGAGTGTATCCTCAAAATTTTACGATTTTTGGAATTTTCTGGAATTTATTAGGAGTTTCTGAATTTCCGGGAAGGGAAATCAGAAATCTCTGATTTCAGAGTGTGGATCGGTCACCGGACCGATCCAGGGAAGTTCTGATCGGTCTGGTGACCGATCAGTAACGATCCAGTGCGATCAGTGAAGCGTGGATCGGTCTGGGGACCGATCCAGTGCGTGCCAGATCAGTGCGTGCCAGTTTCTGATTTTCAGCTGTTGGTCTGAAATTTCAGCTGGAAGTTAGGTTTTGTGGATTTCTAAAGGTTTGAAACTCGCCAAGACATTGTTGGTGCAATGGTCAAGGGGGAGTTGACCTCTAGGGGGAGTTTTACCTAATTGTCAAGGGGAGTTGACTTTTAGGGGGAGTTTTTTTTTTACTCCAAAAGACTCTTAAGGATTAGTGATATGGGATTATCACTAAGTTGATTGTTGGGTTTAGTATCAAGGGGGAAATTAAGAGTTTCAAATGAAAGGTATGAGACTTTCATTAGGAAGAAACTCTTGACCTTGATACCTTCTTGTTCTTTTGATGTGTGTCAAAAGGGAGAGTGTTCATTGGAGAATTATTGAGAACCCAAGTTAGGTTATCGGGTTAACCTAAGCTAGGAAAGAATGTCAAGGAATGTTCAAGGAAGAACATTGGAATTCTTTTGATGTATGTCAAAAGGGGAGAATTATTGGAGAACCCAAGTTAGGTTATCGGGTTAACCTAAGGGAGAATGTCCAGAGAATGTTCAAGGAAAGAACATTGGACATTGGAAGATGATTGAAAACCTAAGTTAGGTTATCGGGTTAACCTAACTTGATTATGGTTTTGTCAAACATCAAGGGAGATTGTTGGTGCAACCTTGGGTCAAGGTTGACTGGTTGACCGACTCGAGTTGACCGACTCGAGTTATATTTTGATGTTTGACTTAGGAAGATTGTTGGTGCAACCTTAGGTCAAGGTTGACCTAGTTGAGTTGTATTTTGATGTTTGACACTGTGGAAGAGTTGTATTCTTGATATGGGACAAGAATAGATGTTTGGGAGATTATTGGTGCAACCGTAGGTCAAGGTTGACCTGGTTGACCTGATTCGGGAAAAGTCCAAGTATGGAGACTTGGCAACGAAAAGTCCAAGCAGGAGCTTGGCACTAGAAAAGTCCAAGTATGGAGACTTGCATGGAAAAGTCCAAGCAGGAGCTTGGCACGCGAAAAGTCCAAGTATGGAGACTTGTTACGGAAAAGTCCAAGCAGGAGCTTGCACGGGAAAATCCTAACTGGATGTTAGGCAGTTGGAAAGTCCCGTGAGTGAAGCCAAAGGAGAAAGTCCTAATGGATGTTAGGCAAGGAAAGTCCCGTGAGTGAAACCAGGGGAAAGTCCTAACTGGATGTTAGGCAAGGGAAAGTCCTAACGGGATGTTAGGCGGTTGAAGTCCCGTGAGAAGTGGAAAATAGGTAGTGGATGATCGAATTCGTGTTGAAAAGTCTATGGGTCAAAGGGATTGACCTGACACTTAGCGGGGAGTGCTAGGTCAAGGAGGATCGGATGTTAGGCATGATGTACCAACAGTCAAGGTTGACCGGATGTTGGTGTGGGAGCCTTAGGTTTAGGGTCGAAAGTTTGGATCGGGCCGCAGATCGATCCAATGATAGATGGCTCATCCGACGGTCCGTGACCGATCGCGATCGATCAAGATGCTATCGATGGTTATCCGATCGATCCGGAGACCGATCGGGCGAGATCGCGGCGCGAGAAAGAAGTTCGATCGGTCCGTAGACCGATCAGAGATTCTCGATCGGTCCGTGGACCGATCAGAGGTTTCGATCGGTCCATGGACCGATCGTGGACAATGTACATAGGCTTTTCCCCGATTGGTCCGCATCGATCAGATGTTGCTCGATCGGTCCACGCACCGATCGTGGCTTCGATCGCGACACCGATCGGTCCGGGACCGATCAGTGACAAAAGGTTTACGCGCCGACGGTCTCAGACCGATCAGAGTTCTAGCCGTTGTGACGCAACGTAGTTTCTTCGCTTCTTCTTCGCAGTATAAAGGGGCCGAGAGCTTCTACAGGGAGAAAACTTCTTCTACTTCTTCCGCTTCTAGCTTGTCATGCTATGATCTGAGCTTTGTTGAGCTCTCCCAGTAAGCTTCCAGCTGCTGCTGTTGTCCGAGAAGTTGTTGCTTCACAGGCAATCGAGAAGGCGAGTTAGTGTTTATACATTGTTCTTGTCTTTCTACTTGTATTCCTTGTATTCTAGTCTGCTGTTGCAAACGTTTGTGGCGAGGTTTCTCCACCCACAAGGAGTATATTGTATTAGCCGGTTTTCCGGGGGCTCATCCACCGACGGATTGATAGGGCTCGTCCACCTCACGGACACGCCGAGGAGTAGGAGTTCATCTCCGAACCTCGTTACATCCTTGCGTTTGAGGTTTGCTTTCTTCTTCTTAGTTTCTTCCTTGTATTTCCGCTGCAACTAACCTAATTGTAGGAAGAAACGCGAGAGATTTGGGGTCGGCTATTCACACCCCCTCTCTAGCCGTACGAAGAGATCCTAACAGTAAGTCCCCGGGCCCGAAAGTGATTTCCGGTCCACTTGCCCGCTCTTGGCTACAACCGATCGCGTGGATCTGGAGCTGCCGGACGCCCGCCTTTCTGGCTCGGTTGGAGTCTCCTCCGGTCGGCCCACCAGCAATAACGTTGATCTCGCCTCGGGAAGTATTGCTTCTATTTTCCTCTTCCCGCGCGGATCATTCTCTCCTGTCTCGGAGATCTGTGCCGATCGGGCATCTGTTGATGTCGCCTCTCGGTGCGGGTCTGGTCGGCTTCATGGGTCCTTTGTCTCCTGTCGCTGGGAGGAGACCGTCTTTCGGCATTCCTGGGAACGGGATTAGCCATGAAGGGAAGACTTCGACAATCCCTCGTGTTGTGCGTATCCGTCCGGTGGAAGGAGCAGAACATAGGGGTCCACCTCTTCTTCGGCTTGGGCCGAGCGACAGCTACCTCTTGTACTTGGGACCTCACCCGAGGGGAGCGGATTGCTTCGGCCCTTGGTCCTCTCGGCGGTTGATGAGTAGCGTGCTGTTTCCGTTCGGCATGAATAGGTGCCCGCTCGGTTGGAGTTTCCTTTTTCCGGGCGGCTTGCGCTTCTTCCACGTTTATGTACTCGTTGGCTGGATGTAGCATGTGATCATAATCTCGGGGCGGCTTTCGGATGAGCGCCCGGAAGAAGTCCCCATCCACAAGGCCTTGCGTGAAGGCATTCATCATCGTCTTCGCTGTGGCCGTTGGAATATCCATCGCCACTTGATTGAATCGCTGGATGTAAGCTCGAAGCGACTCTCTCGGCTCTTGCTTGATGGCAAACAAGATGACACTTGTCTTCTGATAACGTCGACTGCTGGCGAAGTGGTGGAGGAAGGCCGTTCGGAAGTCCTTGAAGCTAGTGATAGATCCGTCCGGCAGCCTCCGAAACCACCGTTGAGCCGATCCCGAGAGAGTTGTAAGGAAGACGCGGCACTTTACTCCATCTGTATATTGATGGAGTGTAGCTATGTTATCAAACTTACCCAGATGATCATCTGGGTCCGTTGTTCCGTTGTACTCGCCGATCGTCGGAGGCACGTAGTGCTTGGGTAGAGGGTCTCGTAGAATAGCCTCCGAGAATTGGCGATTGATCCGCTCGGGAGAGGCTTTCCCCTTTCTGTCGTCTCGCCTAGGCATTTCGTCGGAAGAAGATCCTCTATCTCTTCGAGTCAGTACGGCTTCAGGGGTGCGAAATAAGGCCCGATGGAATGCGACGGTGGCTGGAGGTGCTTCCGCTCGGCCACCCGACGCAGATGTTGCTTGTTGCTCCGGCCGTTCAGCCGCTGCTTTCTGTTTTTGCTCCACAAGTTTGGCGGCCCTTATCTCGACCAGAGCTTCGAGTTCTTCCGTCGAAAGCGCCACCGTGTGTTGTCGTCCAGCCTCGTCCATCGTTCCCGTTCGGATGCAGGAGCGTTCCCACAGACGGCGCCAATTTGATCCTATCCGAACCAGGAGTCAACGGACACTGGGCACGTGGCGCTCCCTGCTGGATCCTCGAGTGCTCCGGCGAACCTGCAGCAAAACCGAGCCGGGAGGGGTGTCCCGGCGACGGCCCTCCGACGCTCAAGTCAGGCGAGGAATAACAAAAAGGTGGCCTCAAGATGAAGACTTGCATACCTCCGGTGAAGAAATGGAGACCTTATATAGATCTCTCGAAGAAGCCTGGGCGCGCCAATCAAAGCAACCACCTGCTTTCGACCATGCCCAGGTATGGGTCTGTCAGAAGGACCATGCCCAGATATGGGTCTGTCAGAAAGACATCCATGAGGCCATACTGCTACTGTATCAACCTTTCCATGATGTGATGGCAAGATCCTCCATCGTGCACTCTTGTATATGGCGTAATCATCAGACATGCCGTTATTGACATCCCATATCCTGAGCCAAACGAATAGGCCGCTCGGCTAACCTTCGTACCCTCGCCCTTATCCTGGCCGAACGGACCACCCGCTCGGCCCTTCGGTCCCAGCCGGGCAGACGCCCCGCTCGGCCATTCGGTTCTCCTGCCTTGGCGTCGGAAACCCCAGCCCATGACTGGGTTATCTTTGATTCCGCTCGGACCTACTCAGCTGCTCAGCGCGGCCATTAACCGCTTAGTCAGCCCTCCATCTGTCCTCAAGCTGAGACCCTTCAGGAAGTGGATCCCCCATTCTTATCGCCGGATCACTTCTTATGCAGGGTTTGATGATGTTATGATTGGTGCTAGCTTGAGTCCTCAAATCACCCATTCATGTTCGCATTTTTAATTTATAAAAAATTCTTTGTGTACTTAACAACTAAAAGAATCTCATTTTAATATATCAATTTTGTAATAATAATCATGTTTCTATTGAATTCTTACCTACATTTTTTCATGTGAAGGGGCCTAAGAACCTTGGAAACCCTTTTGATGGGTATACTAAAGACGACACCTATGAGTGACCAACCTTCTATACAAAATGTCTTCTTCACTTATTGTCTTTTCCAGAATGAAGACCGTGTCGTCTGAATGACACTCTAGAAAAAGACACCCATGATAACCTATTCTTCAACATATTATGCCAACCTTTTTTTTTTACCTTATTCTTTGTCACAAAACTCTCATTACAATGCTTGCCTAAGCAATAAAAGTTAAAAAAAAACTTTCTTTTTCTACATATACAATTGTTTCATCTCATCTTTTATAGGTTATTAGGGGTGTCAAAAATGAATCCGACTCGACAACTCGACCCGAGTCGACCCAAAAAATATCAGGTTCTGGTTGGGGATTTTTGAGTTTTGGTTGGGATATTTTTTCAGGTTGTCTTAGGATCGGATTGGATTCAGATTGACACTGATTGACCTGAATTTAGGGTTTAATGGTTTTCTAAGAGTTAAATAAAATTTTTTTAAAAAAAATTAAGGTATTTTTGAGTATATTATTATAAGATTAGTATAACAATGATAAAATATTGTGATAAAAGTGAAAACTTATTAGAAAATAGTAAAAAAAAAATATTTTTAATCGAGTTATTAGAGTTGGTCGGATTATCTGGGTTCAGATTTGGATTTAGGATTTTTTTTGATTATTTTCAGGTTCAGGTTGAGATTTTTTTTATAAAATCTTTTTTTTTAATCCAAGCCGAATTTACATCCCAACAAGTTATATTTTTTGATGTTTCGACCTCTCCTATTTTCTCTGTTGTTAATTTTAAGTATTATATTATTTCATTGATCATTTCACACGCTACACATGGTATTATCCCTTAAAGAAGAAATCTCATGCTTTGAGGCACTAGTAGAAATTTACTTTAAATTGTTCATTGTCATTCTTTACTCTGAAAATGGGAGAGAATATTAAACATTAGATCACTTTTTATCTCTTAATTGATTTCTCATCTTACCTCTCTCCCACATACACCTAAACATAATGGTCGATTTGAACATCGACATCGACTTATCATTGAAACGGACATTTCTCTCTTCACTCATGCGTCACATACTAGAATTATTCCTTTGCTACTATTGTGTATCCCATTAATCGCATGCCCACACCTACACTCTCTCTTTTCTCTTCTTGTGAGTCTCTTTTCCACTCTCCACCAAACTACACAAAGCTTTGTAGCTTTGGTTGTGTTAGGGTTCAATCAAAGTCCCACATTAGAAAGATTTGGTAAAAATCATGGGGTTAAAATGATGCATGATATCTCCATTGGCATGAGGCCTTTTGGGGAGAGTCCAAGAGCAAAGTCATGAGGGCTTAGGTCTAAAATGGACAATATCATATCATTGTTGAGATATGTGAATATCCTTTTCGACACAACAAATAGTATCAGAGCCATGGTCCAGACCAGATACCATGTGGGGTGACCTTGAATGAAGTTGAGGGTTAGCCTGGGGTAGGTCAGGATAATCGGATGCTTGCGAGGAGTCTTGAAGTAGGTCAGGGTGATCGGATGTTCGCGAGGAGCCCAGAGTAGGTTAAGGTGACCAGATGCTTGCGGGGAGGCCTGGAGTAGGTCAGGGTGATCAGATACTTGTGAGAAGGCAAGTAGGTCAGGGTGACCGGATTCTCGCAGGGAGGCCCGAAGCAAGTCAGGATAACTGGATGCTCGCGGATAAGCTCGAAGCAGGTCAAAATTGACCGGAACCAACTGCTTACGGGGAGGCTCAGAACAGGTCAGGATGATCAGATGTTTGTGGGAAAGGTCCCAAAGCGAGTCAGGATAACTAGATGCTTGCAGGGAGGACTTGAGAAGGTCAGGATGACCAGATTCTCAGGGGGAGGCTAGTGGGTCAGGGTGACCAGATGCTCGCAGGGAGACCCGAAGCAGGTCAAGATGATCGAATGCTCGCGAGGAGACCCGGAGTAGGTCAAGGTGACCGAGTGTGGATGCCTGCGGTGTAACACCCATAGGATCCCTAGAAATTTTACATGAATTTATACATGATTAAATAGGTTTCATGTGGATTCTTCTTTAAAAGAAAATATAATAAAAAGAACCAAAAAGAGGCATGACCAAGGATTGAACCTTGGACCTCTTGGTAAGTGGTTCCATGTTATAACCAGTAGCCCAGCAGGGGTGTGCTAATAGGAAAAGAGGGAAATTATGGTTAAAGGTAAGGAAAGTGAATGCTCTCTTCACTAAGAAGGAGAAGTCCAAGTTTCCTTCCTCTTCTTACAATGAAAAGAGAGTTTTACTTCCTCCCTTCATTTAGGATGAGTAAAAGAAAAAGGGAAGGAAAAGTTCATTTTTCCTTCTTCCTCTCATTTGGAATAAAAGGAGAAAAGGAAAGAGAAAATTTCATTTTCTTCTCTTCCTCCTCCCTCCTCCTCTCCACCGAAACCAAGCTCCTTCTTCCTCACCATTGCCGAACCAAGCAAAAGGGTTTTCTCTCTAGGAAAAGCTTCACAACCAAGGTTACTTCTCTTAGAGAATTAAGCAAGAGATGTAAGTATCCCCTCACCTGCAGTACAATAGTTTTCATACGCTTTATGTTTAAAGGTTTTTGAAAAAAAACTTAGGGATTTCCTTGTATGTTTCGGCCAAGATAAGGAGTTGTGGTCACTTATGGTTGTCAAGTTTACAATTTATGCTTCATGTTGTAATAAAAAGTCTAGAACCTTACCTTAGGTTTCGGCCAAGATGGAACATAAGGTTTAGATCAAAGTATTGAAACCTAAACATGCTTGTTTATGCTCCTTCATGATACATGATCTATTACATGTTGTTAGTTAAGTTTTCATGCTACATGTTGTATAAACAAAACCTAGAACCTTACCTTAGGTTTCGGCCAAAATGGAACATAAGGTTTAGATCAAAGTATTGAAACCTAAACATGCTTGTTTATGCTCCTTCATGATACATGATCTATTACATGTTGTTAGTTAAGTTTTTATGCTACATGTTGTATAAACAAAACCTAGAACCTTACCTTAGGTTTCGGCCAAGATGAAACATAAGGTTTAGAGCAAAGTATTGAAACCTAAATATGCTTGTTTATGCTCCTTCATGATACATGATCTATTACATGTTGTTAGTTAAGTTTTCATACTACATGTTGTATAAACAAAACCTAGAACCTTACCTTAGGTTTCGGCCAAGATGGAACATAAGGTTTAGAGCAAAGTATTGAAACCTAAACATGCTTGTTTATGCTCCTTCATGATACATGATCTATTATATGTTGTTAGTTAAGTTTTCATGCTACAAGTTGTATAAACAAAACCTAGAACCTTACCTTAAGTTTCGGCCAAGATGGAACATAAGGTTTAGAGCAAAGTTTTGAAACCTAAACATGCTTGTTTATGCTCCTTCATGATACATGATCTATTATATGTTGTTAGTTAAGTTTTCATGCTACAAGTTGTATAAACAAAACCTAGAACCTTACCTTAAGTTTCGGCCAAGATGGAACATAAGGTTTAGAGCAAAGTTTTGAAACCTAAACATGCTTGTTTATGCTCCTTCATGATACATGATCTATTACATGTTGTTAGTTAAGTTTTCATGCTACATGTTGTATAAACAAAACCTAGAACCTTACCTTAGGTTTTGGCCAAGATGGAACACAAGGTTTGGAGCAAAGTTTTGAAACCTAAACATGCTTGTTTATGCTCCTTCATGATACATGATCTATTATATGTTGTTAGTTAAGTTTCCATGCTACATGATGTATAAACAAAACCTAGAGTCTTGCCTTAGGTTTCGGCCAAGGATGAATACAAGGTTTAGGGCAAGGTTTTGAAATCTAACCATGCTTGTTTATGCTTCTTTCATGATGTATGATTTTCTATACAATGTTAGATTGAATTTCCATGTCTTAAGTTGCATGAAAAACCTAGAAACCTTACCTTTAGGTTTCGGCCAAGGTTGAATTAGAGGCTTAGAGAAAGTTGTAGACCTAAAACTATACTTGTTTTATGCTTCCCCATGATGTATGATTTCCTATGCAATGTTAGGTTAAATTTCCATGGCTTATGTTGCATGAAAAACCTAGAAATACCACCTTGAGGTTTCAGCCAAGGTTGAATATTAGAGTTAGAACCTCATTTATGGTTACCAAAGGACTCACTTGCTATGCTATGTAGCTTGCCAAAGTTTCATGCTTTAAATTGATTAAGGGAATGATTTAAAACATGCCTTCATGTTTCGGCCAAGATAAGAAGAATGAGGTTAAGAAGCTACCTAGGGTTCCTAAGGTCTTACATGCTATGATTAATAATTATGAAGACTTAGGTAGTTGATTTCATGTATCCATGTTGTTTGAAAATCCATGATGTATGTTTATATGTTTCGGCCAAGCATGATTTAGGGCTTGTAAGAAGTTTCAAAACCTTAATCATACATGATATTGACTCTTATGATATGATATGAATTTTTATGTCACCATGTTAATTGATATGTGCACTTCATGTTATCATGTTATGTTTTTATGAGATGTTATATAATGTGCACTTCATGTTATCATGTTATGTTTTTATGATATGCTATATGTTATGTGCACTTGGTGCCATCATGCTATGTTTATGCAAGGCTTATGTAAGATGAAAAGCCTAAGAGATGCTTCCCTTAAGTTGGGATCAAGAGCACTCTTCATGATATGACAAGAACATGAAATGTTATGAAATGACAAGAACATGATATGTTATGATATGACATGTTATTTTACTTTGTATGGCTTGTACCAAGGGTGGGCTCCACAAGCGCCCCTAGGTCGATGGTCTATGAAACGGGTCTAGTAAAAGGGATGGGCTCCTAAGTTGCCCCTAGGTCGATGGTCTATGAAACGGGCTTAGTTCCTAGTAGGTTCAAGATTAGCTACCTTGGATCTATTTAGGATGCGCGCATTTATGTATGTATGTGGTACAAGCCGGGCCCTCATGTTGAGATTATGTTTAAGTATGTATATGATATATGTTTTCAAAAGGACATCTTGCATATACTCATTTCATGATACATGTTTTCAAAAGAACATCTTGCATCTACAAGTTCATGTTATATGTTTTCCTTTATGCTTCTTAAAGATGCTCTTGAGATATGTCTATGATGTTTATATGATCATGTTACTACTTTATGTTTATGTTCTCACATGATATGATATGACTTTATGTTTATGCTCTCACATGATATGATATGACTTTATGTTATGCTCTCACATGTTATGTTATGATTTACCAAATAAACATGTCATCACTTTATGTTCATGCATGAATCATGATTTTTGTGAGTAGGAAAGGGACTTACTAAGCCTATGGGCTTATAGTTTTTATGTTTCCTTGTACTGTAGAAAAAGGAAAGGAATGGCTAAACTAAGAGGAGCAGCAGGAAGGGCAAGAGTGTGTGTGGCAGTGGTACGGTGGAAGAAAACTACTATATGTGTTTAAGTTCTAAGTTTGCATATGAACCATGCGTTATCTTTATGCTTTGATAGTACTTTAACTAGTATGGATAGTTATGCACTTATGTTCTTCATGTTTCAGGCTAGTATTCTTATGATATCATGAATTATGTTTCAAGTAGTTGGTATTAATTAAGTTGTATGCATGAATACTAGTAAGTCTACATGTTCAGTATGATAAACATGATGATTAGTGTAGAAAAAAAATTAAATAACTGTTTCCGCTGCCATGATTTTATATGTATGCACGTATGTAAGTAGGTAACCCCGTCTATCCTTAAGCAGTGGGAGGGCGGGCGTTACAAGCGGGGAGGCCCAGAACAGATCAGGGTGACCAGATGCTCACGGGGAGGCCCAGACCATAAGGGTAATTGTAGTCCTTTGTTTGAGGGGAAGGATTGTTGGGGTTCAATCAAAATCTCACATTGGAAAGATTTGGTAAAGATCATGGGGTTAAAAGGATGAATGTATCTCCATTGGCATGAGGCTTTTGGGGAGAGCCCAAGAGCAAAGCTATGAGGGTCTAGGCCTAAAGTGGACAATAGCATGTCATTATGGAGATATGTGGACATCATTTTCAGCACAACAGGTTGTTTATGCTATCGATGGCTTTGCCCCTATTTTCGATCCATCCTTTGTGTGTTTGTTGGATACACCCTCATCCAAAGTGCATATCTCTATCTTGATTCTCTACTTCAAAAATCTACATATCCCATCATGCCAAGTTTGTGGAATTTGTCTTTCCATTCAAATCCATTCAAACTCATCTTCAACATCCTAGTTTAGAAACACTTTCATCTTGATTTTCATCAGCATCAGTTCTTTCCACTAAGGTTGTGCCACTCACATGTCCTCAACCGCCCCCTAGCTTGGCTCCATCTTCTTGTCCATCTCCCATTAACCATTCCACATCCTCATTCAACCACACATCATATAGGATTTCATGTCTAATTACTGAAACCCTATTTGATCTTATCCAAACTTTCACTGACTGAACCCTTTCCTTTGATTTCCTTTAACAAGTTGTGGTGTCGCCATTAGCATACAAAAACAACCCTCCCCTCCCTTGTCACTCTCCTCAGAACCCACCCACTCCCCCTCTCCTAAACTAACCCACCAATACACACACAATGACCACTCGATCTAATCATAATATCTATAAACTCATCCAAAAACTTAAGTTTACCTGTACCATCTCTTTACATTATCACATTGACCGTCGTCAATGACCCAAGGTCTCAAAGATCCTAAATTACGTCAAGTTATGTTTGAAGAGTTTGATTATGTTGTATAGAATGGAACATGGGAACTTGTCCTTGCTGATTCAACGAGAAATAATTGTTTGTTGTAAATGAAATTTTAAAATTAAACATTTACCTGATGACACTATTGACAGGTACAAAGAGAGACTCATTGCTAACGAAATCCATCAAAATCCTGGTATTGATTATCAAGACATGTTCAGTCTGTTTGTCAAGCCTATTAGTATTTACTTGGTGCCCAGTCTAGCTATTAGTTGTGGGTGGTCTCTTCCTCAACTTGATGTCAACAATGACTTTCTACAAGGTTATCTCCTTGAAGACGTTTTTATGTTACAACCAGTAGGTTTTATTGATCGTGATAATCCCACGCATGCATGCATGTTACATTAGCTATATACGATCCCAAAGAAGCACTAAGAACCTAGTACCATAAACTACAATAATTTCTTGTAGCCTTTCGGTTTAAAACTCATGTGCAGACATATCACTCTTTCTCTTTCACAATGATGATTTTCTAGTCTATCTCCTTGTGTATGTTGATAACATAATTCTTACTGGCAGCAATGCTACTACCATCCAACATTTTATTGACCTTCTTGCCAAAAGATTTTTCATTAAAGATCTTGGTGATTTGAGATACTTTCTTGGTGTTGAGACACTACCTCCACTGGATTAGTTCTCTCTCAATGGAGATATATAATATATCTTCTTGCTCATATAAATATGACTGGGGCCAAATCTATCACTACTCCTCATGCCACTGAGCTAATACTTACAATACATTCTAGAACTCCATTAACTGATTCTTCTGACTACTAAACCATTATTGGCAGTTTCAATATTTGTATCTTACTCGTTTTGATATTGTATATACAGTTAACAAATTGTCTTCATTCATCCATCAACCTACTATTGATCATTGGAATGCTAACAAACACTTGCTTCATTTCCTTTTTAGTACAACTAATCACGGTCTAGCCTTGTGCTGTCACACGTTGCTTTCTCTTCATTCCTTTTCAATGCTAACTAGGCCGGTAATAAGGATAACTACACCTCCACTAGTGCTTATATTGCATGTGTATCTTGGTAGCAATCCCATATTATAGTCCTCCAAGAAACAACACACAGTTGCATGCTCCTCTACTGAAGCTAAATATCATTCAATTGCTGCTACAACTGCTAATTTACATTGGCTCTATTCTCTTTTAACTAAACTTGATGTCCATATTCCTACTGCTCCGATTATCTATTGTGAAAATACTGGTGTAATTAATTTTTGTTCCAATCCTATCTTCCATTTAGGCATGAAGCATATTGTGATTGATTATCATTTTATTAGGGATCAAGTAAAAAAGTGGAGCTTTACACATCACCCATGTCTACTCAAAAGATCAAATAGTTGATGTCTTCACTAATACTCTTCGCACACTCATTTTTAATTCTTAAAGATCAAGATTGTGTAGGTCCAGGTGAGGCCGACTAGAGAGGAAGTGAATAGCCCTAAAAAGAAGTTAGAATAATCTCTTACTTTTGAATAGAGCAAGGACACAATATTAATTAAAAATAAACAACTAACATAAAAGCAATAACTTAAAAACTAAAAAAGCTGAGAAATTTACTTGGTTAAAATCTAGGTTGTTGTTAATCTAATATAGTTGAAAAGCTCCACTAAAAAGACTTCTTTGTGAAGGGGAGTAACCTCTTATAGACTTTGAATGTTTAGGAGTTACTTAAGAAATGAATATAAGAGTTAATATCTAATTCCTAGTTCTAGGGGTATTTTTATAGCCTCCTGGAAAAAGTTACTATTGCTTGGAAGTGTCATCAAAGCCATCTAGGGTGCCTCTAAGTAGATAAGATTTTATCCACTTTTCAACGGTCAGCCAACGACTACTATTCATTGAAGGTGCCTATATAGAAGCTCTATGGAGTCTCCAAGAGAGGTGCGAGGGTGTCTCTAGCCTCCATCAAGGCACTTTCAAGAAGTGGCATGAAGGCACCTCCAAGAAGAGGTGCACGGGCATCTCTAATTCAATTGGAGGCACCTCGAGCATTGTTCATCTAAAAATGAACAACTCTAATCGCTTGGATGATGCTCTGGTCATTCAGAATAGAGCTCACTGGAATCCAACTCCAATCTTCTTCTTGAGCAGGTTTCCTCACTGACTTTTAGTTCCTTAAATACACGCATGTCCTTTTCACCTATCGGTGTACTCTTTCATAACTTTTCGTCCCTCGGATGCAACAAGCTCGTCAATTTATTTCCCGTACCACCCTTCTCGTTGGTCACGTTTTCCACTTCACTTTTTGTGTTTCTAAGTTCTTGGCATCAAAATAACATAGGACTTAAATTTAACTTAGTTGAGCACATCAATATTAATGTAGGGTGTTTATAGATTGGACACTCCACAGGAGCTCTATCCTGAGGGGGTATATTAGATGAATTAATTTATTGTGTATATTAATAATTATTTAGTTTTCTATATTGATTTTGTAAATATTTTGAGATAATAACAAATTCTATAGATCAGATAACTAATTATATTTTGAATATTTGATTAATTATTTTTATGATTGGGAAATCAAGCTGAACTCATCTTATACTTGTATATATATAATATATCTTATCTTTCACTGCAATATATATCATAACTTTATAAAGAAAAATATGAGTAATTATTCTTAAATCTTATAACCTGAATGTAAGGATGAGTCAAACGTCTAGAGAATAGAAGATTCATTTAACATGAGGTAATTGGGACATGAGGATGGAAGATTTTTTTGGCAAACTCGATCGTTAGAATAACCGAAAACTATCATTAGTCTATTAAGTATGAAACCCATTCGAGTGATATTGGTATAAGTCAAATAGAAATGAAAATTTTTTGTTTAGGTTCAATTCTATAAATCAATCAACTGATTTTGATATTAGTTGAATTGATTTTGCATATAAATCAACTGATTTTGATATCAATCAAATTAATTCAGTCTTAGAACCGAATAGAAGAAAATTGATTCGACTATTCAGAGACATGAGTCGACTGATATCATCTTGATAGCGAAAAAAGTGAATCGATACAACTATTATTGTTTTTAAAGAAAAAAAAAAGATAATTGATATGAATGGTCATTCGATTCAATTATTATTGTTGTATTGTTTTCCCAACAAGAAACTTGAATGTAAATACAAATGAAACTAAAAATGGCTTTACAATGAAAATCTTATTTTACTTGCTCTTTTGTCACTTTGAATTATCTCTTCATGGTGGAAAATGTTGTTGGAAATACAATCAAACTCTACTATTGGAAAGATATAGAAAAGATAATAGGTTTAAAAGGATGTAAGATATTTATATTGGTAATGAAGCCTTTTGGATAGAGCCAAAAAGTAAAGGCATGAGGGTTTAGGACTTCCTATTGCGTAGCATTTGGTCAACTTGATCTGCTAGGACTTCCTTGTTACCTTGCATCTGATCAATATTGACCTGCCAAGACTTTACACCTCATGCCAACTTCATGTAATTGACTTCTGACATCTAATCACTCAAAATGCACTTGGACTTTTTTCTTGTGCTAACTCCATGTTGGATTTCGGACCGACAAATGTCTTAACACCCATGACCTACTTGAACTTTTCATATTTTGTCAAGTATTCGATTAATTTTGATCCACCTAACTTTTCTCTCAATTAACTTAACATATTAATTGACTATCAAATACCTGGTCGACCTTAACTTACTAGACGTCTCGATCAACTATCATATTAATCAACATCAAAATTCTTACTTAAGTCAACTTAAGTTTGGTCAACTTGATGAATCTTGATCAAGTACAAAAACGACATGCTTTTATTTATCATTAAAATAATGTCCGTCACATTTTAATTATCTAAATTACTCTTCCATACTTGGTGATCCAAATGCATGGAAACTTAATCACCTGCGCACATATAATAGGCTATTGATGAATGTTAACTTAAATTTAATATAATTTCTCATATGAAGTTAATATTACAATAGATATGAATATATGTTGTAATAACTACGAATTAATACTTACTACACATATAGTGTTAACTAGTGTCGATGCATAAAATCTTAGGTAAGGCTAATATTTGACTTTTGTCTTTCTTTTACTATTTTAAAGATTTTCCTCACCTAGCCAATACTAGTTTTAGATAGCAGCACTTAAAGATCTCACATTAAAATCCAATAAGACATGTTGTATTAATTTTTTCACTTATAAAGATGTCTGTAAAGGGATATATATATCGATTAATATTGTTTGATGTGTATAATTGAGTCAACTAAAACTTCATTCGAGGTGAATCATACTAACCTAAAGACTAAAGTGGATTGAACTTTAATTCAAAATAAGCCCATTTGGCTAAGAAAAATTATACTCTCTCTTAAATGAACCTTATATATATTTGGTGGAGCTAGGGCCTTTATTCTCTTATTCATTTGATGTCTTCATATGTAATTATTCATTTAAAAACACATTAGATCCATTAATTATATTTTATATTAATAATAATAATATTAAACTTATTCATAAAAGTATTCCCAGGAATATAAAGGAAATTAGTTTGGATACATTATTATTATCGATCGAATTTACTCTCAACTACCAACTACTCCATATATCATTAATGCAATTAAGACATTCTATTTCAATTTATCACTATAAAACACCCTCCCTGCTCCCATTCCCCTACACACCACACCACAAACTCGGACGACTCCCTCTCCCGTTCTTAATCGATGGCTCGATCCCTTGCCTTGGTGGTGGTGCTCGTGTTCATCGCCCTCCTGGCAGGGTTCCAAGCCGACGCCGCAGTCACCTGTGGCCAAGTGGCCTCTGACCTGCGGCCGTGCATTCCCTACGTGACCGGTCAGGTGTCGGCGCTGCCTCCAGCCTGCTGTAACGGGGTGAAGGGCCTGAATAGCGCCGCGCAAACCACCGCCGACCGCCGTGCGGCGTGCAATTGCATCCGCTCACAGGCATCTGGAATCTCCGGCCTCCAGCCCAACCGCCTTTCCGGGCTCCCCGGCAGCTGCGGCGTCCACCTCCCATTCCCCATTAGTGCCTCCACTGATTGCTCCAGGTCATTAAGATAACTATATATATTTTCTAAACCTATAATACTAATCGTCATCATTATATATATAATATATTATATTATATTATCAAGTCTAACTATTTGACTAATCGTCATCATATGTTATGTTTGTGAATTTGATCGTGCAGTGTGAGCTGATGGACGGGACCGTGTGGACCAGATACTAGCCGAGTTATAGAGAGATGTATCGAATAAAATGGGAGGTCGAGATTTACACTTGTGATACTCCCATCGCCTCTATAGCTTCGATCGATCGATGCCGAGGCTTGTTATCGTTCTATATATCATCGTCTTATTACGTCTATTGAGATATTCTAATATATATTTCTCGCTCATATCGTGTGAAATTCCCGTATACTTTTAGTAAATAGACATCCTCTTTCATACATCTAATGTGATACGGACATACTCGATCGTGATTATATTCATTTGATTTTAACTTTTTCTTCTTTTTTAATTAAAATATATACTCTTAATTTTCGAACTCTAATCCTTTATTATTATTATTATTATTATTATTATTATTATTATTATTATTATTATTATTATTATTATTATCTTTAGAAAATATTAGTAGAATATGGGAAAAATAAAATATCGGAATCAATTGATGATTAAACTTAATTTATTGCTTGTTAATAACTCTTTTTCATTGCTTTTATTTTTTTAAAAAAAAATTATTTAATTTTTTTACATAAGCCTGAGTAGTTGTTAATTAATGTTTCAAATTAAATAGACAGCACATGATATTCATGGAAAGAATTGAAATATTTTCTTTTTAAGTTAAATAAATTAAGCATAAAATTCTCGAATAGAATATCGAGGCTGGGTTTAAAGCTAGTTTGCAACTATGATTATAGCAATTGGATGAGAAAGACTGCCATAATTAGTACGTATGTGCTAGCTTGCTCCATATTTAAATTATGATATTCATTGAAATCTCTAAATTATTGAGATAGAGATCCATGTTGAACTGAAAGAATTATCTTGGTCTTATACTGAAACACTAACCGACAAAAATTAAGCATAAAATTCTCCAATAGAATATCGAGGCTGGATTTGAAGCGAGTTTGCAACTACGATTAGTCATCGAGGAGTTTGATTGTTGACAGTGTTAGCTTACCATCATAATTACTTTTATGATATATATATATATATTAATATAAATCAATTCACTTTTATAAAAAATATTATTCATAATGATATATCAAAATATTTTGTATCAACTTAATTAAAATTAATTAAATTTAGATTAAATTCATTTCAACTTGATTAAAATCACTATAAAAAATAAGGTATTCTGGGACAAATTTTGGAACGAATTTTTTTAAAAAATTCATTGCAAAATTTTTTGGGACAAAATCAGGGCCGGAAATTTTTTCATCCCAAAATGGTTGATGTCAACTTTTGGAACGAATTATAGTTTGTTGCAAATTTAGCAACGAATTTGGGGACAAAAATGGCCACGAATAAAATTTTTGTCCCCAAATTCGTTGCAAAAAAGTATATAAATTTACAACGAAAATTATTTTTGTTGCAAACTTAGCAACTAATTTGGGGACGAATTCACATAATTTTTTTTTTGCCAAATTTGTCTCTATTTTTGCAACAAATTTGGGGACGAATTCGGTGACAAATTATTTTTTGTTGTCAAGTTTGTCCCTAATATTGCAACGAATTTGGGGACAAATTCGGTGACAAAATTTTTTTTTTTGCCATTTTTGTTCCTAATTTTGCAACGAATAATAAATTTGTTGCAAAATTGGCAACGAATATGGCAACAAAAACTTGCCAACGATTTAAATTTTCGTTGCCAAATTCGTTGATAAATTTCATAAGCATTTGATAAATTTTCGTCCCAGAATTCGTCCCAGATTCTGGGAGGAATTTTGGGTCGAATTTTGTGGATTTGTCCCAGAATTCGTCCCAGATTCTGGGACGAATTTTGGGACGAATTTTGTGGATTCATCCCAGAATTCGGCCCAGATTCTGGGACGAAAATAATTTTGTCCCTAATTACGATAGAATTGGGACAAATTATTTTCATCGCCAAATTCGTCCCTCTATTAAATATTTTTTTCATATTCAATTTATTTCTGCAATACAATCCATAAATACATAAACACCAAATTCAAATAACAAATAATATACATTCAACACATCCTAATTTCACATACAATATTAACAATTGAACTCAACTCATAATTCAACAAATATAAAGATCTCAACAAAGTTTACAAGATCCATCTTGTTCAAGTTTCTAGAAAATACTATACAAAGTTCAACAACCCAATGTTTTATAAGTCCATCATCCATCCAAGAAGGTAAATAAACTAAGAATACATCAAGTCATCTTCGTTTGCCACAAAAGCTTTGCTCCCCATCAAATCTCCTTTGCCTACATAACAACAAACAAATAAACCAGATCATGTGTAACAAGAAAGATTGTAAATATGATACGATATGGCCATGTAACAAGAATGATTGGAAACAAGATATAACTGTGAAATTCCTTAAACATTCAAATAAATGCCCTATTTACCAACGATATGAACCATTCATGTCATAGCAATGGTAAATAAAATTATAAGAATTATTTTGAAGCTAAGTACAAGTATCGTAACTATGATACAACCTAATATAATTGACACATCATATAGAGAGAGATCTTGTGAAGTATGGTATTAGGGTTCAAATTTCCTCACTTAGTTAACTTTATTTTTCATTTTAATTTGCTGAATTTATAGTTTTGTCCTTGGTTGAGTTGTGTTTTGGTGTTTAATGTAAACTAAAGGATGTTTAAAATAATTGCTCCTTTCATTGTGTTAACTAGTTGACAATTTCATAGATTAGCTTTAGCACATCTTTAACAACTCTTTGCAAAATATTAAGGTAGGAGGATGCATCGTTATCTAGTAAAGAATTTTAGAATGGTGTGATGTAATTCTAGATGAAATATAGAACTTTTATGTATCTATATAGTTTTGAGACTGTACATAAATCAAATTCAGAACTTTTATATATCTGAATATGCCATAAAAATAATAATTAAAAAATATATAATTTTCTATCCATTTTTCCTCTATGCAAAAGTTATTTAATTTATGGTGGTGTTCTTTATTCTATAAATTGTAATTGCACCATTAGATAATAAAGTGGGTTGGATCAGTTCAATAATATTTTCACTAGGAATGACAACATCTTTGGTACCAACTTTGATAATGTCTTGTGGTATTTTTCTAGATTTAGAATTTTTTTAACCTTGCACGCTTTTGCTTATTTTCTGTTCTGGATGATTCTTGAAAACTCACTGATGCATAAAATAATAGTCATGCTTCTGTGGTTTAAACATACATGTAACAATCTTAAAAGCATAGTTAACATGTGAATTTTTGTATGGATTTTATAAATCTTAGTTGATATATATGTCTTTTTTTGAGGGGACAAGAGAGATGCAAGAAGAACTTGACTTTGCTTCAATTAGAATGCCTTTTAATACGGAAAAGATACATATCATGAAAAAAAGTTGATTTATGGGTTGATAGTACTAAATTCAGATGTGTACAAATAATTTTGAAAATCTTAGTTGGTATATTTTTTAGTTTCTTTTACATAGCTATATTATCTTACAATTCATATGTGTATAAATAATTTTGAGATTTTGAACATAATATAGCGATGGATTGAATGTAGTAAATATTTTATTGTCAAATGGTTTTTTTTATGTTTAATTGTTATCTTAAATATTGTAAATAGACAACAATTTTCTTACAATGATAATGAGTTTTAACTATTGAAATTGTTATGATAATACCTATTTCACCATATCAATCAATAGCTACAAATATTCTATGTCCATGTGACATGGAGAGAATGAAAGGTAATCTTAAAATTTCCTAACATATGAAAATAGCTCAAATGAAGAAAACACAAACTAGTTAAGCTTAATTTGGTGATACTAGTCTTTTAGTACTCATGGTTACTTGGTTGCTAGGTAAACTGTAATCATAATTTGGAATTTGAACTAATAATGCAGTAGTAATAAATTTCAATAAAATAAAAGCAATTAGAAAATAAATAAAATTAAAAGTTTAACATGTTACTTAATACTTACTTTTTTCTCCGACCTTTAGCTCGCCTCACCAACCCTGTTAAAAACAAATTGACAATATTAATTAAATTAAAAATTAAAAAAGTTAACAAACCATTGATTAATGTGTAAAACAGTAAACATGAGAAAAAAAATTCATCATACATTATTAAAATCATCAAAAACCATCACCATCATCATCGTTATCATCGTAGGCATCATCATCGTCGTCATTGGGAGGATTCTAACTTTGAGTGGAGCTCAACTGAAGGTGTTGCATGATTAATTCTTGTTGTCGGCCCATATCTCTAATATCTTTCTCCAAATTAGCCCGTTCTAGGTCTCTTTGCACCCTTTCTTGGTCTCTTTGCGATATTATTTCCTTCAGATGGCTAACCTCATCAGTCAAGGTATTTATTTGGGTCGTAAGTGCTGATGTGGAGGAAGAAGTTCCAACTAATCTTTGAGTTCTACTCAAGGAACTCATCCCCAATATCCTTCCCCCTTTTGTTCCTCCACTGGCCTCTAACCATAAACTCAAATTATTGCCAACAGACTCCTCAGACCCCTGACTATCGATACCAGCTTGTGAGCATGTTTGGGCTAGCTCGAGTTGATCATATTTTTCCTGTTTTGTAAAACACATACGATATTGATTAGATATAATAGAAACACATATAATATTAAGACAATAATGGTACGTAACTAATTAAATTTAAACCATATATTAAGATAAAATAAATATTAATTCCAACCTTGACTGCTTTTGCTCTCGCCCCACTCCATGTATTATCTTTTTTTTTAAAGTGCGGGTGAAAGTATCAATGAAAGAAGGCTCCTTCCCTATCTCCTTGGTCTAAAAAAATATTATTTCAAATAATAAAATAATTTGATATATATTAAAAATTTGTGAAACAGTGAAAAAATTACCATTCTCCGTTTATGCTCATCTATGTTAATGGAGCCTCCCGCATATATAGCACTTAAGTCACCAGAATTGTGAGATTGATTCATTTTATTCAAGTCACTCCTTTGTTTCCTCTCCTCCGTTGCCCAAAATATAGTGATCCTCTCCCAATTTTCTTCAATGATGAAGTTTGGCTTTTTCCCCCGATTCTTTGCGTGACTTAATACATGTCTAATGTGATCGCCACATTTCTTTTTAAATATTCTTCGTATCTCCATTTCGTCATTCGGGTCCCAAGTATTTAAGTGCTGAAATGGAAATTTGTTTTATTATATATTAACTATAAAATTGAAGTAAACTCAAGAAAATATACTTTGAACTCGCTCCACCAAAGTTGTTTTGTGGCCGATGGAGTGCTTGAATATGTCATAGAATCCCCTCCCCAATGGTTGTTCACGATTCTATTTATTTCTCGAACAACTTGTACCAGATTTTCAAATCTGCATTAAATTATAAAATAACGATGTTAAATAATTAAGATAGGCCTAACAAATAAAATATTTTATAGTACTTACGAATCACCGATAGGGACTAAAGGAGCTCTATCATTCCTAAACTCAGCAAATGAGTTTCTTACTGAGTCAGGAGGATCTGAGTGGATAGGTAACTGCTCTGGGTATGGTACTTGCGGCGGCGAATATGAAACCGGTGCAGAAGGTACATGAGATGGGCCCGGCTAATGAAGGGGTGGCATAGGTACACTGACAGGGGAATATGATACCGGTGGAGAAGACACATGGGATGGTCCTGCCTGATTAGGGGGTGGCATAGGTTCACTAGCAGGTGATGGATTTGTCTGGTCCTGTGACCGCCGTCTACGTCCATCACGTCGAAATATATGCTGAAAATTCCAATAATTTGATAAAGTTAATTACAGATCTGATACATAACAAAGGATAATTAAAAACTTACCATTTTTATGTAAAGATTCTGAAAAAGGGGGGAGTGGAAATTTATGAAATGTCACCTCTGATGACCTGTAGGAACAAATACAATGTGTTAACAGATAAAGTAAATCAAATTATAAAAGAGACAGTATATACAATAAAATATAAGAAATTTCTTTAAATAAGCTAACAAAACTTACCCATCATCAAAAATCAAAGTCATCATTGTCATTATCATCATCCTCCTCCTCTTCCTCTTCCTCTTCCTCTTCCTCCTCCTCTCCTTCCTCCTCCTCCTCCTCCTCCTCCTCCTCCTCCTCATCATCATCATCATCAATTTCACTTCTATCCACGTTTATTACTACACCGTTGGGATCTCGTAAAGTTAGAATAATATATTCCTCAGTCTGAAAGGTGTTTGAAACTTCCTCTTGTTGATATGCAATGTTTTCCCAACGTGCCTCAATTTTTTTTCGTGCTTTGGTTTTACAAACAGCCCATCAATCAATCTTATCGCGTTTCAAACTCAGATATGAAGAATAGAATACTTGAATTGCTTGTTGTGCCAACACAAATGCTTCATATCTCTTATAAAATCTCTTATAATTTATTTCAACTAAATTATAATGTGGATTCACTTTCATCCCTCTAACAGGGTCAAACCAGCGACACATAAATAATATAACTTGCATTTGTGGCCCTGGGTATTCTACTTCTATAATTTCATCCAACAAATCATAAAAATCATTGCTTGCACCTCCTTCATTGGATGACGATACGCACACCCCACTATTCATGGTATTCTTGCCCATTCCATAGTCTTGAGTATGAAAATTATATCCATTTATGAAATATGTTGTCCAAGTGCATACGCATGAATTTGGACCCCATGACAGATGGATTAGCCATTCTTGCTCAAGGTGAGCTTGATTAGCTTGAACCTAAGATCAAAACACAAATTGTTAAAAGTATGCATATGTATCAACAAAATATAGATTTTTTACTTACATATGATTTG
Source organism: Zingiber officinale (assembly GCF_018446385.1). Taxonomy (NCBI): domain Eukaryota; kingdom Viridiplantae; phylum Streptophyta; class Magnoliopsida; order Zingiberales; family Zingiberaceae; genus Zingiber; species Zingiber officinale. Next base: position 75,041,440 of record NC_055999.1, read on the forward strand.
AGCCATGCAGCAAATTCTTCTTCACAAAATTGATCGAACTCTTGTGTCGATAATTCAGAATATAAGTTGGTAAATATCCTACTCAAAAAAACATATTGTTACACAAACAATTGAAAAAAATAAAAAAAAATAAAAATAAAAATATATACTTACTCATAATAGGACGATACTTCTGGACAATTTAGTAAAATATATGTTTGGGTTGCCCGCATTCTTACCAGTTAAGTATCTTTGTTTACATGGTCCACTTGGTCGACCAAGGTAGTTAAAAATTGAAAATGAGGTAACATTTGGATCAATAGGGCCCTCATCATTTCTGCCCGCTCTTCGCCTTTTGCATTGAACATGAGGTTCAAAATAATATAATGCAAAAGTGGTGACTTCCTCCACAATGTATGCATTAACAATAGAGACTTCAACTCGTGCTTTATTTTTCACCTTTTTCTTCAAATGATATAAGAATCTGTTGAATATATATAAAATTATATTAAATATATATATATATAAATGATCCAGGAGTAGAAGTAATTTTTTTTTTGCATTCAAATAGTCGAATTATACAAATAAGACACTTTACCTTTCAAATGGATACATCCACCGAAAATGGACGGGTCCTCCAACTTTGGCCTCATATGGCAAGTGAACCAAAAGATGTTCCATGGAGTCAAAAAAAGAGGATGGAAATATCCTTTCCAAATTACATAAAATGATTGGAATATCTCTCTCTAACTTCTCCATGTGTGAACGTCTCAAAACTGTTGAGCAAATATCATGTAGGAAAATACTTAACTCCGTAATCGCTCCCCATACAAATTGTGGTAAGAGTTCCTTAAAAGCAATAGGAATCAGTCTTTGCATTATGATATGACAATCATGACTTTTCATACCAATTAACTTCCATTCTTTCATATCGACACATCTTCCAAGATTAGAGACATACCCATCTGGAAATTTCAAAGATTTCAACCATTCACATAGGACACGTCATTGATCCTTATTTAATGTATAAACTGCCTTTGGCTTTGGTCCCCTACTATTTTCATCGACATCAAGAGTGGGTCTTTTACATATGAGTCGCATATCTTTTCTTGCATTGAGATTGTCTTTTGTTTTTCCGGTGATATCCATCACAGTATTTATCAGATTATCAAAAACATTCTTCTCAATATACATTACATCGAGATTATGATGTATCAAATGACTAAACCAATATGACAAATCCCAAAATACACTTCGTTTAGTCCATTTATGTGTACTCCCATATTCATATGTTGTACCATATGGTTGTTCAATAACAGATGGAAAGTGAAGCACTCTGTACCAAATATCTTGACTTGTCAATCTCAATGGCAGAAGTGTTCTTTCGATCCTATTTTTAGTGAATTCATCTTTATTCTTTATGAAATTATGATTTGTTGGTAAGAATTGCCTATGACAATCAAAATAACTTGGTTTCTTTCCGTGTTTCAATCTGAATGACTTTGATCTCTTCATACATATTGGGCATCCCAAGATCCCAGTAGTACTCTAACCTGATAGCATACCGTAAGCTGGAAAGTCATTTATGGTCCAAAGAAGAGCAGCCTTCAGTATAAACATCTGGTTAGAATGAACATCGTATGTAGGAACACCTTCATCCCATAGTTGTTTAAGTTCTGCTATCAGGGGTTGCATATAAATATCTATTAACTTATTTGGATTTTGCGAACCTGGTACAACCAATGTTAAAAACATATAAGGTGTTTTCATGCACATCCCAGGTGGAAGATTATACGACGTTAAGATAACTGGCCAACAAGAATAATTTCTTCCCGATTTACCAAACGGAGCAAATCCATCAGCACAGAGACATAATCTAATGCTTCTAGTCTCCTTTGCAAAATCTGGATATGTTCTATCAAAATTTTTCCACGCATCTGCATCTGATGGATGACACATTAAACCCTCTTCTGTTTGATGAGTTGCATGCCAAGTCATGTGTTCCGCAGTTGCCTTTGATGCATACAATCTTTGTAACCTAGGAGTTAAAGGTAAATAAAACAACTAGCTGTGTGCTTTACGTCATTGTTGACTTCTTCTGGTTGTCTTATACCTATCTTGATTACAGAATTTACAAACCTCTACATCTGCATCATCTCCCCAATATAACATACAACCATCTCTGCAAACATCAATTCTTTCAACCGGAAGATCTAAATCTTTCACCAGTTTTTTCATACTGTAAAAATCAAGAGGCAAATTGTGATCACGTGGCAATGTATCGTCAAACGCTTGAACAATATCATTAAAACAATCTTCCGACATATTATGATCTGCCTTTATATTTAATAGTCTGGAGGTGAGAGATAATTTAGTCTGACTGTCACAACCGGAATATAATGGTTCATTTGCAGCACTCAATACTTCTTGAAATTTGTAATATATTTCATCCAGACCTGGTACATCAGGCTCCTCCAATGACAATGTATTAGTGGCAAACATTTGTTCACTTGTTGGAGGAAAACTAGAACTTGCACCAAGCGTCTCGAGAATATAATTCTGACAACTTGCATCAATTACCATCCTCTGATATGGATTGAATTGTTCATAATAACTCTGATCCCCACTAGTAGAGGCTTGGAAATTCCATCCATAATCCTCATCAGATATGAATTGTTCGTCATGACTTGTCCAATTATAATAATTCGGAGTAAAATCAAATCTACAAAGATGTTCTTCAACTTTATCGGTGGGTAAAAATTTCCCATTGTGACATTTTCTACACGCACACTTTATCTTCTTGCCATCCATATACATAACTTGACTAGATGCAAAATTCAAAAATTGCCTCAGGCCAGTGATAAACTCAGGAGTTAACCCCTGACGATTAGGCAAATTCTTGTTATACATCCAACTTCGCTCATTCTGCATTTTACCTGAATTCAACTATTCAGTTAAACATTATTAAAAGTTACTATAGATAAATCTTATCATTGAAGACAAAACAACAAACAACAGCTAATCAAAAAGAAGAAACGCAATTAATCAAATATAATATAATTATTGAAAGCTAACTTTATATACAAATCAGTAAATGCATATTAATGAACTTAAGAATACCGAAAAGAGGTCAACAAATACAGCTATCTTCAACTACACTGAGATCACGCCAAAATGAGACATGCACAAACAACATTATCAATTCAGGCAATAACATTCGAATATTAAATAAAAATTCAGAAGGCCCACGCCGGCCGGCCAGCGCCTGGCAGCGGCCAGCCACACGCCGGCCAGGCAACAGCCTGGCGGCGGCCAGGCGTCGCCTGGCCGCGGCCAGCCCGCGCCAGCAGGCAGCCCCACGACGCCGAGAGAGGGAGATCTGAGAGCAGGGGGCTTACCAAACGAAAACCTTCCACCGCCGGAGATCAAGCGGTCGTCGCAGATCACGCCGTCGTCGGTCGGAGATGTGGCTGAAACCCTGGAAATCGCAGCTGGGAAGGGGGAACGGGGGAGAGAGAGAGGAAAGAAATGAGGGAAGGAAAAAAGAATCGGGTTGAAGTGTAGATCTAGGGTTATTAGCATCAAATATTTTTTCTTCCCAATTTCGTCCCTAAATTTGGGACAAATCCATGGATTCGTCCCAAAGTTTGGGACAAATCCATGGATTCGTCCCAAAGTTTGGGACAAATCCTAGATTCGTCCCAAAGTTTGGGACAAATCCTAGATTCGTCCCAAAATCTGGGACGAATTCAGGAATTCGTCCCAGAATTTAAATTTTTTTAAATAAAAGAGAAACAAAATCATAAGGAATAAATACGGACCTAGAGACATTGGAATTTGATGAAACAAGTTTCTATGCATTCGTATCATTGTCCTGATCGTAAATACATCCATAAAAATATTTTTGACCAAATATATTTATTTTTGAAATTTTTTAATCCCAATTTGACCTAATTTTGAGTTAAAAATTTAAATCTCTAAAAATATTAATTAAAAATTATGGATGGTGACATATTTACGATCAGGTCAACGATATAAACGTATAGAAACTTGTTTCATCCAATTCCGATGTCTCTAGGTTAAGATATAAGCCTTCGGTGTTTGATTTTATTTTAAAATTTTTTTTTTCAGTTTTGGGACGAATCTTGGATTCGTCCCAAAAAGTTAATTATTTAAAAAAAAATAGGACAAAATGGGACGCCTTAAAAACGGACCTAGAGACATCGGAATTTGGTGAAACAAGTTTCTATGCGTTCATATCATTGTCCTAATCGTAAATACATCCATAAAAATATTTTTGACCAAATATATTTATTTTTGGAATTTTTTAATCCCAATTTGACCTAATTTAGTGTTAAAAATTTGAATCACTAAAAATATTAATTAAAAATTATGGATGGTGACATATTTACGATCAGGTCAATGATACGAACGCATAAAAACTTGTTTCATCAAATTCCGATGTCTCTAGGTCAAGATATAAACTTTCGGTGTTTGATTTTATTTTTTTAAAAATATTTTCAGTTTTGGGACGAATCCTGGATTCGTCCCAAACTTTGGGACGAATCCAAAGATTCGTCCCAAAAAGTTAAATATTTAAAAAAATAGGACAAAATGGGACGCCTTAAATACGGACCTAGAGACATCGAAATTTGATGAAACAAGTTTCTATGCGTTCATATCGTTGCCCTGATCGTAAATACATCCATAAAAATATATTTGACCAAATATATTTATTTTTGAAATTTTTTAATCCCAATTTGACCTAATTAGGTGTTAAAAATTTGAATCATTAAAAATATTAATTAAAAATTATGGATGGTGGCATATTTACGATCAGGTCAATGATACGAACGCATAGAAACTTGTTTCATCAAATTCTGATGTATTTAGGTCCAAATTTAAGCATTCGGACACTATTTTACAACCATTCGCTGCATAACACCCTTTTAATTAGTAGCAACCTATATATGTTTTAAAAAATATCTACCAAGATACATCGGAATTTGATTAAACAAGTTTCTATTCATTCGTATCGTTGTCCTGATCGTAAATATATCCATAAAAATATTTTTGACCAAATAAATTTATTTTTGGAATTTTTTAATCCCAATTTGACATAATTTGGTGTTAAAAATTAGAATCACTAAAAATATTAATTAAAAATTATGGATGGTGACATATTTATGATCAGGTCAACGATACGAACGCATAGAAACTTTTTTCATCAAATTCTGATGTCTCTAGGTCAAGATATAAGCCTTCGATGTTTGATTTTATTTTTTAAAAAATATTTTCAGTTTTGGGACGAATCCAGAGAGTCATCTCAAATTTTGGGACGAATCCCTGGATTCATCCCAAAATTTGGGACGAATCCAAAGATTCGTCCCAAAAAGTTAAATATTTAAAAAAATAGGACAAAATGGGACGCCTTAAATACGGACCTAGAGACATCAGAATTTGATGAAACAAGTTTCTATGCGTTAGCATCATTGTCCTGATCGTAAATACATCCATAAAAATATTTTTGACCAAATATATTTATTTTTGGAATTTTTTAATCCCAATTTGACCTAATTTGGTGTTAAAAATTTGAATCACTAAAAATATTAATTAAAAATTATGGATGGTGACATATTTACGATCAGGTCAATGATATGAACGCATAGAAACTTGTTTCATCAAATTTTGATGTATTTAGGTCCATATTTAAGCATTTGGACACTATTTTACAACCATTCACTCATAACACCCTTTTAATTAGTAGCAACCTATATATGTTTTAAAAAATATCTACGAAGATACATCAGAATTTGATTAAACAAGTTTCTATTCGTTCGTATCATTGTCTTGATCGTAAATACATCCATAAAAATATTTTTGACCATATAAATTTATTTTTGGAATTTTTTAATCCCAATTTGACCTAATTTGGTGTTAAAAATTTGAATCACTAAAAATATTAATTAAAAATTATGGATGGTGATATATTTATGATCAGGTCAACGATACGAACGCATAGAAACTTTTTTCATCAAATTCCGATGTCTCTAGGTCAAGATATAAGCCTTCAGTGTTTGATTTTATTTTTTAAAAAATGTTTTCAGTTTTGGGACGAATCCTGGATTCGTCCCAAATTTGGGACGAATCCAGAGAGTCGTCCCAAATTTTGGGACGAATCCCTGGATTCGTCCCAAAATTTGGGACGAATCCAAAGATTCGTCCCAAAAAGTTAAATATTTAAAAAAAATAGGACAAAATGGGATGCCTTAAATACGGACCTAGAGACATCGGAATTTGATGAAACAAGTTTCTATGCGTTCGCATCGTTGTCCTGATCGTAAATACATCCATAAAAATATTTTTGACCAAATATATTTATTTTTGGAATTTTTTAATCCTAATTTGACCTAATTTGGTGTTAAAAATTTGAATCACTAAAAATATTAATTAAAAATTATGGATGGTGACATATTTACGATCAGGTCAACGATAGGAATGCATAGAAACTTGTTTCATCAAATTCTGATGTCTCTAGGTCAAGATATAAGCCTTCGGTGTTTGATTTTATTTTTTAAAAAATATTTTCAGTTTTGGGACGAATCCAAAGATTCGTCCCAAAAAGTTAATTATTTTAAAAAAATAGGACAAAATGGGACGCCTTAAATACGGACCTAGAGACATCGGAATTTGTTGAAACAAGTTTCTATGCATTCGTATCATTGTCCTGATCGTAAATACATCCATAAAAATATTTTTGACCAAATATATTTATTTTTGGAATTTTTTAATCCCAATTTGACCTAATTTGGTGTTAAAAATTTGAATAACTAAAAATATTAATTAAAAATTATGGCTGATGACATATTTACGATTAGGTCAATGATACGAACACATAGAAACTTGTTTCATCAAATTCTGATGTCTCTAAGTCAAGATATAAGCTTTCGATGTTTGATTTTATTTTTTAAAAAATATTTTCAGTTTTGGGACAAATCCAAAGATTCGTCCCAAAAAGTTAATTATTTATAAAAAATAGGACAAAATGAGACGCCTTAAATACGGACCTAGAGACATCGAAATTTGATGAAACAAGTTTCTATGCATTCATATCATTATCCTGATCGTAAATACATCCATAAAAATATTTTTGACCAAATATATTTATTTTTAGAATTTTTTAATCCCAATTTGACCTAATTTGGTGTTAAAAATTTGAATCAATAAAAATATTAATTAAAAGTTATGGTTGGTGACATATTTACGATCAGGTCAACGATACAAACGCATAGAAACTTATTTCATCAAATTCCGATGTCTCTAGGTCAAGATATAAGCCTTCGGTGTTTGATTTTATTTTTTAAAAAATATTTTCAGTTTTGGGACGAATCTTGAATTCGTCCCAAATTTTGGGACGTATCCCTAGATTCGTCCCAAACTTTGGGACGAATCCAAAGATTCGTCCCAAAAAGTTAATTATTTAAAAAAATAGGACAAAATGGGGCGCCTTAAATACGGACCTAGAAACATCGGAATTTGATGAAACAAGTTTTATGCGTTCGTATCGTTGTCCTAATCGTAAATATATCCATAAAAATATTTTTTACTGAATATATTTATTTTTTAGAATTTTTTAATCCCAATTTGACCTATTTTTGGTGTTAAAAATTTGAATCACTGAACATATTAATTAAAAATTATGGATGATGACATATTTACGATCAGGTCAATAATACGAATGCATAGAAACTTGTTTCATGAACTTCCGATGACTCTAGGTCAAGATATAAACCTTCGGTGTTTGATTGTCTTTTTTTAAAAAATAATTTCATCTTTGGGATGAATCATAAATTCGTCCCAGAATTTGGGACGAATCCTAGATTCGTCCCAGAATTTGGGATGATTCCTCGATTCGTTCCAAAATCTGGGACGAATCCAGGATTTGTCCCTAAATTTGGGACGAATTCTGGATTCGTTCCAGATTTGGGGACGAATTTAGCAACGAAATGTTTTTCTGTTGCAAACTTGAAACGAAATTTTTTTGTTGTAAATTTTGTTGGTTATTTGGGTCGAATTTTATTTTTGTTGGTAAATTTGTCCCAATTTTGGGACGAATTTTTTTCGTTCCAAACTTTTATCCCCAAATTTGTCTTTTTTTAGTGAACTATTTCTAAACTATTTATTAATTATGACGCTGCAATTAGAGTAGTCATAATTATTAAAATAGTTTAAAACTATTTTAATAAAGTTAAAATAATATGATTAAGTTTAAATATTTTTAATTAAATTGATAAAAAAAATATTTTAATATTATAATAATCCATGAATTTTAATTAAATTAAAATTAAAATATATTAAAGCTTTATTTTAATATTTTTTTTAAAAAAAGTTATCTTTAAATGAAATTTATAATAAAGTGCCTTTTGAATTTATTCTATTTTATTAATACTTCCAAAACTTGATTGCTTATACCACCCCAATTTACAAAATAAATATATTTATAAAATACTTTCGGGCATTAGCTAATTTTATGAAAACAAATATTTAATATTCTAAGACTTCTCTATCGGACATATAGATTATTCACATAATCCGATAATTCAATAAATTATTCACATAATATGATAATTCAATAAAACGTTAGTGATCAAAAATTAAAAAAAGGAGTCCATGACAAAACCCTTCAACATTCAAGTCAGTACATTTTTCGATGAGTGGACGAAGAAGAAGAAGAACAATAGAGTAAGGTTTAGATGTTGGATTTTGCGTACCTCACTAACGAAGAGAATCCCCCCTTTATATACCACCTCCCATAACCTCTATAATCGTAAGGTGGCCTTTTGCATCAGAGTTTGTTAGATGATGGAAAAAAATATAATTTAGGTGTTCCACAATGATAGTTCGAGAAATCTTTTTTCTATCCACAGATGTACCTCTTTTGTCATTTATGCTTCGTGTCATTATTAAGGTGGTTAAGAGAATATGCTGTCGTGATCAACTACATATAAGAGACATAATAACCTTTGAAGAAGGTTTTAAAGGTATATTCCCCGACAAATTTTGTTAAGTTGTTATAATGTTATTTATTGTTTGTCTACTGAATATATCTCGTCCGATCCATAAGGTCGGCTGTATTGCTTGTCATTGTATCAATATGCTCTATCATATATTAAATACTTCCAAGATATGTTCAGAGACTAATATAGTACACATAATATGTCAAAGATCTATTCAAAAAGTCATATGATACATCGTGTATATTAGAACTTTATTTTAGGGATAATATGATATCAAATAACTTAAACTTGGTCGACCTTTGCCTGACCGACTATATATGTAGATTTTATAATCTAAATGCATGATAGACGAATTAATTAAATGCGGTAAAAACTTACAGCGATCTCCCGCAGATCTGCAATCGGCAATGACGAAACTTGCTATCGGAAGAGCGATCACAGGATCGGAAAGCCCTCCGCAATTCCACAAACCAAATCCCGCCGCTTTGGATGTTCTCCTCTGACTCTCGTCGCACGATCGCGATTTTTCACCCTGAGCCTTGGACGGACCCCCTTTATATAGGGAAATACCCTAGGGGCATAATGGACATTTCCATTATGTGTAGTGGGGAACATGGGCCACGTTCCCCACTATCCCCATTTCTAACATCTCCCACTCGTCCAAGATAAGTCACTAAGACTAGTTCATTCAGGTAAGTCACAAAGACTTAATAAGTCACATAGACTATTAGAGAGTTTGGTCACATAGACCATATGAGAACATCCAATCCATACTTAGAGAAAATGGTTCGTGCGACAACAAGCACACTGAGCGATAGTTGCTAAGAAGATTGTTACACCTTGACTTAGCCGCTCGTTGAGCAATCAATGCTAATAAAGTTGTTACACTTTGCTTAGCTGCTCAAATAAATTAGAGACACACTCTTCATGGCACATAGCCTCTTTCCTGGTGGCACATAGCCTTTATCCAGAATCCATCCAATCTTCAAGTGACACACAGCCATTATCTTGAAGATATCCATGTCTTGCTATTTACCCAGATTAAATAATTTTCGTTTACATCGATATGAACATCTCTAATCCCTTATAATGACCATTATGTCATGAGCATGTTCCATATCCAATATTCACATTCATTTCTATACATAGTAAAATGGGTCGACCAGTGAATAACAACAAAAGATGTAAATCTATTTAATCTTCCTTTTTAGCTAGAATCAATTCATTTTAATCAGTCGCTTTCCTAGTTATGCTCCATAGACCGAATCATCCATAGCCATAGGATACACGCTAAAGTAGCAGACACTGATTAAAACTTCAAGGAGACAGCTAAATAGTCACTAAGGCAAAAAATTGAGATTAACATATAATCTCAAATGTCTCACATAGTAGAGAAACAGGGATTCATTCTCCTACTACCTTTATTGTCGCAATAGCACATGTGGTATGAATCACATGCTACGATGTTATTCTCTTTACTAAAAAGAGTGCATGTTGTCTTCAAATTTAACATCGTACAGATTTCGATCTAGACATACCTAACGTCTAATCCTGAATTCAACATATGAATTCTAATCTGGCTTTCAACAAGTTCAGTAAATGGTGGGTTCATTTACTTCGATCATTATTTACACATAAATGATCTCATCTTGACACAATTATCAAGACGACCTCAACTTATGAATCTGTCTCTAATTTCATAATTTCAGCTACGTAAGCTGTTTCATAAGTAACGGTCTTACCCCTATTTGTACTTAACAAACAGAGATGATTGTCCATGTGAGTGGATCAATCTCCACCTGCCAACATGCTCACCGAGATCTTACATGAATGTAACAAATACAACATATACACTGAATAAATTATGGCAAATGACACAATCATAACACAAAGTCTGATTGTTATTTCAATATTGTTACATTCTACGAAGTCCCAAAGACTTTACATGTTCTTTAAATGACTCTTTAGTCATTGGCTTAGTAAAAGGATCTGCAAGCATAACACGTGTAGGGACATACTCAAGAATGACTTTTCTTTTAGCCACAATATCCCTTACAAAATTATATTTAATTTCTATATGCTTGCCTTTGCTATGATATTTGGGATCCTTGGAAAAAGCTATTGCAGCTTGACTGTCACAGTAGACAGTTACTGGACTCCCACTATCCTCAGCAATTTTCAGATGCTTCAGAAACCTTCTCAACCAGACTGCTTCTTGCACAGCTTCCATAGTCGACAAAGCTACACAAGCTTGTTTCTTGCTGTTCCAGGAGATGGCGCCACCATTCAACAAGAATGCATAGCCTGATATGGATTTTCTATCATCTAGGTCTCCAGCCCAATCTGCATCTGAATAACCTTTCAGACTCATATCCGATCCTTGAAAACAGAGACAATAATCTGTTGTCGCCTTCAGATATCTGAATATCCTTTTTACTGCCTTCCAGTGTCTCGGTCCTGGGTTTGACTGGAAGCGACTGACCAAGCCCACAACATAGCTGATATCGGGACGTGTACACAACATAGTGTACATCAAACTACCAATAGCACTGGCATATGGTTTTTTATTCATCTCAGCTATTTCCTCTGGAGTTTTAGGACACATACTCTTGCTCAACACAGTACCTTTCACAATAGGTGTATGTTCTATGTTGCAATTAGACATGCTGAAATGATGTAACATCTTATTTATATAAGACTCTTGTGACATACCCAAAAGTCTTTTAGGACGATCTCTTATGATCTTCACCCCTAAGATGTATTCAGCTTCTCCCATATCTGTTGTATCAAATTGTGATGACAGCCATTGCTTGACTTCATTCACATATCCTAAGTTATTTCCAGCTATCAGCATATCATCAACATATAATAATAAAATGACATATTTTCCTTTTTCCCTTTTCAGGAAAACACAATGATCCTCATTGATCATCTCGAAACCATAAGATAAAACGACTTCGTTAAATCTTATGTTCCATTGTCTTGACGCTTGCTTTAGCCCATATATAGACTTTCTAAGTCTACATACTTTTTGCTCTTGGCCTTCAGCAATGAAACCTTCTGGTTGAACCATATAGATTTCTTCGTCAAGATCACCGTTAAGGAAAGCGGTTTTTACATCCATTTGATGTAATTCTAAATCATAATGTGCCACAAAGGCCAAAATAACTCTTATTGATACAAATTTCACTACGGGAGAAAATGTCTCTTCAAAGTCAATACCCTCCATTTGGGTATATCCTTTTGCAACTAAACGAGCTTTGTATCTGTTAATCGATCCATCTGCTTTCCTCTTTATTTTGAGAATCCATTTATTCCCAATAGCCCTTCGGCCCGGAGGAAGATCGACTAAGTCCCAAACATGATTTTGAATCATGGACTCCATCTCTTCAACCATTGCAGCTTTCCATTTTTCTCTAACTCTACATCCCAATGCTTCCTCAATGGATTGAGGCTCGTCGTCATCAATTGGAAGTGTAACCAATGCCTCATTCTCAATATCAAACCTCTTCTTAGGTTTGATCTTACGAACACTTCTCCGTAAGTTGGGCTGTTGAGAAGTCAACTCATGACTCGGCATATCACTCCCACTCGGTTGACTAGACTCAGGTATCCCTTTTGACACCTCTCTTGTTGATAATATCTCATCCTCCTCAAATAGAGGAACATTTTTATCAACATCACCTCTGATTGGGAACTCTGTTTCGAGAAAAGTCGCATCTCTCGAGTCTATTTCAGAGATGGTTCCATCTTGTTGCTCACCTATGAAAACATAACCTTTGGAGGTCTCATGATATCTTATAAAGATACATTTCTTACCTCTAGGCCCCAATTTTCCATACTTGTGAGAACTATCATGAACATAAGCAGCTGACCCCCAGGGTCTCAGATTACACAAATCTGGTTTTCTGCCTGTCCAACGTTCATATGGGGTAGATGGAACTGACTTTGAAGGCACTTTGTTAAGTATATAGGCTGCAGTTAATAATGCATCTCCCCAATAGGAAATTGGCAAATTAGCTTGCGCCATCATAGACCTAACCATTTCAAGAAGAGTCCTATTTCTTCTTTCAGCTACCCCATTTTGCTGTGGAGTTCCAGGGATTGTCAACTGTCTAATAATCCCTCTATCATTACATATTGTCTTGAACATATCAGACAAATACTCCCACCGTGCGTAAAGTCTTAACTTTACGTTCCGTTTGATTTTCAACTTCGTTCATATAACGAATGAAGCAATCTAATGCTTCGGATTTGTGAGAAATCAAATACACATGACCGAACCTAGAGAAATCATCAATAAATGTAATGAAATAGGAAGCTCCATGTCTAACCTTCACATTCATTGGACCACAAATGTCCGAATGAATTAACTGCAATGTTGATTCAGATCTAATAGCCTTACCAAATGGTTTCCTAGTTGCTTTTCCAGCAAGACAATGCTCACATATAGACAATTGAATCTTAGCTCGAGTGCCCAATAGACCCTCTTTAGCTAATCGATTCATACGTTCTTGTCCTATGTGTCCTAATCTAGCATGCCAAACCTCATCAGTTATATCTGCATCACTAGTTAAAGCAATGTTTGAAAAACAACCATCAATAGCATAATTGACATCTGGTTCTACATCAAGAACCATAAAACCATTTGTTAAAAAACCATATCCGATTGACACTGAGTCAATCTTAAGTTCAACAGACCGACTGTAAAAATTAATACAATACCCTAAATCAAGAAGACACGTAACGGAAACAAGATTCCGTCGAATTTCAGGAGCATACAGACATCATGTAGAAATAAAACTCTACCACCACGTAGGTTGAGTTTGCAAGTGCCGACTCCTTTGACTTCAACTCTTGCATTATTTCCCACATAGATCCACTTGTTGCCAGCTGGTACCCGACGGTACTCAACAAATGTAACTCGTTCCCGAGCTACATGGTTGGTTGCTCCCGAATCTATAATCCACAAAGGATAAGAATCAGCTAACAACACTGAACTAGCAACAAAATGCTCTTGAAAAGAAGACACACTTGGATTTACCTTTTTCGGCTCAGTGCACTCCCGAGCAAAATGGCCCTTTTTGCCACAATTAAAACAAGTCAACTTGTTTTTAGGTTTCTTTCCAGTCTTCTTGACTATCTTCTTGATTGGGCCTTGTCCCACACTAACAGCTTCCCTCTTCTTTCCCTTCCCTTTCTTGAACCATTTCTTCTTGGATCCATATGATCCTGCAGAACCTACAGCCACATAGGCTTGTCCAGAAATCCTTGCGGATTCAACTCTCTCCGCCTCCAATTCTACATGGCGTGAGACATCGGTGAAAGTCTTGATACTCTCACCGTGAGTTAAGGTCTGCTTCATGGTCTCCCAAGAATCTGGAAGTGAACGAATAACTGCTTGAACCTGTTGTTCATCAGTCAACTCATGACCAGCAGTTCTAAGCTCCCGAATCATGTTCGACATCTCCCTGAGGTGTTGAACCATTGATATATTCGGACGCTTTTTGTAGCTGTCAAATTTAATTGTCAGCTGTCGAAGCTTGCTCAGACTTACTCCACTGTATTTTTCTTTAAGGGCAACCCAGACTTCATGAGCCGTAAGATATGACTCATATTCGAAAACTAGGTCGTCTACCATTGAACTAATCAATATACCCTTTGCAGTGGAGTCCTTTTTCTTCCATGCCTTATAGGCATCAAGATCTCGTCTGTGTTGTGCAGTGGGACCATCTACAGGTACTTCCATAACCTGATTTACAGCCTCTAGAACTTCTTGTTCCTCAAGTACATATTGTATCTTGAGGTGCCAGATCTTGTAGTTATCCCTATTAAGTTTCTCACTTTTGTTGAGTTCAGCTATTATGTTTTTGGTTGCCATAATCTATCATAAATAAACAAATTATTTAGTATTCAGTGTATATCATATGTATGCAATTTATGATTGACTTAATATTACTTTGAGTTGGTTTACAAAATCAAGTGACAACTATGTTTTCACTCATCATCCGTATGACCAATCAAATTAATATTAATCAATTCTATTACATACATCCCAACAAATGAACTAATCATTTATAATATCATGAATTCATTAATTAAATGAACTAATCATTTAATATATCATGTTTTTTTAATTAAATGAACTAATCATTTAATACATCATGAACTAATCATGCATCATGTCAAGCAAACAGCATAAATAAATGAACATATCATTAATATAAAATTATGCTGCAAATTGTTAACATATAACCAACTGACATGAATGAAATGGACTAACTATTGTTCATACAAAACGACAATAAAAATAACAGAACTCTAATAAACTAGATAGGCAACTACCACTCCCACTAGGACAGACACTAGTGCAGTGGCTAATATAATCCCTCTCAGCCTGGACTCATTTGGGGTAATCCCAGGCAAGACAGCTTCAAGACTCTCTATTGGATCCACAATTGGATCCTCTTCTGGTTTCTCCTCGATCATTTCCGGGTCCTCTTCGAACTCTTCCGGATCCTCTTCAGTCATATGATGAAGCAGCTCCTCACATAATACAGAATATGTGACGCGTCCTTGATGACGTCCCCAAATATAGTCTGCTATCATCCTAGGATTTTCTGGCAATGATTGCATCAAGGCCCAAATCCTATAACTGTCCAAGACTGGAAACTCTTCTCGCTCAAGTTTCCAAAACAGATCATCAAGCCGTCCAATGTGTCCGTCGACTCCATAAGTAGAGTTATACTCTATCTCCTGAATCTCCTCCCTGAGCTGATTTCGTCGCACTTCGCGACGAGTCAATGTGGTAATCGTCCGTGCCATCTGAAAAATTGAAAATAAATAAGTCAGTACAAAACCGACTAACCAGGACAAAACCGGCTTATTTCAATTTATACAGGCATAGTACCAACATAATAAATCAAGAAAAATAAATCTTCTCGATTTTAGGAGTTCAAGTCGACAATTAGAACTAATCTAATTGGTCAAACCCATTGGATCGGTTGATTAGGGATCCAGATCCTAAGCTCAGTCCTTTGTCCTTAATTAGAACTAATCTAATTGGACAGGGATTTTTGTACCTATGTTCTGCTACTTTTTCTCTAAGTCCATTTCTACCAATTTCAGACCTATTGATCAAACTCAGGTCCGTTTGATCAAACCAATGTCCATTGGTTTAAGTCCGATCAATTAGAACAAATCTAATTGTTATGATCAAATCTGACCCATTAGAACAAATCTGGTCATTTGATCATATTTGGTCCAAGCCCAATTACTTAACCCAAATTAACTTCGGGTTTGGATCAAATTGGTTCAATTAAACCAACTAATGATTTAAATCTGAACCAGATCTAAGTGGACCAAAATTACTCTGGATCATTTATCATTAATGATGAAATTAATTGAACTCAATTTTCAATTAATTAACGAGCGAGCAAAATTAATGCTACAGTAGGCATTATTTGGCAAAAGATATATTTTAATTAAAAAACATAAATATATTATGTTTCTTAATTGTAAATGCATGCAGATTTATAATGTAACGTTACTATTTTTTTTTAAATGTATTTAATTCTTCACAGCATGCATTAAACGGATAAAAATTCAGTTTATACCGTGAACTCTAAAAAATTATCTTCTGCAACTCCACGTTCTATACCGCCTCCGCTCGTTTCTTCGCCACGAACCCACGCCGCACATCATCTCACAGCGACGAACGCTGGTTGCCACACACCGCCTCCCCTTTTGTGCAGAAATTGCAAGAGGCAGCCTCGAATACGCCGCCGGCCAATACACAGAGACAAACTCCATGAGTGTTCATTCGAGGCCTTTTTAACGGCCGTTGATTACGGCTGCTTTTGATGCCGGCGACTGTGGCAGATTGCAACATGGACGCAATCTTGCTCGGCTACGGCAAAACTAGACGGAGACTGACTCCATTCAGGGCAGCGATTATTATCGCTGATCACGACTTAATTGTGATTTCGTCCAACAAATAGAATGAACAGAACTAAGTCATAATTTTGATTCAACGCAGAGGTAAGGTTTTAGGATTTATCATGCATTTAGAACGAACTACGCGCTCTGATACCAATGTAGATTTTATAATCTAAATGCATGATAGACGAATTAATTAAATGCGGTAAAAACTTACAGCGATCTCCCGCAGATCTGCAATCGGCAATGACGAAACTTGCTATCGGAAGAGCGATCACAGGATCGGAAAGCCCTCCGCAATTCCACAAACCAAATCCCGCCGCTTTGGATGTTCTCCTCTGACTCTCGTCGCACGATCGCGATTTTTCACCCTGAGCCTTGGACGGACCCCCTTTATATAGGGAAATACCCTAGGGGCATAATGGACATTTCCATTATGTGTAGTGGGGAACATGGGCCACGTTCCCCACTATCCCCATTTCTAACAATATATGCAGAGTTTCTTAAGGATGAGTGTCTTTAAGCCCACCCAATTTTTGCCCAACCGGGCGAACACCTAAAGCCTTATGCTCAACCGACCTTTATTCGGCTGATCTATATAAAGAGGTTTATGAGGTTAGGTGTCTTTAAGCCTACCCGGTCTTTGTCCGGCCGGGCTTACATAGAGAGACTTATGTTCGATCAACCTTTATTCGACCTATCTAGTATAAAGAGGTTTATGAGGTTAAGTGTGTTTAAGCTTGCCCGGTCTTTGCCTGGCTAGGCTTACGTAAAGAGCCTTATGTTTGACTAACCTTTATCCGATTGATCTAGTATAAAAAGGTTTATGAGACTAAGTGTCTTTAAGCCTTCCCGATCTTTGTCCAGCTTGGCATACATAGAGAGCCTTATGTTCGACCGACCTTTATCTTGTCGATCTAGTATAAAGAGATTTATGAGGCTAGATGTCTTTAAGCCCGCCCGATCTCTGTTAGGTCGGGCTTACATAGAGAGTCGTATGTTCGACCGACCTTTATCCGACCGATCTAGTATAAAGAGGTTTATGAGGCTAAGTGTCTTTAAGTCTGCCCAGTCTTTGCCCGGCGAGCATAGACAAAGAGCCTTATATTCAATCGACCTTTATTTGGGCTCGCGAGTATAAATAATTTTAGAGCCCGATCGGCCATTTCTCTGGCCGAGCTCTCTTGAACCCGACTGACCATTTACTAACCAAGCATATTATTTCTTTATTTTCAACATAAAGTCCTAGAGTCCTTATATCTAATCGGCTTTGTAACCGGTCAGCCTTATCCGAGTGTCCTGCTTTAGGGCCATGCGGGCAGGACCCAAGAACTTTAAGGCTAAACGATCAACAGAACCAAGTGCAGAATGCTCCTTTTACCCTAACTTGACCGCTACATCACCTTGACTTTAACCTCCATATCATCTTCTAGATTTGCTCGATATAACCTGTATCACTAGTCTCCCCTTCAAGTCTAGTCGAAAGAGGTGTAAGCGACTGACTTGACTCAAGTCCTATTTTTGCCCACTCGTCTTCTTACTTTGGTCATTTGACAGTTCGTGCTTGCACAGACATGAACTTAAATAAATATACTAATTACTTAGATAGAAGAGAAAGGATCAAAGGGGGAATCAGCAGAGGCAAGAGGAAGGTAACACGAGAAGAAAAGGAGAGGGCTTGAGGCTTTGTATGCGTGGGAGGAGAAGGGAAGAGGTTGGCGTCGAGTTGGGGAAGCCGAAGAGCTCGGCGTCGCAAGAGCGGAACGACGTCGGGAGAAAGGGGATGGCGCGGGTGAGGGGTTCGGCGATGGGAGAAGAAAAGAAAAGGAAAAAAGGAAAAAAAAAATAAAACTTTTCCTCGTTTAAGTGGGTAGCTTAAATATGCTTTCGTCCCAAAATTTTGGAAGAAAATTAATTTGTCACGGATCATAAATTTTTTAAAATATTATTTTCGTCGCCAATTCTGCAACAAAAATAATATTCGTCATAAAAGTTATTTTTTCGCAAAGTTAGCTATGACAATTTTAGGACAAATATTATTTTTGTTACAGAATTGGCGACGAATTTGGCAATGAATTTTTAATTCATTGCCAATTTTGTCACATATTTCATCCCAAATTTTGCGTCAATTTTGTGATTAATATTATTTTGTTGCAAAATTGGCGATAAAATTATTGTTTGTCGTCAAATTCATCCCCAAATTCGTCGTCAAGTTGGCAAATTTTCGTCCCAAAAATTTTTATTGTGAATTTTTTTTTATAAATTCATCCTAGAAAATTATCTTTTTTTATGTGTAGTGTCGATGCATAAAATCTTAGGTAAGGCTAATATTTGACTTTTGTCTTTCTTTTACTATTTTAAAGATTTTCCTCACCTAGCCAATACTAGTTTTAGATAGCAGCACTTAAAGATCTCACATTAAAATCCAATAAGACATGTTGTATTAATTTTTTCACTTATAAAGATGTCTGTAAAGGGATATATATATCGATTAATATTGTTTGATGTGTATAATTGAGTCAACTAAAACTTCATTCGAGGTGAATCATACTAACCTAAAGACTAAAGTGGATTGAACTTTAATTCAAAATAAGCCCATTTGGCTAAGAAAAATTATACTCTCTCTTAAATGAACCTTATATATATTTGGTGGAGCTAGGGCCTTTATTCTCTTATTCATTTGATGTCTTCATATGTAATTATTCATTTAAAAACACATTAGATCCATTAATTATATTTTATATTAATAATAATAATATTAAACTTATTCATAAAAGTATTCCCAGGAATATAAAGGAAATTAGTTTGGATACATTATTATTATCGATCGAATTTACTCTCAACTACCAACTACTCCATATATCATTAATGCAATTAAGACATTCTATTTCAATTTATCACTATAAAACACCCTCCCTGCTCCCATTCCCCTACACACCACACCACAAACTCGGACGACTCCCTCTCCCGTTCTTAATCGATGGCTCGATCCCTTGCCTTGGTGGTGGTGCTCGTGTTCATCGCCCTCCTGGCAGGGTTCCAAGCCGACGCCGCAGTCACCTGTGGCCAAGTGGCCTCTGACCTGCGGCCGTGCATTCCCTACGTGACCGGTCAGGTGTCGGCGCTGCCTCCAGCCTGCTGTAACGGGGTGAAGGGCCTGAATAGCGCCGCGCAAACCACCGCCGACCGCCGTGCGGCGTGCAATTGCATCCGCTCACAGGCATCTGGAATCTCCGGCCTCCAGCCCAACCGCCTTTCCGGGCTCCCCGGCAGCTGCGGCGTCCACCTCCCATTCCCCATTAGTGCCTCCACTGATTGCTCCAGGTCATTAAGATAACTATATATATTTTCTAAACCTATAATACTAATCGTCATCATTATATATATAATATATTATATTATATTATCAAGTCGTGTTATATTCTAACTATTTGACGGTCAACTTTTACTAATCGTCATCATATGTTATGTTTGTGAATTTGATCGTGCAGTGTGAGCTGATGGACGGGACCGTGTGGACCAGATACTAGCCGAGTTATAGAGAGATGTATCGAATAAAATGGGAGGTCGAGATTTACACTTGTGATACTCCCATCGCCTCTATAGCTTCGATCGATCGATGCCGAGGCTTGTTATCGTTCTATATATCATCGTCTTATTACGTCTATTGAGATATTCTAATATATATTTCTCGCTCATATCGTGTGAAATTCCCGTATACTTTTAGTAAATAGACATCCTCTTTCATACATCTAATGTGATACGGACATACTCGATCGTGATTATATTCATTTGATTTTAACTTTTTCTTCTTTTTTAATTAAAATATATACTCTTAATTTTCGAACTCTAATCCTTTATTATTATTATTATTATTATTATTATTATTATTATTATTATTATTATTATTATTATTATTATCTTTAGAAAATATTAGTAGAATATGGGAAAAATAAAATATCGGAATCAATTGATGATTAAACTTAATTTATTGCTTGTTAATAACTCTTTTTCATTGCTTTTATTTTTTTAAAAAAAAATTATTTAATTTTTTTACATAAGCCTGAGTAGTTGTTAATTAATGTTTCAAATTAAATAGACAGCACATGATATTCATGGAAAGAATTGAAATATTTTCTTTTTAAGTTAAATAAATTAAGCATAAAATTCTCGAATAGAATATCGAGGCTGGGTTTAAAGCTAGTTTGCAACTATGATTATAGCAATTGGATGAGAAAGACTGCCATAATTAGTACGTATGTGCTAGCTTGCTCCATATTTAAATTATGATATTCATTGAAATCTCCAAATTATTGAGATAGAGATCCATGTTGAACTGAAAGAATTATCCTGGTCTTATACTGAAACACTAACCGACAAGATTAGAAGACACATAAGCATATGATATCAAATGCATAGATATATAAACATTAAAACACTTAACAATATTTTTTTCCAAATTTTTTGTATAAAAATAAGAAGTAATCCTAAAATTATCAAACACCACTTCAAATCCCCGGCAATGGCACCAAAATTTGATACGCGCTCTCGAGTGTTGTACTACGAGAGCTTATCAAATTATAATTAAAGTTACCGAACCCCTCTACACTAAAGTAGTATAGAAATGATTCTGATCGTCTCACAAGGAATATAATGATAGGATGATATCTTCAGGATTGATTATTGCTTTAAATTTTTAACATAAAAATGGAGAGATTGGTTTGAGTTCTAAACTATGATATGAAATAACAAAACAAGTATGAAACTAAACCTAACGAACAAAAGATCAATGCAAGTATGAAAATCTAGTCTAACTTAAACTATGGTTGCAAGGAAATTAAAGTAACATAAAGTAAGCATTGAATGAAATCTAGAGCATTAAAGAAATCTAATTTAACCTAATTACATCCAAACGAAGAACAGAACTTATAGAAATTAAAAGAGACAAGACAAGAAAAGAAAAAATTAACCAAAATAAAGTGCGCAAATTTAAACCAAACTATTGGAAGAAGCATTTTGTCGAACACCTTATGAGCATGAATCAAAATAACATGAGTACGTGCTTTGAAACATGGGAGAACAGCTTAAGTACAGAAACATTAAACAATCAACCACGCAAATCAACATATCAACCATTGAAGAAGAAGCTTGCTATCCAGATCTATGTGAAGAAGTAAGAACTGTCGATAAAGAAGCTTCCGCTCATCTAACCTGAAGAGGGATGCTCGAAGATGGTAGATGGTGGCCAGATCTGAACAAGGATGAACTGAGGCCAATAGTGGCTGATCGGAGAAGCTCAGAGGTGGCCAGAGGTGCGGATGAAACTAATCCTCCTCCTCTAATCACGAAGAGGAAGCTTGCGGTGGTATCGGGTGTCGAAGGGAAGATGCACCTGTATGAGTCGATGGCGTCGGCGAATGGCATGAGATCGAGACCAAGAAGGGATGGCGGCGTAGATTGAGATGGAGAGGAAGATGGTCGGGCAACGGCGGTGGAGTGGAGGTGGACCGTCAGCCCCTTTGGTGGAGTGGATGACGAAGCCAGAAGAAGTGGCGTGCGACATTTTTTTTAGCGTAGAAACCCAGTGAAGAGATGTCCACTGTGCTTCTTGAGTTTTATCTCCCAGATCCGATCTGACAGCCTTGATCAATTCAGATCTGATGGAGCGGCTGAGATCAAATATGATTGAACGGTAGAGATCAACTAGAGCCTGTTGATTGGTTAGGATGTCTGGATCAAGATGAGCAGCTCAGATCATCCCAGATCTACACAGATTAACCAAAATCAATCAGATCTTGATGAACGGCTAGAATTAATCAGATCTAAATCTTTTATTTAATTTCCTTTAGATTTGATCCAATGACTCAAATTTCTTCAGATTGGACTTCTCCTTGACTCAAGTCTTGAGATTCAATTTGGTTCAACTTGAGCTCAATCCCTAGAAAATAAAAGTACATGATTATAAATAGAAATTCATAAAAATATGAAGAATTATAACAAAACCCATAATATGAATCCAACTCAATAAACATGATAAGAATCCATAATTAATCATATGAAAGAAATAAAATATGGAAATTAAGGGCAGGAATAATGCATCAAAATGCTAGTTATCAGTATTCTCTATGCCTAATAGTAGCCCAGCTTGATAGTCTACTTCCTTTTTCAACTTGACCATCTTTGTGCTCGTGTTGGAAGTAGAGAGTTCCAATTCCTCCACCCATTCCTTCATAATTTTGTTATCTCTCTCTAAGTCCACCACTAGATAGCTTAAATTTAACTCGATGGCATAAAAATGAAAATAATGGTATTGAGAATGTTATTAGAAAGATATTACCCATTTAAAGAAGTAATATCACAAACCTACCATGGTTGTAGTCTGAGCATACTCATCATCACATTCAAAAATAGAGAGGTCCCTCAATCATCTCCTCATGCTTGCCCAAGCCTCAGCCAATGATCCTTGTAACTTCACTACCCCATAAGAAGGGAAAGTAGAAATCATCCATATTGGGATAGCAAACCACAAGTGAAATTAAATTGGCAGTCTCGGTTGAGAGGACAATTCGGCCAGGAAGAAGAGACGCTCGGGGTAAGGTCTATTGGTAGTGTTGAGCGGGTGGAAGATGGTGCCACTATGTTTCTCCTGTCGGCAAGAGAATTCTCACGGAGGATTAGGGCTGGTTGGTCAGGTCGATCGAGTAGACGTATAAGGCACAGAAGAACAACTGGTTGGCCTTGAGTAGAATAAAGAAATAATTATCCCTCCACTCAGTACCTTGAAGAGGCATCGTGGTAAAAATAGTAGTTCTAGGACAGGCATAAAAATGGAATAGACCATCAACTATTTATCGAGGGTAAAATTTATAAAGAAAAGATTGGGGGGTTAGAGGTGTTAGTTAGAGCCCTAGAGCCAATCATATGATGATCGTTGTATGGACTCGATGTATCATATTCCTATATATATTTATAAAGACATTTCTTTATGGTTATTATACTTACTTGTATTGGTGCCAAATAACTAAGTATAATAGCGTCCTTGAGTAGAAGGTTCTTATCTATATCAATCGATTAGTTGAATTGATAGTGAGATGATATAGAGAACACTACTCTTAATCATTCCTAGTCAAGTATTAACATTCAGGGACAATGTCAATGTGATGAGACTAGCATGTAAGTCAACTAGATGACTTGATCTCACAAGTCATGGATATAAAGATATCAAGTTGACACATGAGTATGCATTGGAGAATGTATACTGAATGACCTGCCATGAGAAAGTATCATGGATCGTTATATGAGTATCATTTACTTTCTCATGTGACTAATAGTATGACTATCAGTCCTTGGACCTGAAGTCACCATGGTTCCCTACATAAGGAGTTGCATACTTTGGCTTCGTCAAACGTCACCCATAACTGGGTGGACTATAAAGGTGATTACTGGGTATGTAACAAATTATGCGGAGGGATATGAGTGATGTAGATGGGATCTATCCCTCCGATATGACGGGAGTGACATCATGATTCTTGATAGAGCGAGACCACTAAGTGCATAGTCATGTCCAAATGAGTCAATATGAGATATTGAGCTCATTTGTTTAGAGTGAGTCTACTTGGAGTTCAAGATATAAAATGATTAGAGGATGGCATGGTCTATGCCTCATTTGATCAATTTAGATGTCAATGATAGAAGGACATTGTCATATATTGTAAGAGTCACAATTAGTAGTCACAAAGGTGATGTTGGACCTCAACATTCTTGTTACTTGGGTAGTAATGATGTGTTGCTAGATACCGCTCATTACTTATTCTTCTAAATGAGTTTAGGAGCATTGCCAACGTTACAAGAACCTATAGGGTCACACACAAAGGGCAATTATATGGAGAATAATTTCATATGATGGACCAAGAGGATTAGGTTCATGTGATGAACCAAATTGGATTAAGAGTAATCCAAATTAGACTAATTGAGTTGGACTTAATTTGATTCATGTGTTGAATGAGTCTAATTTAGATTATGACTCATTGAATCAATTTAATTCAATGAATAGGGATTCATTAAATCAAATTGACTTGAACCAATGGTTAGATTTGATCAACCATGGGAGATAAATGAGTCAAGTTTGACTTGACTTGAGAGGGAAAATGAAGGGTCAAGTTTGAGTTGACCAAATGCCACTTCATTGTGACATGGCATGGGGGCCGACCAATGATGATGGTCCACATCATCAAGGCTACATCAAGTGTGTGCCACCTCATGAGGGAGACCAAGAGTCATGACTTTTGGTATTACATGGAGGTTTAAAAGCCTCTAAAAGTGGTCGACCACTTAATTGTGTGCATTAAGCATTTTTGTGTGCTAATTGAAGTCATCTTCTTCCTCCTCTCTTCTCTACTCTCCCTCTCATCCTCCATTGCCGTGACCACCAAGAGTACTAGCACACTCTAAGTGGTTTCTTCTCCACCTTTTGTCCGTGTGGATACTTGTAGAGGAGTGTTCACTTGACACTATACGAGATCCGACATCTTTTTGGATGAGCGGGATAAGCGAAGGGCTTCGCTACAAAGGTATACTCTCTTTTCATGTAGATCTAAGGTAGATCTTCCGACCCTTCCAGTACCCGAAGTCATCTCCAGTGAATAGCGGGAGGCGGGCTGTACTGTAGCATTCTTGAAGGGCCATTTTAGATCAACTATATAAAAATAAACAGCAAGAAAATCCCAGGACTTGGTCCTGGATTAGTAGTGCGGGAAGAAGAAAATAGAACACGAACTCGGGTGGTGTTGCACCAACCTAAAGCAGAAACCGATTCGAGAAAAGAATTAAAATGTAGCTATAAAGCTAAATTCTAATTGACTCCGAAAAATCTGAAAATACCACGAAAAATTATTTTGAATGGTGGTTGCACCGATTCAAAATGACCCCGCTCTGATACCAATTGATGGATCAAAAGCGCTAGAGGGGGGGGGGGTGAATAGCGCTCGTGGCTATTTTAGCGATTTACGAAAATCGTTCGAGTAAGTAACGCAGCGGAAATGAAAAGTAAAGTAAATACAAAGACACAATTGATTTACTTCGTTCGGAGCCTATTTCGACTCTTACTCGAAGGCCCACGGTCCTTGACCGCTTTCGGTGGGCAACAACTATATAGCGCAAATCTTTACAAGTGAATAAGTACAAGTAAGTGCAGTAAACGAAACTATACCAACGAAAAAGAGAATAGAGAACTTTGGATTGATTCGTTGGAGTAGCAGAGCGTTGTTGAGGCGTTTAGCAGTAGCACACGGAAGAGCAGAGTTTTCTGTTCGAAGTTGATGATCTGAGCTGCACCTCGAGGCCTCTTTTTATAGCTCTGTAAGGTCTGATCCAGATCCCCAAGTCTCAGGATCAGATTTGACCCGAAGCGGATCGGTCGACCGATCCTTATGTTCGGTCGATCGATCAGATGATCTCCACCGCATCTCATCTGTCGATCCGTCGCTCCGCTTCGATCTGGTCAAACTTTATCCCTGCGTTCGGTCGACCGATCCCAAGGTTCGGTCGACCGATTAGTCTCCTCTGACCCGCACACCTCGGCTTGATCCAGTCGACACCTATCCCAGGTTCGGTCGACCGATCCCTAGTCGAACCCGGTCCAGCTTCTGGAGATCTGATGTGGTAGCTTGGAGGTTCGGTCGACCGATCCCAATGTTCGGTCGACCGATCCTGGTCAGTTCTAACCCTGCATAAAACTGTTAGTTACCTGCAAAACAGAGTTAGAACACAAAAAGATAACACGATAAATAAAATTGTCAGTCATCGGACTGACCGGGTCTAACTTCAAGTTTCCGACCGGAAACCCTAGGTCGACCCGACGCTTACTGTTCCCTCTACGGGGAGCGCGTCCTCACCTACTCCACTCAGGAGATTTTACCTTTTGCCAGTGCGATCCTCCAGATCGACTGAACTTTTGCTCAGCGTCCGATGCTTCCGGTCTTCATGCTGGATGTCCGGTCCTCGACCCATCCAGTCTTCTACCCGGTTCGCGACACCAGGATTTTAACCTAGGGTTACCAGCCCTAGGATTTTTGCCCGAAGCGCCGACCCGCCAAGACTTCCCGCATAGGGTTACCACCCCCTATGACCTAGGGTTGCCGCTCCCTAGGGTTTTCCTTTTGCCTAACCGCAGCTAGGACTTTTCCCCACCTAGGGTTACCACCCCCTAGAGTTTTCACCTTGCCTAACCGCAGCTAGGACTTTCCTGAAACACTTAGTCATACACATTAGATAAAAATCAAACTTAACTTTGAATCTCTTTGCCATTATCAAAACTAAGGTTCGATCGTCGGATGCTTCCCGCACCAACACGAAGAAGGAGAGATAGGAGGCTTTGTTTCTAGCATCCCTTGGAGCTTGGTGGTGGTGGCCGAACCTCATTTTCTCTTGGAGTTCTTGTGGTGGCCGAAACTTGCTTGGAAAAGAAGGAAGCTTGGGTGGTTCTCGTCTCGGTAGATCGTCGCCCACACGACGTCCGAGATAAAAAGAGGAATATGATAGAAGATCAAGAGGTTGTTGCTTACAAAGAAAGGTATAACTAGTAATTCTATTCCGCATCATACTAGTTTTCTTTGTATAGATTTTTAAATACCAAACATAAGAGGCATATGATTCTAGGTTTTGAATTTGTGATTCAAGTTTGTGTTCTTTTATTTTATTTTTTTTATTTTGTGATTTGATTGTTCCTTTTGGTTAAACCTAGGGTTACTATAAGGAAATTAAATATTAAATTTCGTTGAAAGTCTTTGTCTAGGAAGTGGTGGATGCTCCCATACCCAAGAAGGCCTAGTGCCTCGCCATATTTAACCTGGAAGTCAATCTCTGAAATTAATATTTAATTGAATTTGTAACATGGGTGGATTTGAATCAATAATGTTAAGTATCGTTTGCGATCCAAGTCTAAACCTCTAAGAACAGATAAGTTAAATTTGAAATCAATAATGTTAAGTTCCGTTTGTGATTCATAATTTAATTTCTAAAGAACACAATAGGTTGTTAGGAATTGTTCTAGACTTGTACAAAATTTTTGTATAGGGAAACCGGTACGATATTCCGAGTATCAACCAACAAGAAGTGAATAGGATATGTTATCTATGTAGCTAATTGGTTGACTATGAGCATATGTGGTGACAGTATGGGTTGGGTGCCCCAGGATAAGCTCCGGGGAGGACCCTTCCAAATTTGACTGTTAATTTATTAATGTTAGCTTTGGCTAAATGACTGCATGTTCTCTAGGAGGTACCTCTAGGTTCATGGGATTGTTGACTGACTCTAATTGTGGTTACCGGATATGTGACATATTCACCCTATTAGCTACGTAGGATCACTTGTGCATGTTATATCTCTCTTTCTTATATCGTAATTGGGTTATGTTTTGTTTTCTTTATTTGACTTCTAGTTGCTAATCTACTACTTCATGGATGTCCTGTTAGACATTTTGGGTTGTGCTTGCTTGGTCGTAGACTTGATGTGCGTAGATCTTGTGATCATTTATGCATGTTTGGACGCACATCTACTTGTATTTCATAGCATATTCTATGTTTATTGCACCATATTTCTTTATAATGTCATACTTACATTATATTTGTTCAGAAATATGCTCTTTGCTTGTTTTCTTGTTGACAAGACGTTATTTGGAGCGAAAATGGAGCAAAAGTGCACACAGGAACTTAGGCCGTGCAAGGCCACACGGCCGTGTGGCCATGAGCATGTTCCGGCCGTGCCAAATGGCATGGCCGTGCTTGCAATCCAGAGATGAAGAGGGCCTTGGCTGTGCCGAGTGGGACGGTCGTGCCAATCAACCCGTGGCCAAGCAGCACACGACCGTGCCAAATGGCACAGCCATGCCAACATTTCAGAGGGGAGGAAGGCCACGGCTGTGTGAATTCACACGGCCGTGTGACCTCGGTAGAGACGAAGAAGGCCACGGCCGTGTGACCCCACACGACCGTGTGACCCCACACGACCGTGTGACCCCACACGACCGTGTGACTCCACACAGCCGTGTGACCCCACACGGCCGTGTGACTCAATCCGAGAGGAAGCCGTGTGAGGCCATGTGGATTCCACATGGTCGTGCGATGAAGAACACGGGCTGTGCCACGCCAAAACATAGTTGTGCTGAATTCTGGGCAGATTGCAGACCGATCGTAATTCAGCCATAACTTTGTGCTCCGTTAGATTTTCGGGCTGTTCTTTATATCAAAACGTATCTGACTTCAAGATCTACAACTTTGCTTCAGATCCAACATAGAGAAAGAATTTTTTCCCATGCTAAATGGCACGTCCGTGCCTCCCAACCGCGGGTTCAACTGGACCTCTGCCCAAACTGTAGACCAAACTTCAAACTGCAATAACTTTCGGCTCGGTTTGAACCAGGGCTCGATCCAAGTATCAGATTTAAGATAATTTCAAGGGCTAAAAATTTAGTTCAGGGTGAATCACAAGAAAACATGGTTTAATGGGTGAAAAACCTGATTTACCGGACGCTTGTAATCCGGATTTTCCTGGGCAGCGTAGAGGAGGTATAAAAGGGTCAAGAACCCTATTCTTTGATCATCTTTGGTTCGGGGACTTCGTCCCTCTCCTTGGGAAATGATTTTATCCTTTGGGGGAAACCCTAGAGCTTCATCCACCACTGTCTCTCGATGTTCCGTCCATCTCCAGAGAAAGGGGGCATCTCCAAGACATCAGAAACCTCGGCAAGCATCGCTTCTTCCCTTCCTTCTTATATCAAGGGTTGTAAGTATGTTCTTCTTTATGTTTTGGGGTTGTTCTTCCCCCACAATGGAGTAGACATCCTCTTCTAGGATTAGAGAGTATTTGTAATGCGATGGAGATGTAGAACTATGTAGATTCACTTTGTTTCTATATGATGACTTGTTAATGTCTTGTTCATGCTTGTGTGAGATGTTTATGTTTCTATTCTTTGATTGATTGATGTGGAGGATTGTTGATCCCGCAAAGGGGATACCTTAGAGCGTATTGACCAAGGTACCCTAGTGACAGGGGTAACCCTTTCCGGGCGTCTAAGACGTTCCCTCAAAAGGAGAGACAATCCCTTAGGAACTGCTACTCTTGTAAAGAGAGTGTTCTAGATCATATACCCGAGGGGCCCTAGTGACAAGGGTAACCCGTTCACGGACGTCTAGGACATTCTCTTGAAAGGAGAGGCAATTCCTCCATAAGGAAGTAGGTAACCATACTCAACCTCTACCCTTATCCTTATTGTTCTTTATTAGATATGTATCCCAGTGATCTACCGAGGCGCCCTTGTAACAGAGGGGTTAACCGTTACAGGATTTCACAGGGATCATCTCTACGTGATACTTAGGGATACTGGTCAATCTAACTTCTTGCAAGAGCATTGACATAGATGATAGAAACTAAACAATCTATGTAGTATCTCCTAGTATTATAATGAAACCGAAATCCTAGAATCCATATCCCAAAGCTCATTCCCTCCAAGATCGATTCTATCTCTTCTCTCTCTTCTCACTTTCCTCTTCTCTCTCTCTTACTCTCCTTTCTCACCAATCTTAGGTTTGTCTAGATAACTTACTTTGCGATATCTTTAGTGGTTAATCAACAATCCTTGTGGATTCGATATTTTTATTATTGACGACGAAACCGTACACTTGCAGTTGCGTAACAAGACTCATGATATCTACATTACAAGTGAGGATGATTCTCAGGATATGACGGAAGGCCCTCGAACAGAGTAGACGAGGAGGCGGGATGGATGCATGATACTGTCCGCTGTCCAAGAGTGCAGAGCATATTGGATTCATCACAAGGGACTTTGTTTCTTTATTTTATAAGAGGGGAATGTTATGGGAATTACTGTTCTTATTCGGTAAACCTTTAGTGATATGGTCATTTCTATTGGTTATGATAGTTTCCTTGTTGGTACTGCATTATGATTGTTCGAATAATATTGATGAGAGAGTAGTAACAAAAAAACTTGAGAGGTAGTCGCGGGATATTTCAGTTGGTATCAGAGCATACTCCTAAGGGACAGCATGCGCAAGCCATCTCGTTAGGAACTCGACTACTTCAGCCAGCAAGTTTGTAAGATTTACATTATTATAGTTCATTATTTAATATGATAACATAGTCATACTATGATTGACATACTGATATGTATTTATGAGGCACGAATGAGATTAAACCGGAAATGTACAGGTTATGACTGGTCGAAGGAACAACGATGAGATTGGTGGTCAGAACAACCAGTTCCTAGAGGGACTTACAACACTTCTACGGGAGCATAATCGGATTCATGGGGAGCAGATTCAGTAACTATTTCAGGCTAGGGAATAGGAGAGCATACCTAGACGTCCTACCCCCAGTGCACACCCGGTCTACAAGCAATTTCGAGAACTTGGACCAACGGAGTTTAAGGGCACCACGGATCTGATCGTTGCAGAAGTATGGATTCAATCTCTGAAGATGATATACGACTTCATGCAGCTTACAAATGTGGACAAGGTCAGGTGCACGATATTTATGCTGTGAAATGATGCACGAGTATGGTGGGAAGGTGCACGGTTGACAGTTGATGTGGCTACATTGACATGGGCTAATTTCAAGGAGGTGTTCTACGGGAAATACTTCACTGCTGACAACAGAACTCGACTGGCAAGGGAGTTCTTGGAACTGTGCCAGGGAGATTTGATGGTGGGTGAGTATGTCAGGAGGTTCAAGAGGGGACGCTACTTTGTACCCATGATTGCCAGCCAACCGGTCGAGGAGCTGAAGCACTTTACAGAGGGATTGAGAGCTTCCATTTGCCATGATGTCAGACTAAGTCGGGTCACCACCTTCAAGGAGGTAGTTGACCAAGCACTGATGTCTGAAAGGGACAGAAACGACATGATCAAGGAAGCCCGAAACAAAAGATTAAGTTATCAGGGAAGGGATCAACAAGAGTCGGGCAAGAAGAAGTCATTTTCTAGCCAGCATCAGGGCAAGCAACTGCCTAAACAGACACAGCCACGTCAGTAATTTCTGAAATCACAGCCAGCTGAAGGTACTGCTTCCAAGGTTGAGAACAAAGTTCGATGCCTCAAGTACGAGAAGATTCATGCTGGACAGTGTCTGATGGGTACCGATGTTTGCTATATGTGTAAGAAGACAAGGCATTTTGCTAGGGGTTGTCCTCAGCTCAAGGAGCCAACCAAAGGAAGGGTATTTGCCATGACTCAACAGCAGGTGGATCTAGACACGGCTATTATCACAAGTATGATTCTTGTTGCCAGTATACCTGCTCATGCATTAATAGACTCTGGTGCCACCCATTCATTTATATCTGCGGCTTACATTGCAAAATTGTGAATTACACCTGAACGAATGATTAAGGGATATAGTGTTTCTTTGCCTTCTGTTGAGGAATTACACAGTAACAGGGTGGTAAGAAACTGTCAGATGATGAAGCAAAATCATATCATGGGTGCAGAACTTATTGTGTTGGATATGGTGGAATTTGATATAATCCTCGGAATGGACTGGCTGACTCAGCACGAGGCAGTCATCGATTGCAAACAACGGACCGTTAGGTTGAAGCTACCTACCGAGGAATTCTTCATTTTTCATGCAGTACCAAGACTGACCTTTCCTCACATGATTTCAATGTGTAAAGCTCGACGAATGCTAAAAAAGGGGTGTGAGGGCCTCTTAGTTAATATCACGGTTAAATCAGAGACTCGGCGACCAAGTTTGGAGGAAGTGGAGGTAGTACGAGACTTTCTAGAAGTGTTTCCAGAGGATGTTGCAGGGCTACCCCCGATTCGGGAGGTGGAGTTCGGAATAGAATTGGTACCGGGAACTACACTGGTGTCAAAAGCACCATATCGACTGGCGCCAACCGAAATGAAGGAATTGAAGGAGCAGTTGTAGGAATTACTGGATAAGGGATTTATTCGACCAAGCGTATCATCATGGGGAGCATCGGTGTTGTTTGTACGTAAGAAAGATGGGACTATGCGTCTATGCATCGATTACAGGGAGATGAATCGAGTTATAATTAAGAACAAGTATCCATTGCCCAGGATCGATGACCTGTTCGACCAATTACAAGGAGCAACAATGTTTTCAAAAATTGACTTGAGATCAGGATATCATCATATGAAGGTGAAGGAGAAGGATGTGCACAAAACAGCATTCAAAACCCGATACGAGCACTACGAGTTCTTGGTTATGCCATTTGGACTTACTAATGCCCCAGCAGCATTCATGGATTTGATGAATCGGGTCTTTCGCTCTTACTTGGACCAGTTCATTATTGTCTTCATTGATGATATACTAATTTGCTCTCGAAGCCGCCAAGAGCATCGTATGCATTTAACCACGGTGCTCCAGACATTGAAGGATCATCGGTTGTACGCAAAATTTAGCAAGTGTGACTTTTGGTTGAATCAAATACCATTTTTAGGGCACATTATCTGAGGGAAAGGGATAGAAGTGGATCCGATCCGGCCAAGGTTGAGGCAATCCGGAATTGGGGTACACCAAAGAATGCTACCGAGATTCAGAGTTTCTTGGGGTTGGCAGGCTATTATCGGAGGTTCATCCAAAACTTTTCCCGGATTGCTCTGCCTCTGACCTCGCTAACTAAGAAGGGGGTAAGATATGAGTGGACAGACCAGTGCAAGAAAAGTTTTGAGGAGCTGAAAGAAAGATTGACGACATCACCAGTGCTTAAGATACCGGATGGTTCTGGACAATTTGTGGTCTACACCGACGCCTCCAAAACTGGATTAGGGGCTGTGTTGATGCCAAATGGAAAGGTTATTGCATATGCCTCACGTCAGTTGAAGGGGCATGAGTAGAATTACCCTACACATGATCTGGATTAGTGGGAGTCATTTTTACTCTAAAGATTTGGAGGCACTATCTTTACGGGGAACGATGTGAGATTTTCACAGACCACAAAAGTTTAAAATATTTCTTCACACGGAAGGAACTAAATATGAGACAGAGATGGTGGCTGGAGCTATTGAAGGACTATGATTGTAACATCAACTACCATCCATGTAAGGCCAATGTGGTAGCAAATGGGTTGAGCCGTAAATCCGCAATGTTGTTGCAGTTAACCACCCAACAACAGTTGATAGCAGACTTTCGACGGCTAAACTTAGAGGTAGTAGCACCAAAGGAACAACTTAAATTGACAGCATTGACCTTAAAATCAAATTTACTAGATCAAATCCGAGAAGGATAGATGATGGATCAGCAATTAACAGAATGGAAGCAGAGGGATGAGGAAAAGGGGTATACCACTTACACGACAGTGGATGGAATTGTGCGATACAAAGGTCGCATCTGGGTGCCTAAGATGGGGTCACTCAAAGAGGATCTCTTGAATGAAGCACACACTACCCCCTGCTCCGTTCACCCTTGAAGCACCAAAATGTACAAGGATATGCAATTATTATACTGGTGGCCAGGTTGTTGGTTGCTACTCGGAAAGCCTATAGGTTCCATTGTACAAAAATTTTGTACAAAGGTCTGAACCTTTTCCTAGCTACCATGTGTTCTTTTAAATTAAATTTTGGATCTCCTGCGGAACTTAACACGTTTGATCCAAAACTTAATCTATTTGTTCTTTTAGGTTTTGACTTGGATCTCCTGCGGAACTTAACACGTTCGACCCAAGTCTCCTTAAGTTATTAATTCCATTAAATATCAATTTCCATAAAAGGTTCCCAGTACTGACGTGGCGAGGCACATGTCCTTCTTGGATATGGGAGCAACCACCACCGACTAGACAAAACCTTTAATAGAAAGCTAATATTTAATTTCCTAAAATAACTTTAGGTTAACCAAAGAGAACAATCAAATCACAAGGAAAAGAAAGAAACAAAAGAACACAACTTCGAAAAAACATATTCGAAATACTAGAACGTAAGCCTCTTGTATTTGGTATTATTTCCATAAATAACTAGCATGATGCGGAAATAGAAATTACTAGTTATACCTTGTAGAAAAACCTCTTGATCTTCTACCGTATTCCTCTTCTAACCTCGGACGTTGTGTGGGCAACGATCTTCCAAGATGAGAAACCACCAACCACCTTCTTCTCCTCCAAGCAAGGTTCGGCCACAAAGGAAACTTCACCAAGGAGGAAAAACAAAATACTAACCAAGCTCCAAGAGATGCTAGCTTTCTCTCCTTCTTCTTCTTCTTCTCCGAGTAGTATCCGGCCACCACAAGAACTCCAAGGGAGAGGGAGAGGTTCGGCCACCACAAGAGGAAGAGAAGGAGATGATGGCCGACCACACCAAGGAGCAAAAGAGGAGAGGAATAATAGATGTTGTGTCTTATGAAGGCACCCTCACCCCTTCTTTTATATTCCTTGGCCTAGGTAAATTAGGAAATTTAATTACAACAAATTTTCCTTAATTTCCTTGACATGATTTAATTGAGAAAAATAAAATAATATTTCCCAATTAAACAATGATGGCCACATCAAGAGGAAACAAATTGGACAAGTTTTAATCAACAATTAAAACTTTCCTTATTTGTTTCCGGAAATTTTAAAAATAAAATTTCTCTTTAAAATCTCTTCATGGTTAATAAAAGGAAATATCTATAATTTTAATTTTATTAACATGTGAATAATTTTAAAGAGAAAATAAAAACTCTCCAATCTACAAATAAGGAAAGAGATCTAATCTCTTTCTTTAATCTTTGTAAAACTTTTACAAGAGAGATATTTTAATTTTAATTCTCTTTAAAATATATCTTCACATAATAATAAAATCTAAAATTAAATTTCTTTTTATTTAATTATGGCTGGCCCTACTAGCTTGGGTTCAAGCTAGGGCCGGCCACCTTAAATTCCCAAGCTAGCTTGGCTGGCCCCCTTTAGGTGGGTATAAAAGGTGGGTATATGTGGGTATAGTACTCTATAAATAAGAGGCTACGATAGGGACCGAGAGGAGGAATTGGTTTGGTCTCCGATAAAATTAAGCATCCCGTGTTCGCCTGAACACACAACTTAATTTTATCAATGATAATTCCACTAGAGAACTATCATTGAATTACCGCACCAATCCCAAATTACATTTTTGGGCTCCTTCTTATTATGAGTGTGTTAGTCTCCGTGTTTAAGATATCGAATGTCCACTAATTAAGTGAGTTACTAACAACTCATTTAATTAATATCTAAGTCCAAGAGTAGTACCACTCAACCTTATTATCATGTCGGACTAAGTCCACCTGCAGGGTTTAACATGACAATCTTTATGAGCTCCTCTTGAGGACATTATCAACCTAGTATCACTAGGACACAGTTTCCTTCTATAATCAACAACACACACTATGAGTGATACCATTTCCCAATTTATCGGGTTTATTGATTCATCGAACTAAATCTCACCCATTGATAAATTAAAGAAATAAATATCAAACATATGTGCTTGTTATTATATTAGGATTAAGAGCACACACTTCCATAATAACTGAGGTCTTTGTTCCTTTATAAAGTCAGTATAAAAGGAACGACCTCAAATGGTCCTACTCAATACACTCTGAGTGTACTAGTGTAATTATATAGTCAAGATAAACTAATACCTAATTACACTACGACTTTCTAATGGTTTGTTCCTTTCCATTCTGGTCGTAAGCTACTGTTTATAATTTATAAGGTACTGATAACATCATCTTCTGTATGTGACACCACATACTATGTTATCTACAATATAAATTAAATGAACAACTACAAACAAATGTAGATAATTAGACCAAATGTGATTCTTTATTCATAATGAATGTTTACAAAGCTTAGGCTCTCGGTATACACTTCAACAATCTCCCACTTATACTAATGACTAAGCTGCCATATCTTCTACCATACATCCGATTCCCATTCCCTCCACATGCCGATCGAAAGCTTTCGCCGGAAGGGCCTTAGTGAAAGGATCCGCTAGGTTATCCGCTGATGCAATCTTGGCGATGACAACTTCTCCTCGCTTCACGATATCTCTTATCAAGTGGTACTTGCGCTCTATATGTTTACTTGCCTTATGGGCTCGTGGTTCCTTCGAGTTTGCAATGCACCGTATTATCACAATAAATTGTGATGATTTTGGGCAAACCAGGAATCACATCTAAGTCCATTAGAAAGTTCCTGAGCCATACTGCTTCTTTAGCCGCCTCGGAGGCTGCTACATACTCAACTTCCATGGTTGAGTCCAAAACGCATTTCTGCTTAACACTCCTCCATGAAATGGCTCCACCTCCTAAAGTAAACACATAGCCCGATGTAGACTTACTGTTATCCCTATCGATTGGAAATCAGAATCTGTGTAACCCAGGGAGCAAATCATCTGCTTGGTAAACTAGCATATAATCCCTAGTCCTTCTCGGGTACTTTAATATATGCTTTATGGCAATCCAATGTCCTTGTCGGGTTACTCGATATCTGCTGACCATGCCTACGGCAAAACAGATATTCGGTCTCGTACATAGCATTGCATACATTAGGCTTCCTACGAAGCATAAGGAACTGCTTTCATGTCCTCTATCTCTTTTGATGTCTTTGGAGACATCTCTTTAGATAGAGCTACTCCATGTCTAAAGGTAAGAAACCTTTCTTGGAGTCTTGCATGCTAAAACGAGCAAGGATTGTATCTATATATGAAGCTTGGGATAGACACAACATTCTTTTCTTGCGATCCCTTATAACTTTGATCCCAAGAATGTGTGCACATTCTCCTAAGTCCTTCATATCAAATTGTTTGGACAACCATACCCTTACATCGATAATACCTTGACATTGTTGCCAATTAACAAAATATCATCTACGTATAGTACAAGAAATACCACCACGTTTCCGTTACACTTCTTATATACACAAGACTCATCCGGACTTTGAATAAATCCATATGATGGATTACTTCATTAAACCGGATGTTCCAAGACTTGAAGCTTGCTTCATCCATAAATGGACCGATTGAGCTTGCATACTAGATGCTCTTTGCCTTTTCAATAAATCCTTGGTTGCTTCATATGGATGTTCTCTTCAAGACTTCCATTAAGGAAACTGTCTTGACATCCATTTGCCAAATCTCATAATCCATATGATGGATAAGAGTATCCGGATAGACTTAAGCATGGCTACTGGTGAAAAGGTTTCCTCATAATCAATTCCCTCTTTCCGAGTGTACCCTTTGACAAGCCTAGCTTTGAAGGTTTCTACCTTCCGTCATCCCTCTTTTCCTTTTGTAAATCCACTTGCATCCAACGGCTTTTACACCATCGGTGGTTCTACAAGCTCCCGGACCTTATTAGAGTACATGGACTCTATTTGAATTCATTGCCTTTTGCCAAGATCTTGCATCTATATCTTGGAGTGCTTAATCATATGATGGGGATCAGTTCATGTTTACCGGGATCAAGTCGAAGACTCTCCCAAAAACATGAATCTTTCAGTGCATTACAACCCTCCCACTACGCTGTCTGTGGTTGTGTATCATGTGCGACACGTGTTGCGTCTCTTGTGGTACTTCATCTTGTCTTGTTGGCTGAAGTAGACATGTCCTCTCTAAGTTCTTCTAAAACAACTTTACTACTAGGCTTGTGATCCATTATATAGTCTTCTTCTAAAAGCGGGCATTGGTGCTAACAATGACCTTAGGTCTTTAGGACTATAAAATAAACCACCTTCGTTCCTTTGGGATATCCTACAAACACATGAACTTCTGACGAGATTCTAATTCATCTGGTTTCAGCACATGTCTTGGACTACCCCATATCCGAATATGTCTTAGACGGGTTTCGCCCATTCCACAATTCTATGGGAGTAGAAACCGATTTAGAAGGTACTAAGTTCAGAACGATATCTTCTGTTTCAGCGCATATCCCCAAAATTTTTAATTCTGAATAACTCATCATTGATCTAACCATCTCCATAAGAGTCCTATTCCTTCGATTGCTACACCATTCCATTGGGGTGTTCGGTGCAGACAATTGGGATTGAATCCGGCCTCGATAAGTAATTCCTAAACTCTCTAAGAGGTATTCGCCACCACGATCGTGTCTTGATACTTTACCTAGTCGTTTCTCCACATCAGCCTTGTATTCTTTGAACTTATCAAAGCACTCGGACTTGCGGCGCATTAGGTAAATGTATCCATATCTTGAATAATCGTCTATGAAAGAGACAAAATATTCAAAACCTCCTCTTGCCTGGACAGACATAGGACCACATAAATCAGAGTGAACCAACTCTAACACTTCTTTGGCTCTATACCCTTGGCCTTGAACGGCCTCTTGGTCATTTTACCTTCTAAGCAAGATTCACAAGTTGGAAAATTTTCCAACTCTAATGAACTTAAAAGTCCATCGGCTATAAGCCTCTGAATCCTACTTAAGTTAATATGACCAAGCCTTAGATGCCAAAGATATGCTTGGTTCATTTCTGAAGGTTCTTTTCTCTTATTAGAATTAGAAGATGAATTATAAATTTCCATGTTTTGCTTTGTGGAAGAATTTGGATTTAAAATATACAAATTGCCTACTAATGCACCAGAACAGATAATCACTTTATTTCTTTTAATAACTACATCGTTACTGAAAGAAACTGAATATCCATCTAAAAACAGTTTAGAAACTGAAATTAAATTTTTTCTAAAACTGGGTACATAAAGACAATTTCTTAAAACCAAATTTCTATTTCTACTAAAAGATAAGTAGACGTCTCCCACTGCAATAGTTGCCACCTTAGTAGCATTGCCCATGTAGACAGTAATCTTCCCTTCAAATAGTCGTCGGGTTTCTTGGAACCCCTGCAAGGAATTGCAGACATGATCAGTGGCTCCCGTATCTACACACCAGGTGCTGGTAGATAACACCGCTAAACATGTTTCAACAACTAGAGCATGAGATATACCTTTGTTTTGGTTCCTACGAGGACAATCCGCCTTCCATGTCTCCTTGCAGATGAAGCACTTGCCCTTGGCTTCTTCATTCCAGCTTTAAATCCGTACTCGAGATTTATTCACTTTCTTTCTGAACCAGTTTGTTTCTTCTTCTTCTTACCTTTCGGTTTAGAAGTAGAACCATTTTCAGCATAGTGAATTTGAGCATTGTGTGAAATAACCCTTCTGCTGCTTGAAGTTCCGTCAGTAGTTCCCCTAATGAATAAATCCTTTTATTCATATTATAGTTCAGGCGGAACTGCTCAAAACTTCTAGGTAGGGTTTGGAGGGTCATATCGATCTGGGTTTCCCCATCAATTTCTCCTCCAAGTATCTGTATTTCGTTCGGATAAGCCATCATGTTTAGGATATGATCCCTTACAGGAGTACCCTCTTGCATGGTGGTTGTTATTATCTTTCTCATAGCTTCTTGTCTAGAAGCCCTATCCCGATGACCAAAGAGTTCCTTGAGATTGTTCATAATATCATAAGGTTGGTAAATCTTTATCTTGATGTTGCAATACATTTGACATTG
Source organism: Zingiber officinale (assembly GCF_018446385.1). Lineage (NCBI taxonomy): Eukaryota > Viridiplantae > Streptophyta > Magnoliopsida > Zingiberales > Zingiberaceae > Zingiber > Zingiber officinale. The sequence continues at coordinate 75,081,870 of NC_055999.1, forward strand.
AAGCCAAAATGTAACACCGCGTCTCATCTGCTTTTACCCATTTCCTATGATATTCAATCTCCTCTTGGGTAGATTCACCGATGGGTGCATCAGGCAATGCTCAATAAGACAAATTTATAGCTTTCAGTGATAAGAACAATATCCGGGTTTCTTTTCCAATCTATGTAATTTGGTCCAGTAAGTCTATTTTGTTGAAGTATGATGGACGATGGGTTGAAAGTCATCCTAAGAATCACAAATAACTTTTGGTCGAACTCTAAATTTAGAATAATATTGATTCCTCAAACAATACTATTTTAAATTAACCAACACCTTAAACCACCGTGAATTTTGTATGCCACGTTAGTGTGGACAAATTCAACATTTGTAAAAGGAGGTTTTAACCCATTAATTTTATTATCTTGTCAACCTAACTTTTTGACAAATAAAATTAATAGTTGGTATTATTTGGTCACACAAATAATAGCAGTGACTCCGTTGAGGAGGATACTATTAGATGTGTCTAAGTGTACACCATTACTTGACACTAAGTCCATTAATAAGATTATGCCCCTTCCGTTGGGAAGATCACACGCTCTTAATTAACTTCCTATAGTCATCCATAAATGGAAGTATGTTCTAGTGATCCATGAACAAGCTCATCCGTTATGGAGGAAGGCACTCGAGCCAACGCAAGCTCGTTTGCATCACTTACAAACCGTAATGGAGACCATGGGATTTACTTAAAATCCCTCTCCCACTTAGTTATTTATAAATGAGGAATTTTAACTATGCTAGCCTACTAAACTTGTAAACTAACATGCACACATGATATAAAAGCAATAAATAGAAAATCTAATTTTCAACTATTATGGCTTTTATCTTTAATTGTCCTCCGTGTGTTGTCATCCAAAGCTGCCATATTTGGCCATCGCCACGGTCTAGCTGTCGCATCCATCTTGCTCCGAGTTTCACTGCGCCTCTGGTCCTTAGAAGGTTCCACGCTTTGCAAGATTCGATCCATGACATAAATAAATTTTACATTTTGATCCTATATTCCATAAAAGGAATGTACATGTATCTAGATCAAAATAAAATTCTAATAAAACTAAATACTCTGCTGTATTTTAATACAATCATGCACACACATATAAATTGCCCTTGACATGTCCAAGGGTCCAATCACACATAATTAACTAAAAGCCATAATAGTTGGATCCTGCATCCATAGAGTTAGCACATCCTACTATTAACACTTGCACTATTTATCGAGTTGATTTCCGACGAACTAAATACCAAAGTCCGACACGAGCCGCCGCGGAATACCGAATCTGTTGGTTGCTACTCGGAAAGCCTATAGGTTCCATTGTACAAAATTTTGTACAAAGGTCTGAACCTTTTCCTAGCTACCATGTGTTCTTTTAAATTAAATTTTGGATCTCCTGCGGAACTTAACACGTTTGATCCAAAACTTAATCTATTTGTTCTTTTAGGTTTTGACTTGGATCTCCTGCGGAACTTAACACGTTCGACCCAAGTCTCCTTAAGTTATTAATTCCATTAAATATCAATTTCCATAAAAGGTTCCCAGTACTGACGTGGCGAGGCACATGGCCTTCTTGGATATGGGAGCAACCACCACCGACTAGACAAAACCTTTAATAGAAAGCTAATATTTAATTTCCTAAAATAACTTTAGGTTAACCAAAGAGAACAATCAAATCACAAGGAAAAGAAAGAAACAAAAGAACACAACTTCGAAAAAACATATTCGAAATACTAGAACGTAAGCCTCTTGTATTTGGTATTATTTCCATAAATAACTAGCATGATGCGGAAATAGAAATTACTAGTTATACCTTGTAAAAAAAAACCTCTTGATCTTCTACCGTATTCCTCTTCTAACCTCGGACGTTGTGTGGGCAACGATCTTCCAAGATGAGAAACCACCAACCACCTTCTTCTCCTCCAAGCAAGGTTCGGCCACAAAGGGAAACTTCACCAAGGAGGAAAAACAAAATACTAACCAAGCTCCAAGAGATGCTAGCTTTCTCTCCTTCTTCTTCTTCTTCTCCAAGTAGTATCCGGCCACCACAAGAACTCCAAGAGGGAGAGAGAGGTTCGGCCACCACAAGAGGAAGAGAAGGAGATGATGGCCGGCCACACCAAGGAGCAAAAGAGGAGAGGAATAATAGATGTTGTGTCTTGTGAAGGCACCTCACCCTTCTTTTATATTCCTTGGCCTAGGTAAATTAGGAAATTTAATTACAACAAATTTTCCTTAATTTCCTTGACATGATTTAATTGAGAAAAATAAAATAATATTTCCCCAATTAAACAATGATGGCGGCCACATCAAGAGGAAACAAATTGGACAAGTTTTAATCAACAATTAAAACTTTCCTTATTGTTCAGAAATTTAAAAATAAAATTTCTCTTTAAAAATCTCTTCATGGTTAATAAAGGAAATATCTATAATTTTAATTTTATTAACATGTGAATAATTTAAAAGAGAAAATAAAACTCTCAATCTACAAATAAGGAAAGAGATCTAATCTCTTTCTTTAATCTTTAAAAACTTTACAAAGAGATATTTTAATTTTAATTCTCTTTAAAATATATCTTCCACAGAATAATAAAATCTAAAATTAAATTTCTTTTTTGATTTAATTATGGCCGGCCCTACTAGCTTGTGTGCAATTTAGGGCCGTCCACCTTAAACCCAAGCTGAGGCCGTCCCTAGCTTGGTTCCCGACCCCCTTTAGGTGGGTATAAAAGGTGGGTATATGTGGGTATAGTACTCTATAAATAAGAGGCTACGATAGGGACCGAGAGGAGGAATTGGTTTTGGTCTCCCGATAAAATTAAGCATCCCATGTTCGCCCCGAACACACAACTTAATTTTATCAATGATAATTCATTCCACTAGAGAACTATCATTGAACTACCGCACCAATCCCAAATTACATTTTTGGGCTCCTTCTTATTATGAGTGTGTTAGTCTCCCTGTGTTTAAGATATCGAATGTCCACTAATTAAGTGAGTTACTAACAACTCATTTAATTAATATCTAAGTCCAAGAGTAGTACCACTCAACCTTATTATCATGTCGGACTAAGTCCACTGCGCAGGGTTTAACATGACAATCTTTATGAGCTCCTCTTGAGGACATTATCAACCTAGTATCACTAGGACACAGTTTCCTTCTATAATCAACAACACACACTATGAGTGATACCATTTCCCAATTTATCGGGTTTATTGATTCATCGAACTAAATCTCACCCATTGATAAATTAAAGAAATAAATATCAAACATATGTGCTTGTTATTATATTAGGATTAAGAGCACACACTTCCATAATAACTGAGGTCTTTGTTCCTTTATAAAGTCAGTATAAAAGGAACGACCTCAAATGGTCCTACTCAATACACTCTGAGTGTACTAGTGTAATTATATAGTCAAGATAAACTAATACCTAATTACACTACGACTTTCTAATGGTTTGTTCCTTTCCATTCTGGTCGTGAGCTACTGTTTATAATTTATAAGGTACTGATAACATCATCTTCTGTATGTGACACCACATACTATGTTATCTACAATATAAATTAAATGAACAACTACAAACAAATGTAGATAATTAGACCAAATGTGATTCTTTATTCATAATGAATGTTTACAAAGCTTAGGCTCTCAGTATACACTCCAACACAGGTATGAAGAAAGATATAATCAAAGTAGTACATGAATGCCTTACATGTCAACAGGTAAAGACCAAACATCAGAGGCTAGCAAGACTACTGGAACCACTTCTGATACCTATCTAGAAGTGGGAAGAGGTCTTTATGGATTTTGTGGTGGGACTACCAACCTCACCTAGGGGATCAAATGCGGTGTGGGTTATCGTGGATCGATTGACAAAGTCAGCGCACTTCCTATTGGTAAAGACTACATTCACAATGACATGATATGCAGAATTGTATATACGAGAGATAGTGCGGCTACATATAATTCCGGCCTAAATTGTGTCAAACAGAGACCCAAAATTTACCTTCGGATTCTGGGAAAGTCTGCATCGTGGAATGGGTACCAGACTCACTTTTAGTACTGCATTCCATCTCTAGATGTGGCCAGTCCGAACGGGTGATTCATATTTTGGAGGACCTGCTACGAGCGTGTATAATGGATTTCAAGGGAAATTGGGAGTCAAAGCTACCCCTGATAGAGTTCACCTATAATAACAGTTATCAGGCCACAATAGGTATGACTCCATATGAAGCGTTGTATGGAAGAAAGTGCAGAACGTCGTTGCATTGGGATGAGGTCGGAGAGATGGCAGTTCTGGGCTCAGACATAGTAACCCAAACAGTGGAACTGGTAGAGAAAATTCGGAACAGAATGCAGGCAGCGCAAAGCCATCAAAATAATTATGCTGATCAGCGACGATGAGATTTGGAATTTGTAGTAGGGGATCACATATTCCTTAAAATGTCGCCAATGAAACGGGTACTGAGGTTCAGAAAGAAAGGGAAGCTCAGTCCAAGATATATTGGGCCTTTTGAGATCCTGGATAGGGTGGGAACTCGAGCTTACCGGGTTGCTCTACCACCAAATCTGTCCGAGGTACACAATGTGTTTCATGTATCTATGCTTAGGCGATACATTGCTAATCCATCTCATGTGATTTGACATGAGTCCATGCAATGGACGCCAGATCTGACCTATGAGGAACGGCCGAAACAGATCCTTGATCGCCAAGTCTGAAAACTGAGGAATAAGGAGATCAAGATGGTGAAGATCCTATGGGGAAATCAGCAGATGGAAGAGACCACCTAGGAAACTGAACAAGATATGCGCAATCGTTTCTTGGAATTATTCCGTAAGTTAAAATTTCGAGGATGAAATTTTTTTAAAGGGGTGAGAATTGTAAGATCTCCTCGAGTATATATATATATATATATATATATGAACTGGTACGACACGGCTTAAGGGAAAGAATCGACAAGATCAAGGGAGACAAATAGAGGAATAATTAACCTAAATTACCCTAAGCTAACACTAAGAAAATGAAAACAACCCTAGGTTATGGTTAATTGCCCTAAGTAGAAGGATTAAAACCTAGGTATAAGCGGTAGCAACTCCCCTGCTCCTTGTCACTGTGCATCGCCGAAATCACCATCTCGCCTCCTTCTTCCCAACACCACCAGTTTTGATCGGGCTCATCACCGAGCTCCGAACCTCGATCCAGTATCACACCATCTCGGAGGGTTGCAGGAGATTTGCGAGCGGGCGTGGAGTCCATCGACCACCACACCGGCGGCACAGCAACGGCTGAGGCGAGGCTACGGCAGTGGAACAAGAAGAAAGAAGGCAAGTTCATTCCTTATGTTAGTGCGAGATCCATGAGGTATAGAATATAAGATCTGCTGATAGAATGCCTCGCGATTCGATATTTATCTTGCGATGTTCTTGAAGTAACTCACGGTTTCTGTGCTTGATTCAGTGGGTGTTTCCTTTGAGGTTTTTGTTTTGGATTGCAATTGATTTTGGTGACGTTCTAATCAAACGATGGCTTTATTTGGAGTTCCGCAAGGATTTGAGCTTTCAATTGATTTTGATGTGGCTTATTTTCTATTTTTGCGAAGCTGAAATACTGCGGATTTGGGAGTCGATGATTGGTTTCAAGGTTGGATCGAAGGTGATGTCTGTGTTTTTTTGGGGTTTCTTACAGGTTTTGATTTGTTGCTGCTCATGAGAATATCGAAGAACTTGATGGATGGGGGATGCTTTGCAAAACTCAGATCGTTTTGATGTCTCGTGGTGTTCTTTTGGGTTGCAATTGCAGTGTCGTTGCTGTTGGTTTGAGTTTGTGTAACCAGTTTGTTAAGGAATGGATTCTAATTGGTTTTCACTCGGTAGTTTTTCTTTCCGGTGTATGGACTTCGATTCTTGATGTTTTCTTTCCAGTTTGTTAAGGAATAGGATTTCTTTCTTGGAATTTTTCCTGGATGGTTCAAGTGCATCCTTCAAGCGTATCCTTTATTATTGGCGTGGACTCATCGAGGTAAGGGTTGGATGTCTCAGAAAAATTGAAACACTTTGTTTTATAATGCTCGGAAGAAGGATTAGGTGGTGAACCAATTTCCTTTGGTGTTATGCTTCTTATGGTGACTTATTTCGATTTCTGGTTATGGTTTTGAGGTATTTCTAGATTTAGTCTGATGTTGTCTTGCTCTGCTAGTTATTGCTAGCTTACATGTTGATTATGATTGATCCGGTGGTAAGAGCCCGGGACCCCCTAACGAGGGGTCAACGCCACGTGGAGGTCAAATGACCAACTAGCCCGCTGGAGAAGGGTGAGCCGACCGGACTTGGAAGAAATGGATAAGGCCGATCGGCCGACCAATGGACATTCGGTAGTAAAAGGCGCCCTGACCGGGTTGGGGTTCCGACGCTCAATGAAACAATGTCTCAGAGCCGAGAGGAAGTCACTCGCCTGGAAGTCTCCCCGGCATCTCAGCACAAGCGACAGGCGAGATGTGAGGGGCGTGCCGTCCGGCCGGCGCAAGGGATGAAGGCCGTCCGGACGATGTTCTCCATCCAGCCGTCCAGACGTACGTCCCGGTCGGCGGTAAAGGAGAACAGGAACATCTCCTGATAGCCGTCAAGTCACATGACTAAGTCATACTCCTAGTCTGACAACGGGGTGTCTTGTTGTCCCATCGAAGGCGCGATGGGACTGATGCGATATGGCGTCGGTAAGTTTTCTAACGAGCACACCGAAGCATGGGGCACGGATCGCGCTGCGCCTCGGTAGGCGTGTAGGAGCTTTTCATCGCCCTATATAAAGAAGTAGACTTGGCACGGAGCTACGCATTCTACAACTTGGGAGCTCCTTTTCCCTACTTACGACTTGGCGTCGGAGGTGGCGGGAACCCCTTCGGCCCGACTTACTGCGGGATCGTCCAGACTTGGAGGCTGTGCCATCGACTAGGAGGCGCCACGTGCCCAGCGTCCATTGGTTGTGATTCGGACGGGATCAATTGGCGCGTCGTGGGAACGCTCCGCATCCGATCGGAAACAATGGGCGATGAGCGACAACAGCGGTGACACTTTCGGTGAGAACTCGGCCTCGATCGAGATAAGGGCATGACTTGTGGAGCAAAAAGCGAAGGCGTGACCCGGTGGCCGGGCGACAAGCAACCCGGCGTCGTGCGGTAGGGCGAAGCACCACTGCCGTCGCATTTCATCGGGCTCTGTTCGCACCCATGGCCGTGGCGACCAAGGATAGGGATCTTCTTGGATGAAATGCCTGGGCGAGATAACGAAGGAAAACCCCGGCGGATCAATCGCCAATTTTCGGAGGCTATCCTACGAGACCCTCTACCAAAGCACTAGCGCCTCCGACGATCGGCGAGTACAATGGAACAACCGACCCGGATGATCATCCGGGTAAGTTCGATAACGACTACTCTCCATCAATACGGATGGAGTAAAGTCTGAGTTTTCTTACCACTCTCGGGCTCGGCTCAGCGGTGGTTTCGGAGATTGCCGGATCCATTACAAGCTTCAAAGATTTCCGAGCGGCCTTCCTCCACCATTTTGCAAGCGATCACGCTACGAGAACGGCGTGAGCTGTTCGCCATCAAGTAAGAAGCCGTAGATAAATCGCTTCGAGCTTACATCCGGGTTCAACCAAGTGGCGATGGACATTCCAACGGCCACCTCGGAAACCATGATGAGCGCCTTCACACAAGGCCTGGTGGATGGGGATTTCTTTCGATCGCTCATCCGAAGCCCCGAGACTATGATCACATGCTACACCGGGAGCGAATACATCAGCGTGGAAGAGCAAGCGGCGGGAAAAAGAAATTCCAACCGGCGGGCTCCTCTCAAGGCGAAGACCGTCGACTCAGGCGTTAAATATCGAGGCGGGGCGTCTATAAGCGGCGGAAGGCGCCGAGCTCGGCGTTAAATATCGAGGCGAGCGGCGTCTATAAGCGTCCGGCGGAAGACGTCGAGCTCAGGCGTTAAATATCGAGGCGGCGGCGTCTGCGCCGGCGGAAGGCCGTCGAGCTCAGGCGTTAAATATCGAGGCAGGCGTCATAAGCGTCCGGCGGAAGACCGTCGACTCCGGCGTTAAATATCGAGGCAGAGCGGCGTCTATAAGCGTCCGGCGGAAGACCGTCGAGCTCCGGCGTTAAATATCGAGGCGGCGTCTATAAGCGTCCGGCGGAAGACCGTCGAGCTCGGCGTTAAATATCGAGAGGCGGCGTCTATAAGCGTCCGGCGGATAGCGGTCATGATGCAATCAGCGATAGCACAGGTTATCTGGTGGCGGGCTTATCAAAAATGTACGGAAAAACCCTTTGGGGGTAAGGCACAAAGAAAAAGTGGGTCAGTGGAAGTTAGGGATATTAGCATGTAAATGCCGAGCGTTTACGTTCGAAAGCCTAGCAGCTGCGCGGTCGCATGATAGATGTCATTAAGACGATCGAATTGAGCCGGACAGAAGTGTGGTGCCGAGCGGAAAGGATATAAAGAACACTTTGGCGTGACGACGGAAAAACGCCTTGCTAAAACAGAAGTGAAAGGAGCAGAAGGTCATCTATTACTCATTAGGTAAATCAAATAAGTCATTACAGAAATAAGTTGGGCCGAACGGAGGGAATACAAAAAAGTTCATAAAAACGCTCCTCACACATCAAAATCAAAAAGAGCGTCGGGGATGGCGTCCATCACGCTCGCGAGGTCCTCGGGGGGGATGGTTAGCTCGGCAGGCAGGTGGCCTTTGGTCTTCAGATAGCCCACCGCCGCCTTGATCGCTATCTTGTCGGTAAACTTCTCTCCGAAGTCTTCCGAGCGGAGGAACGCCTTCCTCCCTTCTTCGGAGCGAGCCGACTCCCCCTCTTGATATTCTTTGAGCGCGGCGTGGGCAGCGTCGCTGGCGGCCTGAAGATCCTTCAAATCTCCATCAAATCTTTGGAGATCGGCCGAGCGGCTCTCCTTCTCGGTGGCTAGCAGGGCGTCCAAATCTTTGATGCGTTGTTCCAGCCCCCTGATCTCCACCTTCATGCGGTCCATATCATTGATGGCCTGTTGCTTCCGAGTGGTCGCCGTTTTGATCTCCTTATCTCGTTGCTTGATCATCGTTTCAAGCCGAACGACCTTGCTCGCCAGATCGGAAGCCCTTTTCCGTTCGGCATCCAGTAGTTTTTTGGCCTTCTCCAGAGCGGCCGTCGACGGCCCGGCACCCCCCGCAGCTTTTTTTTTTTCAACTCGTCCTCCAGTTCGGCCAATCGATCGCTAATGGCGATCTGCTCCACCCAGTTCTGCTAGCAAATGTGGGCAGGTTAAAAACATAATTTAAATACGTAAACAAAGAAACAGAGCATACCCCGGTGGTTGTTGTCGCCGAGCTGCCCGGGAGTCATCTTGGCTATTCGGCCGGCGTCCACCCAAGCAGGCGGAGTGCATCAGTGTCTGCGCTCGGGGACCCGAGGCGATCGGCGTGACCATGCGCCTCCGAAGGAAGGCGCGAGCAGTTTAATTAAATTTTGGCGCTCGACTCGCTGGAGGCGTCGGCCTTAGCGGACAGACCCCGGTGGATGAGGAGGGCTGGCCCAAGCGCTGTCTGGCGCAAAGTTCTTGAAGGTGGGAGGCGGCACCTCGGGCCCTCGGAGAACCATGAGGGGTCGGAGTACTCTCGAGGAAGATCGGCACCGGTGCATCCGCGCCCCGCTCGGTGTGGCTCATCAAGTGTAGTCGAGGCGGATCACGGTTCGGTCGTCGGCGTTCCGAGCGTGGCACATCATCGGCGAACGACCCTCCATCTCGGCCGGTGGGAGGTTCTATGCGCCGCGGCCTCATCGTGAGAGGTAGGGGCGTCAGAGGCTGGGACGGTTGGTGTCCCCTCACCTTCTTCGCCGGCCGGATCAGTTGGAGCAAGGCCCCGTTCAGCGGCCTCCTTGTTCGTAACCGCCTCAATCTGAGCGGCCTTCAATTTGAGCTTCTCGGTAGCTTTGGCGCGCCACATGACTTCAGCTGCAGGAGCAAAAAATAAATCAGTTAGAACAAAATAAATGAGAAGATAAGGAAACTTACTCATGCTGCAGGGCAGATTGGCTGTGGTAGAGGACAAGCCGAATATGTGCATTACTCCCGGGAGGAGTAGCTTGTCAATATGATAGCGCTGGCCAACTAGCCGTTCGGCTGCATGAAGGTAGGCCGCGTCACCTCTAAATTTGCCGAGCTCCGGTTGCGATGGCATCGCCGTCTGCCACTTGGTGCGAAAAGTTGGCCGCTCGGGAAAACGTATATAGAAAAAATGCTCCTTCCAATGTTTGTTGGAGCTCGGCATATTATCAAAAAGGACGAAGCCTATCCTAGACTGGAAAACAAAGGTGCCCCACTCGGCTTGCTTGGGATAAAAAAAGTAGTGGAAAATTTTTGGTTCTAAGGGGATGCCGTTCAGTTTGAATAAAACTATCACTCCGCTCAGCAGCCTAATAGAGTTGGGAACTACCTGGCCGAGCGGAATGCGAAAATAATTGCAAACTTCTAAGAAAAACTTGTGGGGTGGAAAACGCAGTCCGGCCAGAAATTGGTCTCGGAAGAAAAGAACAGTATCGGGCGGCGGATCGTGAGGCCGATCGGCCGGTGTGGCTAACACTATTTGGTGGTCGATCGGCAGGTCATAGGCTCGAGTGAGGCGCAAGGCGTCCTCCTCGTCGAACCGGCTTTCCATGTTCGAATACCAAAGACCCGGAGCGAGGTGCTAGTCATGGTCGACAGACAAGGATACGGGACCAAAAGGGAAGGTTCAAGCAAGGAATGGAGGAAAATCGACTGAAGGAAACGATTAACAGAAAGAAGAAAACGTTGGGAACGAGAAGGAGGGTCTTACGAGCAAGAAAGATGATCGACGGGGGCCTGGGGGTTGCCGAAGAATTGAGGGACGAGGTCGCCAGAGAAAAAAACGAGCAGAGGAGCGCCGGAGGAAGATGAAGCAACTAGGCGGCGGAAACGGAGTCGCGGGCTTTATATCGCCGCCCGAGAGCAACCTCCACCGTCCGATCCAGGTCGTCGATAACGAGGTCATCATCCAGCCATCCATTTCAAACGGCGGTTGTCCCATCGGAAGTGACGCCACCGCCATACTCTGACAAACGCATGATCGCCACGTGTTAGCTGGATACTGGCCGCATTTAATGAGCTCCCCTTACCGTGCGCAGTGCACGTGATGAATAGTACGGGAGAGCATAGGACATGGAGTCCAAGAGACCACAAGGCACGGACCAGATATCGCCGAACGGGCTAGCATCATTAGACCTGGCCGAGCGGCCCAATGCAATTATCGTTGTTCTGTCAGATCGGCAGTCCAGTCAGTTGGACTTCGCCTCCTTCGACTAGACTCGAGGGGAAGGCAAGTGATCCGGTGGTAAGAGCCCGGGACCCTCTAACGAGGGGTCAACGCCACGTGGAGGTCAAATGGCCAACTAGCCCGCCGGAGAAGGGTGAGCCGACCGGACTTGGAAGAAATGGATAAGGCCGATCGGCCGACCAATGGACATTCGGTAGTAAAAGGCGCCCTGACCGGGTTGGGGTTCCGACGCTCAATGAAACAATGTCTCAGAGCCGAGAGGAAGTCACTCGCCTGGAAGTCTCCCCGGCATCTCAGCACAAGCGACAGGCGAGATGTGAGGGGCGTGCCGTCCGGCCGGCGCAGGTGATGAAGGCCGTCCGGACGATGTTCTCCATCCAGCCGTCCGGACGTACGTCCCGGCCGGCGGTAAAGGAGAACAGGAACATCTCCTGATAGCCGTCAAGTCACATGACTAAGCCATACTCCTAGTCTGACAACGGGGTGTCTTGTTGTCCCATCGAAGGCGCGATGGGACTGTTGCAGTATGGCGTCAGGTAAGTTTTCTGACAGGCACACACCGAGGCATGGGCTGCGGATACGCACGCGCCTCGATAGGCGTGTAGGAGCTTTTTCATCGCCCTATATAAAGAACCGTAGACTTCGCCGGAGGTACGCATTCTACAAGCTTGGGAGCTCCTTTTTCCCCTACTTACCTGACTTGAGCGTCGGAGGGTCGCCGCCGGGAACCCCTTCCGGCCCGACTTCTGTGCAGGATCGTCGGAGCTTCGGAGGCCTGTGCCATCGACTAGGAGAGCGCCACGTGCCCAGCGTCCCTTGGTTCGGCGATTCGGACAGGATCAATGATTACTGATACAGAATTAAGGTTTAGACTTGAAAGATGATGAATGTTAATAAATGCTAAGCTACATCTTGCTATTGGTAATGGAATGCCTGGACAGAACTTGACAGAATGTGAATGAATGATGTAAATTTAATTGTTCTTATATGGTTGTTTACTCTTAAGTAATGGGGAGTAGGAAGTGAATAGGATATGTTATCTATGTAGCTAATTGATTGAGTATGAGCATATGTGGTGACAGTACGGGTTGGGTGCCCTGCGATGAGCTTCGGGGAGGGCCCTTCCAAACTTGACTATTAATTTATTAATGTTAGCTTTGGTAAATGACTGCATGTTCTCTAGGAGGTACCTTTAGGTTTATGGGACTGTTGACTGGCTCTAATTGTGGTTACCGGATATGTGACATATTCACCCTATTAGCTACGTAGGATCACTTGTGCATGTTTTATCTCTCTTTCTTATATCGTAATTGGGTTGTGTTTTGTTTTCTTTATTTGACTTCTAGTTGCTAATCTACTACTTCATGGATGTCCTGTTAGACATTTTGGGTTGTGCTTGCTGGGTCGTAGACTCATGATGTCTATATTACAGGTGAGGATGATTCTCAGGATATGACGGAAGGTCCTCGGACGGAGTAGACGAGGAGGTGGGATGGACGCATGATACTGTCCGCTGTCTAGGAGTGCAGAGCATATTGGAATCATCGCAAGGGACTTTGTTTCTTTATTTTAGAAGAGGGGAATGTTATGGGAATTACTGTTCTTATTCGGTAAACCTTGAGTGATATGGTCATTTCTATTGGTTATGATAGTTTCCTTGTTGGTACAGCATTATGATCGTCCGAATAATATTGATGAGAGAGTAGTAAAAAAAACTTGAGAGGTAGTCGCGGGATGTTTCATAATGCTTCAACAGCTGATGGAACTACTCCAAGTTTGGCAACGAACTTCTTGATCCAAACTGGTTCCTTTGTTGCTTCCGAAGTTGTAATGTATTTCACCTTATTGGTAGAATCTACAATAGTATCTTGCTTGGAACTTTTCCAACTAACTACGTCTCCATTTAATATAAATATGAATCCAAACTATGACTTGGAGCCATCCTTATCCGTCTAGAAGCTTGTATCTGTATATCCACGTATGATTATATCACCATCTTCATATACCAAGAACATATCCTTAGTTCTTCTCAAGTACTTAAGGATCATCTTGACAGTCGTCCAGTGATCCATTCCTAGATCAGACTAGTATCTACTCGTAACACTCAGAGTATACAATACATCAGGCCTCGTACATAACATAGCATACATGATAGATCTTATTATGGGCGCGTAAGGTATCTTATCAATGCAAATCCTCTCATCTTTTATGCATGGCCACATAGACTTCGAAAAGTGAATTCCATGTCTCGTAGGTATGAAACTTTTCTTGGATTCAGACATGCTAAACTGTTTTAGCACTCTGTCTATATATGTCAACTGTGAAAGACTTAGCAAACTTTTTGATCTATCTCTATAGATTTTTATCCTGAGGATGTAAGTTGCTTCTCCCATGTCTTTCATGGAGAATATTTTGGACAACCAAACTTTAACTGACTATAGAACTGGCACATCATTTCCTATGAGCAATATATCATCAACATATAATATTAGGAATACGATAACACTTCCACTAACCTTTTGATACACACAAGGAACGTTTGGATTTTGTGAGAAATCAAATTATTTGATCACCTCATCAAAACGGATATTCCAACTCCTAGATGCTTGCTTCGGTTTATAAATGGATCGTTGAAGCTTGCATACTTTATTTTTGTTAACAGATGTGAAACCTTCGGGTTATGTCATATACACATCCTCTAGCATATTTTCATTAAGGAAAGTTGTTTTCACATTTATTTGTCATATCTCATAATCATGATGAGTTGATATGGCCAAGAGTATCCGAATGGATTTAAGCATGACTACAGGTGAGAAAGTTTCATCATAGTCAATGCTTTGCGTTTGACGATAGCCTTTCACCACCAACCTTGCCTTGTAGGTAATTACATTACCATCCATATCAGTTTTATTCTTGAAAACTCACTTGAACCCTATAGGTGTAATGCCTTCAGGTGGGTCCACCAAATTTCAAACTTAGTTTTTGTACATACAATCCATTTCCGGCTTCATAGTTATAAGTCACTTATCATTTTCTGAACTATTTAGAGCCTCTTCATAATTAGCAGGTTCTTCATTCTCAATGAGTAACATGTCATTCGATTCTCTTACAAGAGATCTATATCTCTCAGTAATATTGCGTGTCCTATCTAATCTACGAGGAGGTTGTGTCATAATTGGTTGTGGTTCTTGACTAGGCATCTCGTTAGTGTTTATTAGAGTCTCTTGAACTTCATCAAGTTCTTCCATACTCCCACTTGCTTTCTATAAGAGAAATGCTTTCTCTAGGAAGGTAGCATGCCTTGAAACAGACACCTTTTATTCCAAGGAGTGATAGAATTTGTAACCCTTAGTTTCCTTAGGGTATCCAATAAATAAACACTTATCAGACTTAGCGTCCAACTTGTCTGATATAGTCCTCTTCACATAAGCAAGACATCCCCATATTTTCAAATAAAATATGAGGGGTTTCTTACTAGTCCATACTTCATATGAAATAGTTGAGATTGCCTTCTTCAGGACCCTGTTTAGCAAGTAAATAACTGTCATTAGTGCATAGCCCCAAAAGATTTTGGGAAGATTTGCACGATCCATCATTGACCTAACCATGTCCAATAAGGTTCGGTTATGCCTTTCTGATACAACATTATGTTGTCGCATATATGGCGAAGTCCATTGAGACAATATACTATTGTCCCTTAGATAATCTTGAAACTCTTAACTTAAATACTTACTTCCTCGATTGGATCGAAGTATGTTAATATTTTTACCAAGTTGTTTCTCTACTTCATTTCTGAATTCTCTAAACTTTTCAAAGGATTTAGACTTGTGTTTCATTAGATACGCTATAATGAGAGTGATCATCAATGAAAGTAATGAAGCAGCTATAACCTCCTAATGCATGAGTTGACATTGGTCCATATACATCGGTATGTATGAGCCCAAGTAACTCATCAACTCATTCACCCTTTCGAGAAAAAGGTAACTTTTTCATCTTGCCTTTTAAACATGAATCACATGTATCAAATGAATCTAATTCAAATGATTCAAGAACTGTAATCTTTTGCAATTCGAACATGTGTTTCTTGCTTATATGACCAAGGTGGCAATGCCACGAGTAAGAGGTTAATTGATTATCTAATTAGACATGTTTATTACTCATATCGATATTGAATGTGTCATTAGATGTATTTAACACATAGATGTCATTGCATAAAGTTCTAGTGTCATAAAGAACATCATTCAATATTATATAACAATAATTGTTACTAAAAGTCAAATGGAAACATTTTCTATTTAAGCAAGAAATAGAAACAATGTTCTTTATTAATGCGGGAACAAAATAACAATTATCTAGTTCTAAGACAAGTCTACTAGGAAGTTGTAACAAGTATGTCCCGATGGCGACTGCAGCAACCTTTGCTCAATTTCCAACTCGTAGACTTGTTTCTCCCTTGACGAGTCTTCTGCTATTCCTTAGCCCCTGTATGTCATTACATATATGTGAGTCACACCCAGTATCTAATAGCATGACAATCAATAACAAAAATACCTGAAGAAGATGGGGCATCAGATGCCTTATTCTTCTTCACAGACTCAAGATAGATCTTGCAGTTTCTTCGCCAATGCCCCATCTTATCACAGTGATGCATGGACCCTTTTGTGTTAGTTCTACTGTCTTGGCCTTTTTTATCTTCCCCTTAGCCTGATATTTTAGTTTCCTCTTAGAACCTTTCTTGGAGGAGTCTACTAACATCATAGTTTTTTATTCACCTTTAACAGAAGGCTCTACAGTCTTGAGCATATTAATCATCTTGGGAATGGTCGATTCCAAATTGTTCATCCGATAGTTCATCACAAATTATGAATGAATTTTCGGTAAAATATGTCGAATTAAGTCAATACTTAACTCATGATCCATTGTAAAATTGAGTGATACTAAACGCTCTATGTAGTCATTCATCTTTTAATACATATTGTATTGTGGATGAACCCTCCTACATCTTTCAGCAAAGAGAAGCTTAGAGACCTCGAACCTTTCAGATCTAGCTTGCTCATCAAATAGCTCACAAAAATAATAGAAAATACCATAAGCTTTCAAATGCTCATGTTTTTTCTGTAGTTCAAGAGTTATAGCAGCTAGCATGATACAACTTACAAGTACAGAATCATCCTTGTATTTCTGAAGGGTCAACAATTGGTCTGCAGTTGCATCGGCATCAAGACTTGTGAGAAGAGGTTGATCAAGGACATAAGCTAGTTTCTCAGCTTTGAGAACAATTCTCAAATTTTGAAACCAGTCCAAGAAGTTCAGCCTAGTCAGTTTATTCGAGTCCAAAATCAAATGCAGATTAACAGAAGTTATAATTAAATGATTAACCTAGAAATACAAAAATGAGAATGTATGAGAGACATAATATTATTTATGTAAATAATTTACATAAAAGCTCGCTTATTTATCAAATTCAAATATCCTTATTTTTTTAAATTTGGGAGATGGTAGGTTTTCTCCAAGTGGGTTGATATACACTATAGATAAGAATAACCTTGACTTTGGCCAACAAGTCATTCTTAGCTAGAGCAGTAGGTAATAAGTTTACCGATTGCATATCACTTATATGCAACTATCACATTATGCTAGCAATTGATTGATCTTCACATAAACATCGGATTGTTAACATATTAACAAGTATACATCAAATGCATATCACCCAATTTTACCTCTATCCACATTGATTATGACTTTAGCACAACAAATCAACGCTTCAAGTTTAAAATCGATCTGTTAATCATGAGATTGTATTTCTATGGTTTAAACATATTTAATTTCAAGCTTGAATTTAACTTTGGCCAACAACTCAAATAAAAACTTAAACTCTGGTTCTTACCATATTAACGGAAGGTGTAGGTTTTAATATTGAGTGAGGGATTTGGTCTCATCTACATCATGCAAATATTCTATCTACATGACATTACACGCATGATATAAATGATGACATGACACGTCCCACGCATGACATAAATGATGAAATGACACATTGCACACATGACATAGCATGACAAATCACACATATAGTAAGATCTAATCACATCACACGCATAGTAAAAATTAATCTTATTATAATTAATGCATCTACATGGCATACAATATGATATGAACATGACATAAATTTACATATGTTATAATTCTTTTTTAGAAATAAAAATATGTTATAAATCTGATTTTAATAAATCAAAATTTATCTAATCAAATTAAGAAACAATTTCTAAATTTAATTAACATATTTCATCTAAACCTTTTCTATTAATCAAGAATCTTTAATTATTTTAGAAATAAATTTCTAAATTAATTTTCAAACAATTTAAGAAATAAATAATTAATATTTCTTAATTTATTACAAAATAATTTAAATCTAGATTTTTAAATCTTTATAAATTTGATATTTCCTAACGAAACTTTCCAAAAAATAATATTTTAATAAATCCAAACATTCTAGAAAAAATTAATTCTATAATTTAATTTCGAATATCTCAAATCTGGATTTTTAATAATTTTTCAAATCTTTCCAAATTTGATATTTCCTAACAATTTAGGAAACTTTCTAAAAATAAAATATTTTAATAAATCTAAAAATTCCATAAAAGATTAATTTTATAATTTAATTTAGAATATCACATATCTGAATTTTTTTATAATTTCATAATCTTTTTATATTTGGTATTACTTAACCAATTAGAAAATTTTATAAAAATTAATTTTTTTTAAAAATTTAGAAAATTCCAAAAATGATAATTTCTAAATTAACAAAATATTTTTAAATTTATTTTTTCAAAATTCTATCAAAAACTTTCCAAAAATAGAATTTTCTAACAATTTAGGAAACTTTCAAAAATAGGAAAAAATCTTAATAATTCTAAAAAAATAAAATTAATTACAACATTAATTATGAACTATAAAATAATTTTACAATCATGTCGAAGCACGATCAAGCTCTGATACCACTATTGGATCTGCCCGATCCGGGTGCGTGCTAGAACACGTTTCGTAAACATGTGTAGTGGAAAATAAAACAATAATAATTTCTAATTATTACATCACACAAACCACACATACAAGGATACAACATGTCAAATATGATCGTATAATTAAAATTTTACGGGAAGTAAATTTACGTTAGGTATACCTTACGGATGACCTGTAACGAGAAGGGTATCAATCGTAGTGACGTTGTCAAACCTTGCCTCTATTTGTATCCACGCCGAGTTCCTCAAGGCAACTTCTTGAATACAATCCTCTCCTTCAGAAGTTCCTAGCCACGAGCGAAGAAGAGGGATCAAGAGGAAAAAGAAGAGAAGCACACAAGGGAGAGTTTTGTTCCCTTGTAGTGGTCACTGCAACAAGAGGAGCACCCTCTTGTTGGTGGTCGGAGAGAGAGGAGAAGGAAAGGAGGATTGGATTTCCAAAAGCCAATCAACCAAATAATGAAACTTGTATCTAATTCTGTCTCAATTATATCTATATATAATCTTCTTTAATGAGTTAGATTAGAAAGCTCAAATCCAACTCATTATCCCTTAACAAAAAATTAGTCCATTAATCTCTTGGTTTAGTTCACAACTAAATCAAGTTTGCTCATGAATAATTCATTACTAAACCAAATATGGTTCAACTCTACCATAAGAGATGTAGCCCATACATACTTCCATTATGACAAATATTTCCATATTTGTCTTATGTATGGTCCAACCAAACATTTATTTTTTCATCTAAGAATCCTATTCTTTAACTTTTGTTTACATATTTTAGAGACTCATTAGTGTATGTGACCCAATAGGTTTCGATTCATTTTGACCGTCCATAATTAACTACTTAATTATAAAATGATCATAAGTGGCACCTAGTAGTACATCATGATTCCCAATTAGCCGAAAAATCATAATTGATCTTAAAACTAATTCTAAATCCTTTAGTAGCTACAGTGAGTCTTGTCTTATTCCTTTCACTCGTCTTATTCCCACTTAGTTCAGGACATGGTCTATGTGTTTGTCTCCACTAGACTGACTACGTCACACCTAGCCCAAGTAATACTTCCTCATTCTACTGATTCAAATTACTCGTACATGTGTCTAAGAGTCTCGTACTCTTAACAAGTGATGTTTTGGCCAAAGACTTTGAGTAATAATTCTAACGAGTAGACATAGGGTATACGTCTCCTCGCAAGGCCAAATATTTTCGGGTATTTCAACTTATACCCAATCATCTAGGGTCCACACCTCAATCAGGTGCTTACTTAAGATGTCAAAGTATAAGTCTCCATAACCAGAATGACTTGCATACCTCAAGTCGAAGGAAACTTGCACTCGAGTTGCAGTAAGAGTTTCATAGACATATTCAAATATATAGATAACCATATGAATTCTTACAACAAGTCACTCTAATGAACTAGTTACCATAACTAGCATCCATGTTTAACTCTCGACATCCCAATGTCTCCAGCCAGTGAGAAAATAGCTGCTTGGTGAACCAAGAAGTATGACCTGTGCTAGTCTTATAGAATTAATGATGTTCAAATGCATCAATTCGATGACTAGGGAAATTCTAATACGTTCATAATTGCACATGTAGAGATAATCACTAGTTATGATTCAATCATAATTTCTCTCATTCTATGAATTATATTGCGGACATTCAATAAATAAGTTTAAGACAATCAAATATATAATATGCACTCAAATATTGAATCTATATTTAGTAAAAATCATAAGGCAGGCAAAAGTATGAGTCGTACATCAAACCAATCCACAACTACTCCCTCATCCTAGAACAAAGAATCTACTCCATAGACGCCGGAGAAAAATCCGAAGACATAATGTTAAGCATACAATTCTCAAACAAGAAGAGAGAAAGAGAAAAGATGTTTATCCAACGACAACGTGTGATCTTCGGATCCAATCCTTTGCTTCTAGAGTTGTTGTGGTGATGAAGGATCGCTGGGCGGAGGTCATGGACGACGTAGAACATCACCAAGTCGATTCTCTTCCTGACGGCTCGCTTCCCGGCTCTCCCCCTTGAGAAAAAGGGTTAAAACCCTTTTATAGGCTAGGGCACGGCTGCGGCAGCACGACCGTGCCCTTTCTTGTCTCTGGCTGCGCTGCACGGCCGTGCCAATTGGCACGACCGTGTGAACCTGGGGCTCGGCTCTGGGGACACGACCGTGTAGGAATGCACGGCCGTGTACTGCTTGGTTGGGTCATGGGGGGGGCACGGTCGTGCAAGTATGCATGACCATACTCAGATCTGCCTCTGGGTTGGCCGCACGACTGTGCAAGAGTTGCACGGCCGTGCACTTCTCCTCTCCTGTTTGGCCATACAGTCGTGTGAGGTTACATGACCGTGTTCTCTGGCTCGTTCCGGTGCGTCGACAATCACTATTTTTGCTCCGAAAGTTGTCCCTGTCAACACAAAACCAAACAAAAAGCAGATATCTAAACAAAAGAGTATATATGATGAGTACATGATAAAAGAGACGATCATACAAAGAATATATATGTATAAAACAAGTAAATGTGCGTTAAACATGCATAAACGATTATAATATTTATGCGCATCACACCCCCAGAATTGAACATTTGCTTGTCCTCAAGCAAAACACTGTAAACTATGTTCATGAGTGTCTGGCAGTGTTTAATAATCCCTAGTGCATTCGCCTAACTCTATCAACTAGTTTCGTTGATAAGCACGATTGTGGAGTAACCTAAGTATGGCCTAATCATAAGTCCTTTGTGCTTGGTGCAATAAGTAACTCAAACTCTTCAAGTTTTAATTTTCTATCATAGTTAAGTCATCATACAATTGAGTTCCTAATGTTCCCGGTGATAGGCACTTACCTGCCACACACTTGGTTCATTTTCCTTAAATTACACAAGGTCTCAAAGGATAATACTTGGAATCAAGAGAAACATAACATTCATTTCCCCAGTAACCTAACTCGGTCTCAAAGGGGTGAATTGTTAGTTTCCACTCACGACAACTATTTTTTTTTTTTTAGTGCTAAAGAGGTGTAGCACTAGCATATGTTGGGATTTGGATTTTTCCAAATGAGCTTCCATGATCCGAGGTCATCCAGTAACCAAAATGTAATTAAGAAATCACTATGAGAACAAAAGTACTAAATAATTTGGATGAATCATAACTATTTCAAAAATATTTTTACTATTCAAGCTTAAGTACTTAAGTGTAGTGAAAATAAGATCCTTAAGGTTAGGACAAAGCTTATACTAAACTTCATACAATACTTAGCTTATTTCATGCTACTAAATATAGAGAAAGGAGATACACCAAACATACTAACACTATCTTGATAACACATGGACCAAGAAAATGATAGACATTTTGCTATCGGACAAGTAGTAGAAAAAGTAGAAGGTTTGATGTTCTCGGATATGCCTCAAAACTAGAAATATAAACTCATAAAATGCGAATAAACAAAATAGATTAATAAAATATGCAAAACAGAAAAAATAAAATATGTAGAAAGAAAAGAAAACTCGACTCGACTCGGGTTGTGCAGACAGACACAACACCCCCCCAGACTTAAACTTTTCATCGTCCCGATGAAATCAATACGGTGGTGGGGGTGAGGGATAAGTGGGTCCCTGATGTGTGCTAGGGGAAAATCTAGGCATACCAGGAAGATGGCCGAGGCGTTGATGATATTGATAAAGGGCATCTACTTGTTGTCTAGTAATATCCATATCA
Source organism: Zingiber officinale (assembly GCF_018446385.1). Lineage (NCBI taxonomy): Eukaryota > Viridiplantae > Streptophyta > Magnoliopsida > Zingiberales > Zingiberaceae > Zingiber > Zingiber officinale. The sequence goes on from NC_055999.1 coordinate 75,103,994, forward strand.
TCCATAAAATTCCTCATTTTTTCCTGGTCGACCTCATAGTCCTGAACAAACCTTGTCACCTGACTATGGAAGTCCCTAGTAAACTGAAAATGATCCTGTACCTCCCTAAACTGATCGTCAGATAACTTGAAGTGGCCCTCCAACAATCGTTGTTGGGTGTTTTGCTTCTCATGAAGGGAGTCTAAGGAGGTACGGAAATCAGAAAAACCAAATCTAGAGGGTCCCGTGCTATAGGTAAAAGAATGCCTAGGAGGTTCTGGAAATCCAGAAGGCTGTGAGAATCCTGATGACGAGGGCTCTTGATGGTACTCGATTTCTTCCATAATAGAGGGGATAGTTTCAGGGATAAAGTCAGTAATCACCTAGTTCGTAGGGTTGCAAACCGAAGTGCGCTCGGGGCAAGGAAGGGGTAATGGAAAACCATTGTTCCTAGGGAAGGCAAACCCATTCTCATCTCGACAAATCATCTTCATCGCAAGACAAGAATCGATGTTGATCTTATCATTACCATGAATAACCTCTAATCCATCAAGCTCACAACCCAGATTGACTGCTATTTGGGTGATCAATCCACCAAACACTATCATCCCTGAAGATGCTTTAGCCGCTCTCAACAAATTTTGTAGGAAATGAAATTCGAAATCAAAATCGACTTTATTCAACATCGCCCAAAGAGAATAGAGCTCTACCTTTCTAACCACCCCATCACTCTCTCCTCGACCAAAGATCGTTTTGCTCATCACTCGGTGGAGGTATCTAAAGGTCGGGTTTTGCATGCGGGATGCCTTAGCTCTAGAAGGTTCGTAAGGGTCCTGTGATCTGGTTATTGACGTCCAAAACTCATTCCATCTAATCTCATCATCAAATCCACGAGCACGAGCACCACCAATAGGTAAACCAAAATAATTATTAAAATCACTAAAAGTCCACCGAACTTCTTTATTCATCATCCTAAAAGTTATGACCCCTACGTAGTCATCCTTAAAAGAAAATTTAACATCAATCAAACTCAAAAATTCAAGGACTAGGCGGGGGTAAGTTGGTAATTGAGCATACATAATATCGTTCCAATCTAAAGCACTAATCATCCAATCTACCTCGTCCCTAATTCCTAGCATATCTAAAGTAGCAGGATCCATATATCTAGTGCATATAATTTTTCTAGCGACAAGGATATCATATCTAGATTTATGTTCATGATTTCTAAAAATAATATTGAACTCGTTTTCGTTACCTTCGTTGCGTGCAACCCTTTTTTCTTTGCCTTTTGAAGAAGACGTCTTCCCTTTGCCTTTATCGCCTCCCGGTGCATCCCCTTCGCCAGATCCACTGCTTTCTCGACGAAGTCTCTTCAAGATCTACGACATGGCGTGCAAGGTTTTGAGAAATTTCTTGTGGATATGAGTCTTGAGGATGGGAGAGGAGGAGAAGGAAAATAGGGGAGTTGCTTCTCTCTTTCCGAACTTGTGGCTTGAAGAAGTGTTAGATCTAGATGTAGATCTAAGCAAAAATGAACTCTAGAGATGGGAATTTGGGGTTTGATGAGGTGTAATGGGGAGGAGAAGGCTTTTGGGAGAGAAGGAGATGGAAATTAGGGCTTTTGGAGGAGTAGACGGCACACACGGGTAGGGGCACGACCGGGTTAGCTGGGGTTCTACACGGCCATGCCGATTGGCACTGCCTCCTATTTTCTCCCCTCGGCCAAAGTCGCATGGTCGTGCCAATTGGCACGACCCATTCTTACTTCTTCTCTACATATGTCGCACGGTCGTGCCAATTGGCACGGCCTGAGTCTTCTTCCTCTCTGGCGGTCTTGCATGGACGTGCCAATTGGCACGATCCATGTTCTCCTCTTCTCTCCATAGGTCACATGACCGTGCAAGGTTGCATGGCTAGTGGCTTTCGTCCCTCTATTGGCTTCGCACGGTCGTGTGGGGTCACACGGCCGACTCCTTTAAGCTCACGGTGACTCGCCTTTCACCATTTTGGTTCCTCTGACACCCCCACGCCCATGAAAAGCTCACGACCAGCTCGTGGAGGCTCTGCACATCCTGAAAATGAATACCCAAAAATAAAGAAATAATAAAAGTACTCGACTCAAACTTACTAAAGAAATAAAACGATAAACGGAATGATAAACTGAAATGAAAACCCCTTGGGTTGTCTCTCAAGAAGCGCTTGTTTTAGGTCTTTAGCTCGACCTCATTTTAGTTAATGTGGACTAAACCCATGGAAGCACGGCTCTCCTCCTAGGGTTAATGCTCCAGTCTGTGCCTTTAGTTTCGCTCGTGTATGACAAATGTACTTCTTATTGCCGGCTGGAGGGGATCTCTCTTGGAAACTACACTCCTCGACTTTGTGTATGTTTATCTTGCTCGAATTTCACTGAGAAGAGAGGTCACAGATAGAGGAAATTCAATCCTTTCTTTGTCGATCTCCAAGGATAACTTGTGACTCTTCACATCAATGAGGGCTCCAGCTATGGCAAGAAATGGTCTTCCAAGGATGATCGGTATGTTGGATTTTTCGGACCGTGAAAACCGCTTTTTCGCGTCGCGAAAACTCCGAATCACCCTAGCCAACGGATCTCGTGTGAAGAAAAATTCGAAAACATACGAGTACGAGTTACAAAACTTCTAGATCTACATGATGAAGATCTTTACCCTTGTTGTGTGCCCTTTTGCGTATCCCGCTCGTCCTCGGTACGCCGGATCTCGAAGTTGTCAATGTATACAACTCTCTACACGTATCCACACGAACACACTAGGTGGAGGTGACCAAAAACCAAGGTGTGCTAGCACCTATGTGGTTCGGCCAAGGAAGGAGGAGAGGGAGAGCTTGAGAGGAAGAAGATGCAAAATTCCACACTTGAATGAAATAATGAAAATCAATTCACACCCCATTCAAAATGTGGCCGACCACCTTTCTCATGTGTAACTGCCCTCATTAATGCATTAAGTTGTCATCAAGGAGAGAATATAACCTCCATGAGGTGGCACTCACTAGTAACTCCCATGAGGTGGCAACAATGATGATGTGGAGTAACATCATTAGTCCACATCAATGCCAACTCACCAATGAGGTGGCATAAAGTCAAGTCAAACTAGACTTTTAATCTTCCTCTCAAGTCAAGTCAAACTTGACCAAATCTCTTCCATGGTTGATCTAATCTAACCATTTGATTAAAGCCAATTTAATATATAATGAATCTAATTCATTAAATTAAATTGATTCAATGAGTCATAATCTAAATTAGACTCATTGAACACATGAATCAACTTGAGTCCAACTCAAGTTAGCCCAATTAGGATTACTCTTAATCCAATTTAATTCATCAAATGAATCTAATCCTCTTGGTTCATTATATGAACCTAATCTCCATCAAATTGTCCTTAGTGTGTGACCCTATAGGTTCTTGTAACGTTGGCAATGCCCTAAACTCATTTAGGAGCATAAGTAATGAGCGGTATCTAGCAACACATCATTACTACCCAAGTTACAAGAATGTCGAGATCCGACATCACCTTGTGACTACTAATTGTGACTCCTCACAAAATATGACAAGTGTCCTTCTATCCTAGACATCTAAATTAATCAATGTGAGGCATAGACCGTGTCATCCTCTGACCAATCTAAATCTTGAACTCCAAGTAGACTCACTAAATCAAATGAGCTCAATATCCTATATTGACTCATTTGGGCATGGCCATGCACTTCGTGGTCTCACTCTATCAAGAATACCGATGTCTCTCCCGTCATATAGGAGGGATAGATCCCATCTACATCACTCACATCCCTCTGCATAATTTGATATATACCCAGTAATCGCCTTTATAGTCCACCCAGTTACGGGTGACGTTTGACGAAACCAAAGTACATAACTCCTTATGTAGGGATCTATGGTGACTTCAGGTCTAAGGACTAGTAGTCATACTAATAGCCACATGAGAAAGTATATGACACATATAACGATCCATGATACTTTCTCATGGCGGGTCATTCAGTATACATTCTCTAATGCATACCCATGTGTCAACTTGATATCTCTATATCCATGACTTGTGAGATCAAGTCATCGAGTTGACCTACATGCTAGTCTCATTAACATTGTCCCTGAATGTTAATACTTGACTAGGAATGATTTAGAGTAGTGTTCCCTATATCATCTCACTATCGGTTCAACTAACAGATTGATATAGGTAAGAACCTTCTACTCAAGGACGTTACTATACTTAGTTTATTTGGCACCAATACAAGTAAGTATAATAACCAAAAACCAAATGCCTTTATTTATATAGAATATGATACAACAAGTCTAAAATACAATCATCAAATGATTGGCTCTAGGAATCTAGCTAACAATCTTCCACTAGCACTGTGCCAATCAGTGTAGGCTCTAAGCCCAAATGACCTAGTGTGACCATCATGCTTCTTCTGTGCCAAAGCCTTGGTCAAGGGATCTGCGATGTTAGCCTCTGTAGGTACTCTGCAAATCTTCACATCTCCTCTCTCGATGATCTCTCGAATGAGATGGAAGCGCCGTAGTATGTGTTTGGTCCGCTGGTGTGAGCGAGGTTCCTTCGCCTGTGCTATAGCTCCATTGTTGTCACAATAGAGCTCAATAGGGTCAGCAATGCTAGGAACCACCCCAAGTTCAGTGATGAACTTGCGAATCCAAACTGCCTCCTTTGCTGCCTCTGATGCAGCAATATACTCAGCCTCTGTCGTAGAATCAGCTACTGTGTTCTGCTTCGAACTCTTCCAGCTCACAACACCACCATTAATGCAAAATACAAACCCCGACTACGATCTATAGTCATCCTGATCGATCTGGAAGCTAGCATCACTGTAACCCTTTACAGCTAGCTCATCATTGCCTCCATATATCAAGAAATATTCTTTAGTCCTTCTTAAGTACTTAAGAATATTCTTGACCGCTATCCAGTGACTTTCACCTGGATCTGACTGGTATCTGCTCATCATGCTCAAAGCGTACGAGACATCAGGTCGAGTACATAGCATGGCGTACATGACCGATCCTATGGCTGAGGCATAAGGGATCTGATCCATGCGGTCTCTCTCCTCTCTAGAAGAGGGACCTTGAGTCTTCGAAAGACTCACGCCATGTGACATCGGCAGAAATCCCTTCTTGGAATTCTGCATGGCAAACCGAAGGAGTACCTTGTCAATGTATGTACGCTGACTTAGGCCAAGCAATCTCTTAGATCTATCTCTATAGATTTGTTTTCCTAGAATGCGGGATGTCTCACCTAAGTCCTTCATTGAGAAGCAACTCCCTAGCCAAGTCTTGACATACTGAAGCATATGGATGTCCTTCCCAATGAGTAGTATGTCATCCACATACAATATGAGGAAGACAACTATATCCCCTACAACCTTCTTGTAGACACAAGGCTCATCTTCGTTCTTGATGAAACCAAACTGTTTGATTGCATCATCGAATCGAAGATTCCAGCTCCGAGAATCTTGCTTTAGTCCATAAATGGACCTATGCAGCTTGCATACTCTGCTAGTATGCTGTGGATCTACAAAACCCTCAGGTTGTGTCATGTACACATCCTCGAGCAGGTTTCCATTCAGAAACGCGGTTTTGACATCCATCTGCCATATCTCATAGTCATGGTAGGCTGCAATAGCAAGCATGATCCGAATGGACTTAAACATCGCTACTGGAGAAAAGGTTTCATCATAGTCAATACCATGAATCAGCTTGAAACCTACTAAGCGACCCTTATAAATAAGTCCATCCATGTGTCTTTCTCTTAAAGGCCCACTTACACCCAATGGGTTTTACCCTTGGTGGATCAACCAAAGTCCATACTTGGTTGGTGTACATGGATTCCATTTCGGATCTCATGGCTTCTAGCCATTTCGGAATCTGGTCTCATCACGACTTCGATGGGTGGTAGGCTCATCCTCTATGAGCACAATGTCATCATGGTCGGACAAGAGAAATGAGTATCTCTCGGTGACGACGCCTATCGGACTGCGAAGATGTATGTCTACTTGAACCGGTTGTTGTTCCTCAACTCCTTGTGGAACATCATCCACAACACTTTGTGGTTCCAGTTCAATTCCTTCGAGACATCGGTGCTATTGTTCGCATCTTGAACTTCTTCAAGATCGAGCGCTCCTACTATTTCTGAAACAAAGTCCCTTTCTAGAAAGACCCGAGTCTTGCCACAACTACTTGAATGGGAATATAGAAGTAATATCCCTTAGTTTCTTTGGGATATCCAATAAAGTAGCATTTGTCGGATTTGGGTCCTAACTTGTCTGAGACTTGACGTCGAACGTAAGCCTCACAACCCCATATCCTCATGAAAGACACCTGGGCATCTCTCCCAGTCCATATCCTATATGGTGTCTTTATCACGGCCTTGGATGGAACTCGGTTGAGTATAAAAGCTGCCGTGTCTAGAGCATAACCCCAAAGGTATGTCGGAAGATCTGTGTGACTCATCATAGATCGCACCATATCTAATAGGGTACGATTCCTCCTTTCGGATACACCATTCCACTGTGGTGTTCCAGGAGGAGTGAGTTGGGATAGAATCCCACACTCAGCTAGGTAGTCACGAAACTCATGGCTAAGGTATTCTCCACCTCGATCTGATCAAAGTATCTTAATACTCTTGCCAAGCTGGTTCTGTACTTCATTCTTGAATTCTTTGAACTTTTCAAAGGATTCAGACTTATGTGTCATCAAGTACACATAACCATATCTACTGAAGTCATCAGTAAATGTGATGAAGTACCTATAACCGCCTCTAGCAGCGACATTGAAAGGGCCACATACATCACTATGTATGAGTCCTAACAAATCAGTCGCTCTTTCGCTGTGCCCACTAAAGGGAGTCTTGGTCATCTTGCCTCGTAGGCATGACTCGCATATCTCATATGATTCTAAATCAAATGAGTCCAGTAAACCATCCTTATGGAGCTGGGATAAGCGCTTGTCATTTATATAACCTAAGCGACAGTGCCAGAGGTAGGTCTGGTTCATGTCATTTGACTTGAACCTCTTGGTATTTATGTTATAGATAGGACTCTCAAGGTCTAGAATATAGAGTATGTTTATCAGAGGTGCACTACAATAGAACATATCGTTTAAATAGACGGAACAACATTTGTTCTTTATTATAAACGAAAATCCTTTCTTGTCCAAACAAGAAACTGAAATTATATTCTTAGTCAAGGTAGACACATAACAACAATCATCTAATTCTAGTACAAGCCCAGAGGGAAGAGATAGATGATAAGTTCCTACAGCAATAGCAGCAACCCGTGCTCCATTGCCTACTCATAGGTCTATCTCACCCTTCGTCAATGCCCTGCTATTCCTCAGCGCTTGTACATTAGTACAAATGTGCGAAGCACATCCGGTGTCTAATACCCATGATGAAGAAATAGAGAGGTTGACTTCTATAACATGTATACCTGAAGTAGAAATCTTATTTCTCTTCTTCTTAAGATCTTCCAGGTATTCTTTGGAGTTCCTCTTCCAGTGCCTTGCTTGTCCTTGATATAGGTGACAAAGATGTTCAACCATATCGTAAGCGTCCATCAACTCATGTTGCTTACGAGCTCGAGTTCATGGTCGCGAGCATAAGACGAGACACATCTAATGCGTCATCTTGATGCTTCTTGTAAGCATCACGGTGCCTTTCAGCGTGGCGTGGCGGGAGGAGCCTCGGAATGGGCGCTCGAGCGTCTTTCGTTCACGGTGAGAACTATTCTCGATTCTGTGCCGGTCAGGAAATTTGCTCCGTTGAGCTTGCCCTTCTTAAGCACAGAACGTAGAGAGAAGATGTTCGTGTTCGACGTCATGGCAATTCTACAACAGAAATAAATGCAGAAATAAGTATCATATTCTTAATCATTTAATTAGGTCTTTAACTAAATGATGCTCCCACTGAATTCTATAATTCATATGGGACAAGATCCACATCATACTAACCCTTGAGTTAGCTTTGGCTAATACGCCCAAGACTTAGTATGATCGGTAGGTAATGATTACCAATTACATCTCTATGCAACTCTTGTTTATAGGATAAAATCCGCATTTATATTAAAACTCGAGTTAGTTTTGGCTAATACGCCCGAGAGTTAATATATATGTGATTTTGACCTAACTTTCCAACCGTTGGAACAATGCCTATAGTTATACTCGATCCAACCGAGTTAACTAGGAATACTCAATCTAATTGAATTGTACTCACTCATGCGTTGATAGGCAGGACCAAGATTGTCCCTCCGTACCCTACCAAGATAGTATGTGTTGCTCTGCTTTGGCATATTCAACAACTACATGCGATCGAGGTAGTGGTAGGTATCACGGCATGGTAGACATTTTGAGTTGTCGTGATTTAGATCTAGTCTAAATGATATTGTATCATATACACGAAATAGATCTAATCTAATCGATAGAGTGCATCTTGTACACGATGTAGATCTAATCTAATCGTAAGGGTGCATCTTGTGCACGATTTAGATCTAATCTTAATCGCTTGGCACTAATTAATTACTTAATTAAACATGCATCATATACACAAGTAATTAACTAAGTTTTGTGATTAGTCATGGCCCTACTACAATCTTCTCAAGCAAATGAGAAGATCGGATGGTCAACCTAAGGTCAACTTCTCAAGCGCCTTCCTTTTGACCACCTTGTGTTGCTCGCGCCTTCCTCGTAACTCCGTCTCGAGTGGACCTTCCACAGCTCCAATTTTGTACATTACAATTTTGAAACTCGAGTTACATTCGAGGCTAAATCTAATTTACAACCAGAATAAAAGAAAGGCACGACGCGCAGGTCACGAAAAATAAACATCACACGCAAACACAAATGACGGCGCGCAGGCCGTATTATGAATTACAACACATTTCCAAATCTAATTTGGGTCGTTTGGGCCATGACTATCACAAAATTAATATATAATTCAAAATTATATATTTTTTCATAATTTTCTGTAATTTTTTCATAATTTTACAATTTTATGGGTAAATTTTTCCCAGCGGTCCCGATTAGCGATTTCGGGCGCAATCGCGGAGCAAATGCCCTTGCGGAGTTAGGGGAAGTACCCCTACCCGCGATCTAACCATCACGAGTTTCTCCTAAGCGATCCAATAGCGCCTAAGCCCGCTGTCCCAAAACGTTTTGGGGTCGAAACTTCGCCTTTTCGTGAAAAACTTCTCGGTAGTCGAAGCCTACAAGTGTCTAAACACTTGTGCTTCGTTACTACGAGAAAATAACCCATTAAAACTATAAAAACATCAATTTACAGAAAGTTTACAGATTTATATTTTTCATAAAAATATGAAACGAAACTCGTACTCGCTTTTCACGTGGCTCTGATACCACTGTTGGATTTTTTGAGCCGCGAAAACCGCTTTTTCACGTCGCGGAAACCCCGAATCACCCTAGCCAACGGATCTCTTGTGAAGAAAAATTTGAAAACATGCGAGTACGAGTTACAAAACTTCTAGATCTACATGATGAAGATCTTTACCCTTGTTGCGTGCCCTTTTGCGTATCCCGCTCGTCCTCGGTACGCCGGATCTTGAAGTTGTCAATGTAGACAACTCTCTACACGTATCCACACGAACACACTAGGTGGAGGTGACCAAAAACCAAGGTGTGCTAGCACTTATGTGGTTCGGCCAAGGAAGGAGGAGAGGGAGAGCTTGAAGGAAGAAGATGCAAAATTCCACACTTGAATGAAATAATGAAAATCAATTCACACCCCATTCAAAATGTGGCCGGCCACCTTTCTCATGTGTAACTCCCCTCATTAATGCATTAAGTTGTCATCAAGGAGAGAATGTAACCTCCATGAGGTGGCACTCACTAGTAACTCCCATGAGGTGGCAATCATGATGATATGGAGTAACATCATTAGTCCACATCAATGCCAACTCACAAATGAGGTGGCATAAAGTCAAGTCAAACTAGACTTTTAATCTTCCTCTCAAGTCAAGTCAAACTTGACCAAATCTCTTCCATGGTTGATCTAATCTAACCATTTGATTCAAGATAATTTAATATATAATGAATCTAATTCATTAAATTAAATCGATTCAATGAGTCATAATCTAAATTAGACTCATTGAACACATGAATCAACTTGAGTCCAACTCAAGTTAGCCCAATTAGGATTACTCTTAATCCAATTTGATTCATCAAATGAATCTAATCCTCTTGGTTCATCATATGAACCTAATCTCCATCTAATTGTCCTTAGTGTGTGACCCTAGAGGTTCTTGTAACGTTGGCAATGCCCTAAACCCATTTAGGAGCATAAGTAATGAGCGGTATCTAGCAACACATCATTACTACCCAAGTTACAAGAATGTCGAGATCCGACATCACCTTGTGACTACTAATTGTGACTCCTCACAAAATATGACAAGTGTCCTTCTATCCTAGACATCTAGATTGATCAATGTGAGACATAGATCGTGTCATCCTCTGACCAATCTAAATCTTGAACTCCAAGTAGACTCACTAAATCAAATGAGCTCAATATCCTATATTGACTCATTTGGGCATGGCCATGCACTTCGTGGTCTCACTCTATCAAGAATACCGATGTCTCTCCCGTCATATAGGAGGGATAGATCCCATCTACATCACTCACATCCCTCTGCATAATTTGATATATACCCAGTAATCGTCTTTATAGTCCACCCAGTTACGGGTGACGTTTGACGAAACCAAAGTACATAACTCCTTATGTAGGGATCTATGGTGACTTCAGGTCTAAGGACTAGTAGTCATACTAATAGCCACATGAGAAAGTATATGTCACTCATATAACGATCCATGATACTTTCTCATGGCGGGTCATTCAGTATACATTCTCTAATGCATACCCATGTGTCAACTTGATATCTCTATATCCATGACTTGTGAGATCAAGTCATCGAGTTGACCTACATGCTAGTCTCATTAACATTGTCTCTGAATGTTAATACTCGACTAGGAATGATTTAGAGTAGTGTTCCCTATATCATCTCACTATCGGTTCAACTAACCGATTGATATAGGTAAGAACCTTCTACTCAAGGACGTTACTATACTTAGTTTATTTGGCACCAATACAAGTAAGTATAATAACCAAAAACCAAATGCCTTTATTTATATAGAATATGATACAACAAGTCCAAAATACAATCATCAAATGATTGACTCTAGGACTCTAGCTAACACGGTATATTGGGATCCTCCTCCATATCCAGGATAATGAAATTTGTGGGAATGATACATCCACCCACTTCTATTGGCACGTGTTCTACTATTCCCATTAGGTATCTACATCAATGGTCAGCTAATTGCAGTGACATAATAATCAGTTTAATGTCCTGGAGTTCCAGCTTCTTACATAAGGAGTACGGAAGTAGGCTAACGCTGGCTCCCAAGTCACAGAAAACTTCTGTATGAGTTCAGAACCAATTTTGCAAGGTATGGAAAAACTCCCTGGATCCTGAAGTTTTGGTGGAATATTTGTCATAAGTAGAGCGCTGCAATTCTCGGTTAATGCTACGGTCTCGAAGTCGCCCTTTTGCCTCCTATTGGATAAAATTCCCTTTAAGAACTTTGCGAACTTCGACATTTGGTGTAGTGCGTCTATCAGTGGTACTTCTATGCAAATTTCCTTAATTTTCTTCAGGAATTGGTTGAACTCTTCATCCTTCTGGGATGTTATCAGTTTCTGAGGGAAAGGAATCGTCTGACTTTGTGGGGAAATTTGAAGAGTCCCTTCACCTTTCTTGGTGACCTCCTCTCCATCCCTGTTCTGGATCTGATTGGGCAGTGGGGGAGAAGGCTCTTCCTCTGAGTCAGGTCCTTTCTGAGTATTGATTTGGGGGTCTCCCAAAGTTCGTCTGCTCCTCAGCTCGATGCGGTTGTAATGTTCCACTGGGTTTATATCTGGCTTTCCTGGAAATGTTCCCTGTGCTCTTGAGAAGGACTGGACTATCTGGGCTATCTGGCTGTCTTGCATCTTTTGGTATTTCTTAGAATTTTCCATTCTTTGAGTCAACATTTTAATCTAATTCTTCATCTCTTTTTGCTCTGAGAGGGCTTCTTCAAGCATCTTTTCAATTCTGGACAATTGTGAAGGTTGTTGTTGTTGATAAGTCTGTTGTCCAGATGAGTAGCTCTGTTGTCCAGGTGAGTAGCTCTGTTGTCCAAGTTGATAGCTTTATTTTACTGGCCCTTGGTCTTGATTATTTCGGTATGAAAATTTTGGGTGGTTCCTCCACCCTGGGTTGTATGTGTTAGAGTACGGATTGTTTTACCTTTATTTGTAGCTGACTATCGCATCGCACTGCTCAAGTTGGTTTATCTGTGCTTGTATTAGCCCTAGGGGGCAAGTATCTTGAGCATGATCCGTACTTTCGTAGGTTTCACAAACACAAACTATTGCATTGGTCGTGTTGTTATTGTTTCCCATGGCCTCAAACTTCTTAGTCAAAGTGTCTAGCTTTGCAGACATGAGTGTGACTGCATCTACGTCGAATTTTCCTAACGCCTTTATTGGATTCCCTGAGAAAGAACCACCAGATCTTTCAGTTGCCCACTGATGGTGGTTCTGTGCCATATTTTCTATGATCTCTTCAACTTCATCAAGGCTCTTGTTCATTAGTGCTTCTCCTGCTGCAGAGTCGAGAGATACCTTCATGTGATAGTTGATTCCATTGTAGAAGGTGTGTAGAACCAACCATTTCTCAAGGCCATGATGGGGGCACTGTCTCAGCATACTTTTGAATCTGTCCCAGGCTTCAAATAGTGATTTTGAGTCTATTTGTCTGAAGCTTGCAATCAAGTTCCTCATGTGAGCAGTTTTGCTTGGTGGATAGAATTTGTCCAGGAATTTCTACTCACACTGCTCCCAAGATGTAATGTTTTTTGTTGGAAGGGAATTTAGCCACTGCTTGGCTCTGTCTTTCAAGGAGAATCCAAAAAGCAATAACCTCATTGATTCTGGAGGGACTTCATTTACTTTCATGGTACCAAAAATCTCGTAGAAAAGCTCTAAGTGGTGGCTTGAATCATCGTGCAGTCCTCCTCCAAATTGATTCTGTTGAACCATGTGAATTACTGCAGGCTTGATTTCAAAATTGTTGGCTTCGATTGGCGGTTGAGTAATGCTAGACCGAACCCCTCATGCATAAGGTGCTGCATAATCCTTCAAAGTTTATCAGTCATCTCTGAAGATTCTTGTACTGCTTGAAATGCTTTCTGAAGGTTTCTTCTTCTCAAGAAGGTCCTATCAATCTCTAGATCGAACGGTAGAAGTTATCCTGAAAGATTAGCTCTTCGCATGTAAAAACAAGATACGAAATATAGTTAAGAAGAGAGTTGGAATAATAATATTTTTTTAGCGTTTTAATAAAAATGTAGAGAATAAAGAAAAACAAGAATAAAATTATTTATCTCTAAATGTAAAATATTAGAAAAAGGAAAGATAAAGGAAAAAAAATAAAGTCTAGTCTAATCTAATATGATTATCACTAATGTTATAGACGTAGTCCCCGGCAACGGCGCCAAAAACTTATTACGATTCCACAAGTGCACGGATTCATCGTCGGTAATAAAAGATTATCGATCCCACGAGGACTGTTATAAGCATTAGCGATGACTCACTTAGGATTAGCTAAACTACCGATGGTTGTAAGTTATCTAAAGAAAAAGGGTTTGGAAATGGAAATGAGAACTAGCAAAGAGGAAGTAATAGACTCGGTTTATGAAGAGTCCTAGGAGTTTGGTTTCATTATGGTGGTGTTGATGTATCATATTCTATCCTTTACTCATTGTCCATCAACATGCATTCGTCGGAAGCTGAAGTATCTAATCTTAGGTACCAAATAAAGAAGATCCCTATGAAATCCTGTTACGGTTAACCCCTGTCACTAGGGCACCTCGATAGATCACAAGAACACTACTCTAATTGGTGTCACTAAGGATAGAGATAAGGAACTTAGTTTGGTTTCTTACTTCCTTGAGGAGGAGTTGTCTCTCCTTTCAAGGAAGTACCCTAGATGTTTGTGAACGGGTTACCTCTGCCACTAGGGCTCCTCGAGTGTACGATCTAGGATATTCTCTCTACGAGATAGGCAATTCCTACACAATCAATTAACACGATATAGAGATCGAGTAGTCGAAACAAAGCAAGTGAAATCATCCAATGAAATAGAGGTAAAAGTATGAGTCTTACATCAAACCAATCCACAACTACTCCCTCATCCTAGAACAAAGAATCTACTCCATAGACATCGGAGAAAAACCCGAAGACATAATGTTAAGCATACAATTCTCAAACAAGAAGAGAGAAAGAGAAAATATGCTTATCCAACGATGACGTGTGATCTTTGAATCCAATCCTTTTCTTCTGGAGTTGATGTGGTGATGAAGGATCTCTGGATGGATGTCCTGGATGGCGTAGAACGGCACCAAGTCGATTCTCTTCCTGACGGCTCGCTTCCCAGCTCTCCCCCCTTGGGGAAAAGGGTTAAAGCCCTTTTATAAGCTAGGGCGCGGTTGCGGCTGCATGTCCATGTAAGGATGGCACGGTCGTGCCCTTTCTTGTCTCTGGTTGCACTGCACAGCCGTGCCAATTGGCACGGCCGTGTGAACCTGAGGCTCGACTCCGGGGACACGGTCATGTAGGATTGCACGGCTGTGTATTGCTTGGTTGCGGTCATGGGGGGGGGGGCACGGCCATGCAAATATGCACGGCCATACTCTAATCTGCCTCTGGGTTGGCCGCACGACCGTGCGAGAGTTGCACGACCGTGCACTTCTTACACGACCGTGTTCTCTGGCTCATTTCGGTGCGTCGACAATCGCTATTTTTGCCCCGAAAGTTGTCCCTATCAACACAAAATCAAACAAAGAGCAGATATCTGAACAAAAAAGTATATATGATGAGTACATAATAAAAGAGGCGATCATGCAAAGAATATATACATATAAAGCAAGTGAATGTGCGTTAAAATATGCATAAACGATCATAATATTTACGCACATCAAGGGAGAAGATGAGGACAGTCTCGCTCAGTGGATATAGTTATATGCATAGAACGGGGAATCTCATAATTAAACCAAAGGTTGTCCAAATCTACCCCACTGAAACTTGAAACGAGCCCAGAATACCACAAGTCAATAGCACTCATAGAAAAAGTTCAAAAATGTAGGAGTAAGGTCAAAGAAGAGCGAAGGAAGAAGAAAGTTATAGAAACTCATGAAAACAAAGGAGTTTAGTAGCACGAAGGAAGGAGAAGATGAAGGCCTTAGTGTTCTTAAAGGGTTTTTTTTTTAAGGAAACCCTTCAAATCTCCTTTTAAGAATGAACATTGGATCAAGATAGAAAAAAGGCGGTCTAACGTCCATGGCCATTAGATTAGAAGACAGTGACGTGCATTTGGAAAATTGTGCGCCGGTTGTTGTATCAGGGGAATGAGGTTTTTAAGCATGTGTCACCAATAGGAGATTCACATTTTTATGAATGTGATAGGTAAATCATTATCCTGAAGCATTGGCTCACATATTGAGGTGGATCTTTCTTTATTTCTTGTGTTTAATGTTTAAGGCATCTATAGTCCGGTCGCCCCTAAGCCTAGCCGGATTTTTAGTACTACGTCTCTCTTAACTCTTTAGTCTTTACCAAATGATCAATCAGCTTAAAGGCAGGTCAAACTTTAAAGTCCAGTTAATTTTATATTTAGGTGCCTCCTAAGGACTTCATCTTTTAAACAGGTTACCTACCACATACTCGATCGGGTAGTAGGCTACCCATCTCGTCGAAGTTTTGTTACTGATTAATTAAGTGCTTACATTTTTAAGTTGCTCAGTATGTAGAATAAGACTAAGACTCTCTCACTCAGGCAGGTGGGGTACTCTCAAACACATGAAAAAAATAACATAAAATAAAATTGGAAAGTATAAACCAGAAGTAGATTGAGGCAAACAGAGTCTTAATTACATAAAGAGGAAGCATAATTATATAAGAGTTATTTTTGTCCGTGAAGGGGGAGGGCGGTTAAAGAAGACTACTTTAAAATGCGAAAGAAGCCAAGCAGACATGCCTTGATTAACCTTTAGCGGTCAAGGAAATGAATTGGAGGATCAGAAGCCAAGTAGCCCCTCTCTCTAAGTTGCCTAATCACACCATCGGCCCTGAGGAGAAGAGCTTTGTTAATGGAGTCAATGATCGATAGGTTAAAATCCTGTGATTAGAGGAGGGTTATCTTCCTTATTTTGAACCGCTCATCCTCCCCTATTTGATAGGCAGCTAGCTTTGCTCGGGCAACTGTTAGCTCAGAAGAGAGACCCGCCAATTCAAATTTAGAGGTAGTCAAAGCATTTTGGCCGACCTCTAAGTCTGTCCAGAGATATTCCAGCTCTACTCCTTGGGCGTTCAACTTTTATTACCACTTGGATGCCAATTGAGTCTGGGCTGCCAACTTCACAACATGCATAGCCTTTGATTCCTCTAATAGAGCAGAGAGATGCTAGATTTCAATGATTTTCTAGTCCATCTCAGCCACTATATTCTCTTGGCAATTTGTCTCCGAGTGAAACCTATCTTCGATAGTCTTCAGGGCAACCTCTAATTTCTATGCTTGCTCTGCATTAGCTTTACTTGATGCTTGAGCCTCTTGAAGTCTTTTTTCTAACTGACTCAGTCGGTCGAGTTGAACCTGGCTCTCTCATGGTGACCAGGCAAGAGTATAAAGGGAGGCTACTTCTGAAAGGCACTTCTTTAGGGCCTCATTTTCCTGGGCCATGTTGGCCAATTTGTATGCCACCCCTATCTTGATTACCAGTGCTATAAAACAAGCACCATCAAAAGTGTTCAAAGTAGGGGATAGAAGGGAGTTAAAACATACCATGGTTAGGTCGTAGGCATATTCATTCTCTGTCGCTGTCGCCGTCGGATTGTCCTCGTCCAACCTGCTTACAGTAAACTCCCAAGCCTCCATCAACTGGCCCTTCAATAGTACCCGACCACTGAGTGGTGGAGGAGCTAATGGAGAAGCGATCGCTTGCACTGATGGCACATCATAGTGAGCTGAGAACTGATAGAGTCGTTCGGCTCGATTATAGGAGTTGCAGCAAGCAGAGCCTCAGCAAGGGGGTGACAAAAAGAGATGTAGGTTGTTGAGCCAACCAGATGGGAGAGTTGATCGGCTAGGAGGTAACCTCCTGGATGATATTGCTTGAAAGAGGAGTGGACAGCGAGGGACAAGTGAACAATGTCTGCTCAAAAGATTGTGACAGAGTTTCATCTCGGACTGGCATAAAATGAGGTGAAGGTACCATGATGGGGGGCACTCGTCCCTCAAAGACTTGTGTGGAGGAGAAGAGCCGACGCCTCTTGCGTCTCCTCTTCATTGGCGCCTTCACTCTAGATGGAGAATCTTCAGATGCTAGGAGAGGATCGACTGATAATACTTCTAGTGTGGTCGCCTCACTGGATTCAGTCGCCTGGCTACTGGACACCGTTATAGAAGGGTCGGTCGACTGTTGTTTTCACACGGCTATTACTATTTTCTCTCGCCAGAGTAGTTCATCCTCTTCTAGCTGAATACACTTAGCATCTACAACCTCAAAGAAAGTATCCACTACATAAAACAAGAAAGATCTTAATTAGTGATAACCTAATGAACAAGTTGATCAGCCTTACCAAAAGAACAATAAAGTGATGCCCAGATCGGGCTTAATTCAAACAAGTAGAGCATGGCTTCTTTCAGCAGCTTGAGAGCCTTGAATTGCACCCCGCCTAGCTTCTTGGAATAGGGAATAAAGGCTAAGTCAAGTTTGAAATTCCCAAGATCAGGGGTAGGGGGGAGGTTGGATCTCAACTCGGTCGGCCAAAAAAAGAAACAAGATTTTCATTCCTTATTTGAGGGCAGTTCTTTGAAGAGCACTGCCTTAAGACGAGACTAAAATAAAAATACCCTAGGCTCTGATTTCTTAGGATGCGAAAATAGATGAAAGTTATGGAGAGTTGGAGGAATGCCATATAGGAGAAACAAAATGAACATTCCACACATAGTGCGGAATGCATTCGGCACAAGTTGTTGAAGTGGGATATCAAAATAATGACTTATTCAAAAATAAATGGAGGAATAGGAAAATGCTATCTGGATACTATCTAATCCTTAAAGAAGGTAATGTGACCCACCAGAGGATGATGAGGGTGTTCTTGAGGAGAAGGAAGACGAATACGGTAGCTTTTGGGGATCTCATATTACAGGCAGAGCACCTCTCAAGTACAAATATCAAAATCTGAATCACTAAAAGTATACCAGGAAGCAAGGGATTTTTGTGCCATGGAGGAATATAGATAAAACAAAGATGAAATAGGGGAGAACCTTACTGATCGTATGAAAGAAAGGGATGCCAATGGGAATCACCGAAGAAAATATGGAAGAAGATGGAGCACAAAGTGATTTGTTTCTACATCACTTAGGGTTTTAAACATAAGCTACAAGACAGGGCCCCACTACAATCATTTGATCAAAATAGCATGCTCTTTCGTGGCTATTGATTTGTAATGGGAGAAGTGTCATTGATCTATATGAAAATAAGTGCGTCAGCTATCACTTCAAATAATGTGTTAGTGGGACACATGGTGTTTAACCATAAATGGCATGTATGATGGATAAGATAGTTGAATCATTACACTGAAAAGTATCTTCCCTCGTATCAATGGTACACTACTGGCATATCAACCCTCTGACATATAGTTTTTTCAAAAGAGATAACTAAGTATAGCATTAATGGGTGAGTGGAAGTGCTTTCACCTAGTCGGACCAATAAGTTGGGCAAAGATAAGGCTTAGGTCCAATCAGTCGACTACAAGTCTCCTTCGACTAGACTTGAAGGGGAGGCTAGTGATACAGGATATTACAATTGGATCCAAGTATGACGTGGTGGTCAAAGTCAAGATGGGGTGGATGTCAAAGTCAAGAGCAGGTAGCAGCTAACATGTCACAAATCTATGGGACTTCACTCCTCACCTAGTGCTAAAGCCCTCAATCCAGGGACCCAACTGACCGAAGAGCCAGCCGGACCTAAAAAGACCTAGTGCTTTACACCTATGCTAAGACACCTAGTATATATCCGATCATCCCTTAGTTGCTCAGGTTTTATGAGATGACTAGCCTCCTATAAGGTCGAGCGACCAAATATTCGGTCGGGTCCAACGGACCCAGCCTTTCACTCTCAAGTATGACTCAGTATATTGCTGGTCGATACAACAGTCGGTCAAACCTGTGGGCCTACACTATTCATGCACCCATCCTCCTTCATATAAGTGGTCGGTTATAATACTGATCAGGTTTACGGGGCTCAATGTTCTTATCCTCACAGAGTAAATATATAAGGTAAATCTTAAAAGGAACTCGACAGGATATCCAAAGCTCAGGTTATCAATATAGGGATGGTCGGATGAAGGCACCAATTGAGTCCTTCAGGGTACACATGAGTAACAGAAGATTACTCGAACGGTGGTTATATTCCCCCTGCTGTACATATTCCTGTACCCGACAACTTTTGGCACCTGACATTCCAAACCACGTCATGATTGTGGAGATTATGATAGCTGATATATAAAGGAGAGGTCCTCTCCGCTGACAAGATACATATATTTTATGCTCTGCTACACACACGCATATGCTATTTGCTTCTCCATCTTTTCACTCGGGCAGCATATTGACTTGAGCATCAAAAGGTCAATGTCAGGGATCTCTCCTATGATTTTTGGTGTTGACATTCTATCTTCTCTCTACTGTGGGTAGGGAAGAAGAAAAAAATTCCTTTTCCCCTCTAGTTCATAATTTTTTTCTTATCATCTTTACCAGCTCAAAGTCTTTATTCAATCAACCGCATAGCTACTTGCCTAGCATACCATGTCTTCAATTTTTTAAGACAGAATCATGACCATTAGCTAATTTTATGGAATCAAATATTTAATATTCTAAAGCAGCTTAAGTATTTTTCCAAATTTTAATAATGATTCATTGTTTGACAAAATTTTCAACAATTAAATTTGTGGACCTAATATTGATGATTAAAAATGTCAATATGAGGTTAATATCTTTTAAAGTTGTATTAATTATGAATTTTTTAATTAATTTAGGCTTCTATTTTTAGAGTCTAAGATTAAAATAAAATTATTGTCTAATGCTGCATAATTATAATTTAATATTATACACATATAAATTAACACTTTTAGAGTTATATTAAATTTATAATTATAAACTAATTTCATAACTTAGAAAAATAAATTTAATTTAATTATTCCATTAAATTTTATCAACAAGATTTACTTGTGTTTTTAATTTTAAAAATAACTATTTAAGTTATATATTAATATATAAGACTTTGGTTATATTTTTGATATTGTTAGTTGTTGAATTATTTATTTATGAAGTATTTATTGTAAAGGAATGAATACGGATCATAAAAATTTAAAATTTAAGTATAAAAGTAGAAGATGATTAAACTCATTTAATTTTTCATAATTTATTTTTAGATTATATAAAAAAAGATAAATTATAAGATCAATTTATAATAAACTATCTTAATAAATAGAAGAAATTTTTTTTTCTAAAAACATGTGTCTAATAAAATTTGATCCCCTGCCCTAAAGTATTAATATATGAAAAAAAAAATATCCTACGTCGTATTATATATATATATATATATATATTTAAATTAAAAAAAAATATTTAATAAAATTGGTCAATTTTTTTAAACTTGATTAGCAGTCACTAATTGGTTGATTAAAGAGTGATAGCATACACTAATTGGTTAATACGACAACTATAATATTCACTATTTTGTTGCAGGTATAGCAGCCATTAATTAGTTGTTACACTGGGCTGCTGTAACTTTGTAACAGCAGCTTTTTTCTTATTCATCATGTAGGTAAATTCACTAGTATAGTTTTAAAATTATTAAATTAGGTATCTATTTTTTATTTTCTATTTTATCCTTGTCAGTCGATTGAGTTTTTGGATAAGTCGAATCGATTTCACTTAATATCGAAATATTAAAATTTTAAATAAATTGGTCCGCTGATTTAAGATTTATTTTTTTATTTTTTTATCAAGTTTATTTTAAGTAAAATTGATTAATGGATCAAATGATTTCACCGCTCAGCCATCGATCCAGGAAGAATTCATTCTAGGCTTATGGATAATCAATAATCAACTTCCTTTCGTAGTACCCCTAGGGGAAGTTGAATCCCCGCTGCCTCCTTGAAAGAGAGATGTTATGAACCACTAGACGATAGGAGCATATCCCCCCGACTGTCATCATACTATGTGTAGATATATTCTAAATGCATGAAAGAGGAATTAAATTAAAGCGGTAAAACTTACAACGATCTCCCGCAGATCTGCAATCAGTAATGGCGAAACTCACTGTCGGAAGAGCGATCACAGGATTGAAAAGTCCTCCACGATTCCATGAACCAAATCTCACCGCCTCAGATGTTCTTCTCTTGCTCTCGTTTCGTCCGTCTTTCGAACCTTCTTCAAACCCGTTTGAACAACCTCTTAAAACCTTCACGATCCTTGGACGCACCCCTTTATATAGGGAAATAAATCAGGGGCATAATCGACTTTTCCATTATAAGTAGTGGGGAACGTGGGCATGTTCCCACGCCCCCACTCTCTCCATTTCTAACACTATGAGGATAGTATGTATAGTTTTTTAGAATTGTCAATATAATTCAATGATATGACTAAATTTGAACACACTTTCCTACTTTTGTGTTATTGTTCCATATAATTTTTTTTTTATCCAAAATCAGTTGAAGAACCAAAAGGCCTTATATTAACATAAGACTAATTCTTATGTGTTCATCTATCTTTCTTGATTATATCCATACCCTCAAACGTCTTTTCTGACTCCATATATTGAGAGCAATGATTTTAAACATAAAAATATTTGAAAAATTAAATTCGTATTAAAAAAATCAGGTTGATGGACCAAACGACCTCGGATTGACCTAAAACTAGATCCTATATATTTGCCCAGTTCTCCTAATTATATTTATGCTCTTAAACATCAATTTGATCAAATATATTGAAAACAATAATTTTTTGAACATGAATTAACTTTTTAAAACATATTCATATTTAAAAAATCATTGCTCTCAATATATTGCGTCAAATTGACATTTGAGGGTATATTTATAATTAGGAGAGGTAGATGAACACATAGGAACTAGTTTCATATCAATCCGAGGTCGTTTGGTCCATTAGCCAATTTTGCCCAAAACCAATTGATGGACTAAATGACCTCGAATTAATATGAAACTAATTTCTATTTGTTCGTCTACCTCTGTTAATTATACACATGTCCTCAAATGTTAATTCAACTTAATATATTGAGAGCAATAATTTTTTAAACATAAAAATATTAAAAAATTTAATTTATTTAAAAAAATCTGGCTGATAGACCAAACGATCTCGAATTGACATGAAACTAGTTTCTTTATGTTTGTCTAACTCTCCTAATTATATACATACCCTCAAACATCAATTCGACTCAATATATTGAGAGCAATAATTTTTTAAATACAAATATATTTGAAAAAGTCAATTCATATTAAAAAATTATTGCTCTCAATATATTGGATCAAATTGATGTTTGAAGATATAGATATAATCAGGAGAACTAAAGGAAAACATAGGATCTAGTTTCATATCAATCCGAGGTCATTTGATCCATCAGTTAGATTTTTTTAACATGAATTAAAATTTTTAGATATTTTCGTGTTTAAAAAAACATTTCTCTCAATATATTAAGTCAAATAATATTTGAGGGCACAGATTTAATCAGGAGAGATAGAAGAACACAAAAGAACTAGTTTCATATCAATCTAGGGTTATTTAGTCTATTAACCGATTTTTGACAAAATCGGCTAATGAATCAGACAACCTCATATTGACATACAACTAGTTCCTATGGGTTCATCTACCTCTCGGTTATATCCATGCCCTCAAACTTCAATTTGACTCAATATATTGAGAGCAATAATTTTTTGAATACAAATATATTTAAAAAATTCAATTCGTATTCAAAAAATTATTGCTCTCAATATATTCGGTCATTGATATTTGAGGGCATGGATATAATCAAGAGAACTAGTTAAACACATACGATCTAGTTTCATGTCAATCCAAGTTAAGGGTATGGTCCATTAGCCAAATTTTTTGAAGAAGAATTGAATTTTTCAAACATATTCGTGTTAAAAAAATTGTTGCTCTCAATATATTGAGTCAAATTGATGTTTGAAGACATAAATATAATAAAGAGAGGTAAATGAACACTTAGAACTAGTTTTATATCAATTCGTGGTCGTTTGATCTATCAACCGATTTTGAGCAAAATCGGCTGATGGATCAAATGACCTCGAATTGATATGAAATTGATTCCTATGTGTTTGTCTACCTTTTCTGATTATATCCATATCCTCAAATATCAATTTGACTCAATATATTGATAGCAATAATTTTTTAAATAAGAATATATTTAAAAAATTTAATTTATATTCAAAAAATCATTACTTTCAATATATTAGGTCAAATTTATATTTGACAGCATGTATATAATCATGAGAATTATCTAAACACATAGGATCTAGTTTTATGTCAATCTGAGGTCGTTTGATCCATTAGTCAGATTTTTTTAAACATGAATTGAATTTTTCAAATATTTTCATATTAAAAAAACATTACTCTCAATATATTAAGTCAAATTGATATTTGAGGGTATGAATATAATTAGGAGAGAGAGACAAATACATAGGAACTAGTTTCATATCAATCCGAGGTCATTAGGTCCATCAGGCAAATTTGCCAGGCTGATGGACCAAATAACCTCGTATTGATATGAAACTAGTTTCGTCTCAATCCGAGTTCATTAGTCCATTAGCAAAAATTTTTGAATAAGAATTGAATTTTCAAACATATGTGTGTTAAATAAATTGTTGCTCTCAATATATTGAGTTAAATTGATGTTTGAGGATATAGATATAATTAGAAGAGGTAGACGAATACATAGGAACTATTTCATATCAATTGGTGGTCATTTGATCCATCATCTAGTTTTAACAAAATCGGTTGATAGATCAAATGACCTCGAATTTATATAAAATTAGTTTTTATGTGCTCCTTTGCCTCTTATGATTATATTCATGCCCTTAAATGTCACTTTGATTTAATATATTGACAGTAATAATTTTTTGAATACGAATATATTTAAAAAATTTAATTTATATTTAAAAAATTATTGTTTTAAATATATTTGGTCAAATTAATATTTGAAATCATGTATATAATCAAGAGAACTAGCTAAATATATAGGATTTAATTCATGTCAATCTGAGGTCGTTTGGTCTATCAGTTAGATTTTTTAAAACAAGAATTGAATTTTTCAAATATTTTCATATTCAAAAAAGCATTGCTCTCAATATATTGAGTCAAATTGACATTTGAGGGCATGAATATAATTAGGAGAGGTAGACAAATACATAGGAATTAGTTTCATATCAATCCGAGGTCATTAGGTGCATAAGCCAGTTTTACCCGGCTGATGGACTAAATGACCACAGATTGACATGAAATAGTTCCTATGTGTTTGTCTCTCTCTCTCCTGATTATATACATGCTCTCAAACATCAATTTGATTCAATATATTGAGAACAATGATTTTTTGAACATAAATATATTTTAAAATTTTAATTTATATTCAAAAATTATTGCTCTTAATATATTGTGTCAAATTGATGTTTGAGAGCATGTATATAATCAAGAAAACTAGTTGAATACATAGTATCTAGTTTCATACCAATCAGAGGTCATTTGGTCCATCAGCTAGTTTTTTTAACATGAATTAAAATTTTCAAATATATTTATGTTAAAAAAATCATTACTCTCAATATATTTAGTCAAATTGACATTTGAAAACATGAATGGTAGAGAGACACATAGAAATTAGTTTCATGACAATATGAAGTCATTTGGTTAATTAGCCAGTTTTAGGCAAAATCGGCTATGTACCAAACATCAAATTGACATTTGAGAGCATAAATATAATCAAGAGAGATAGTCAAACACATAGAAACTAATTTTATGTCAATCTAAGGTTATTTGGTTCATTAATTAATTTTACCAAAAATCAACTTTGATAAAAAAAAAAGTAAATCAGTCAAAAAATCAGTCGACTGATTTACTCATAATTTCTACGTTTTGGCACAGAGCTAAATCAATTGACAGGTTCAAAAAACCAATCGACTGATAAGGATAAAATTCACTCTGCTTTTTATTACATTAATTAAAATGATATCTTTTTATTCATCATTAAATAGTGTTCATTACATGTTTATTCCCCAAATTACCACTACAAGAAAAAAGTCTAACAACAATAAATTTTCACTATTATCGTAACCTCTTTAGAATTATTATTAAAGGTCATATTGTTAAAGGGGATGTTCTAAGACAATGATTTAAAACCATTATCTTTGAAGGCAAAGACAACAATTTTACAATGATAAAAAATAATTACCTTTTTTCCTATAAAAAACAAAAAAAATAAAATTTAATATAAAATTTTATAATATTATAAATCATTTAAAATACAAATTTTGAAAATAAAATTTAATATACAATTTTCTAACATTTGAAAATAATATTTACAATATTCTAAAGAAATTTTATATGCAACCAACAAAATAATAAGTACCTACACTAATAAAACAAAGGTAGAGCAATATAATAATATGAGGTTTTTCTACTTAGATGTCGATGAAGAGGTGACACTATAGCTCCCATTGCTCCTTAACCTGCTAAAGTCTTCATTTTTCGACTTTTCGATATTCTTCCTAGTACCCTTGATGACTCCTGCTCAAATAAATATATATGCTATAAATTAGAAAATATAATTGTATACCTAACATATTGATATAAAGTCTTCCTGGTGTAACCACTTAAATTTTTGCAAATTCATTTCAGCCCCTCTTTGGTTTCAACACATAGCATGAAAAGTGTAAAACCATAAATAAGATTCTAAATCTAATAACTACAAACATCAATAAAGGCTACTAGTTTAGAAAATCTATAACTTATCATAGCTTACTAGTCATTCTGTGCCGATTCTTGTCAACTCCAATCCCAATATGTCTGGAAAAATAATCAAGGACTACATAACATTATGATCAAAATGCTCTAATATAAAGAGTACAAGAGAACATAATTATGTATTATCGAGGAAATGGAAAAAAAAATGAGAGAGAGAGAGACCTTCTCATGAACAGATAAACTGGTATAACCATGGCTCCATCTTGTGCTGCATGCATTACTAACCCAAGCATCAAAATCACTATCTGCAAGGATGAAACCTAGCGACTACTTAAATAAATTCATGAACTATGTATCTCCACCCTGCTCACATGAGAAGACAAAAGAATAATAATCTGAAAATAACATGAACAAATGTTCAAATTTGGGAGGCATCCACATCAAAAGGATTTGAGTTAATACCTAAAAAGACCATGTTGGAAGAAAACCGGAGGGGCATGCCTTTCTCCCAAAGTTATTTTTCTCATGATGAACATGTTGAATGGACAAAAGATAGCCATCTTTAGTCTCAACCTGCAATTTTTACTAGTCCATCAGCAGTTGGAGTTGTGTTTCGAGAAATCAAAGAAAAGCTTTTTTGTTTGCTAACCCATCAAGCTAGATAGTATCATCCAAAGAATCACTTAATTTTGTGCTAACAAATCAGATTCATATAAGTAGAATGGAAAAACTAATAACATAGCAATACTTTTCACATCTTGATAAATCTGAAAAAAGATCAACAAAGTAAATGAATGAGAAAGAGATAGGATCCTAATTCACCATCTCGCTAAGCTTGATACTGATATCTTGAGGTATCAACCAAAAGGGAATCATTCAGTAAAATTAAGTTACTTGTATTATGACCATGCAACCATTAAGTAAAATCATGATAAGAGAGTAAAACAAGATAATATAAAATACATCTAATACAATGGTTATCTAATGCACACAAAGAAGACAAAAATCACATTTTGTAATCAAAATATTGATAGATGATGAATTGAATCAAAATTGTAATATGTTATAATAAATTGTATAAAAGCAATCATAGTCCTTCTTAAAAGAGAGTTTGAGGCATAGGATTACTAGAAAGTCACCTTTTATCAATCTTGACATTGTAAACAGCCAAGGTAGTATCAAGAATAGTGGCTCCAAGATGCTATGATTACTAGAGAATAAATGAAACCTTGTTTAAGATAGTCAATTTTTGTGTACAAGTCCATGATCAGATCATATTTCAACATTTTTTGGTTAACCTATAGCAAAAAAATAACCAAGGCTAAGTTACTACTTATGAAAATTATTTGGTTTATAATAAACAATGAAGTTACTATTAGAAAAAAGATTTATATTCCCTACAATTAGAATAATAAATAATGATCTACAACAAGAAACTATGTATAAGGTAACAAGTGGATTAAGTTGCAATGACAAATTGTAAATTGTCATTATCTTTTATATATTACTTTATTGGAGCAGTTATTTCTTAATTGGATATTGTATATTTTAATCTTCTTAGATGTGTTTCATGCATTATTTCTAATACATGCATAGTGCCAAGATCAATGGTCATAAATAAAGAGTTTTCCATAAATTATATACCTATGTAACCATAAAAAATTAGAGCATATTATCATTATTGCTAAAAAAATAGAGAAAAGTATCATTATTGCTTGTTTTCTTCTGTCACTGAATAGTGAAAGGAAGGCATGTAGGGTGATCGGTAGCCGGCTTGAAGGGGGGTTGGATAGACGGCACCCTAAAATCGATCGCTTCCTATGTATTTGTTAGTACACAGCGGAAAACAAAGAATATAACCACGAATACAAATATGAAAGCTAAATACAAAGGAAGAGATGCAAACCGCTAACACGTTCGTTTACGTGGTTCGGAGATAACTTGCTCCTACTCCATGGCGTGTCCGTAAGGTGGACGATCCCTTAATCCGTCGGTGGATTAGTCCCCGGCAAACTCCGGCTAGCTCAACCTCCTTGTGGGTGGAGAAACCTCACCACAACTCCAACCAAGACCTCTTGGCACACAAAGATCTCTTGAGCACAAAAGACTACTAATTAGACTTTAACCAAGTTCAATTTCGTCAGAGATAACCAAGCTTCTAAGCCTTGGTTATATAGGTCGCGGGTTGAAAACCCCGCCTATCAGTCGACTGCCAAAACATGCAGTTGACTGCCCTCTGTGGAAATTCGACCGTTACATCACAACAGCTAGATACCAGTCGACTGCTAAAACTAGCAGTCCACTGCTCCACACTGACCAAACGAACAGAAGCATTCTATTCGCTCCCAGTCGATTGCACAGTCGACTGCACCAGTCGACTGCTAAAACATACAGTCGACTGCAACAGTAACGCTACAGTACAACTACAGTAACGCTGCGGTGCAGCTACAGTAACGTTGCAGTAAACCCCTAAAACTAGGATTTTACTCCGAGTACAATCTCTCATGCACTCGTACCCTCACCCTTATGACTCACTTGACGCTTCTTTGCAGCCTTGACCTCTTACCTTCAAGCCTACTTCCTTTGGCTCTCGTCCCTCTGATGCATTCAAGCTCGCGACTCGTCCCCAATGTCATCTTTCGCGTATGCCTCGAAGTCGCTTCCCTCAGCCCTTTTCCTCGTTGCCTTTGTTGGTGCAACCTTAGGTCAAGGTTGACCTGGTTGACCCGACTCGAGTTGACCTGACTCGAGTTGTATTTTGATGTTTGACGAGAATAGAAAAGTTGTATCTTGATGTTTGACAAGAATACAAACTTGGGAGATTGTGGGTGCAACCTTCGGTCAAGGTTGACCTGGTTGACCCGACTTGAGTTGACTTGATTCAGTAAAGTCCAAGTATGGAGACTTGGCACGGAAAATTCCAAGCAGGGAGCTTGACACGGGGAAAAGTCCAAGTATGGAGACTTGGCACGGAAAAGTCCAAGCAGGGAGCTTGGCACGGGAAAAGTCCAAGTATGGAGACTTGGCACGGAAAAGTCCAAGTAGGGAGCTTGGCACGGGAAAAGTCCAAGTATGGAGACTTGGCACGGAAAAGTCCAAGCAGGGAGCTTGGCACGGGAGAAGTCCAAGTATGGAAGCTTGGCATGGGAAGTCGGAGAGGGCTCGGCAGCTCGTTCTCCGGACTAGGTCAGAGAGGGCTCGGGAGCTCGTTCTCTGGACCAGACGAAGTCGGAGAGGGCTCGGTAGCTCGTTCTCCGGACTAGGTCAGAGAGGGCTCGGTAGCTCGTTCTCTAGACCGGATGAAGTCGGAGAGGGCTCGGTAGCTCGTTCTCCAGACTAGGTCAGAGAGGGCTCGGTAGCTCATTCTCTGGACCGGACGTGGAAGTCGGAGAGGGCTCGGTAGCTCGTTCTCTGGACTAGGTCAGAGAGGGCTCGGTAGCTCGTTCTCCAGACTAGGTCAGAGAGGGCTCGGTAGCTCGTTCTCTGGACTGGATGAAGTTGGAGAGGGCTCGGTAGCTCATTCTCTGGACTAGGTCAGAGAGGGCTCGGTAGCTCGTTCTTTGGATCGGACGTGAAAGTCGGAGAGGGCTCGGTAGCTCGTTCTCCGGACTAGGTCAGAGAGGGCTCGGTAGCTCGTTCTCTAGATCAGAAAGGCTTTAGGGTTTAAGGCTGGGAAATTGGATCGGTCTGCAGACCGATCCAGTGATACACTGGGTCATCTGATCGATCTGGTGACCGATCAGTAACCAAACAGATTGGGAGAAGGAATGGCCTGATCGGTCCACAGACCGATCAAAGATCGCGGCAACAACTCTCTGTGAGAGTAGGGATCGGTCTGGGGACCGATCAGCCTAGGGCCTGATCGGTCCCCTGACCGATCAGAGCCATCCTGGACCGATCAGGGTGGAGCCTGATCGGTCCAGGTCTAGCCGTTGAGACACAACGGCTAGATTTCTTCTTTCTTCTTCTTCGCAGGTTCATATAAATCAAGGGCCTCTACAGTAGAGTAGAAGGCTAGTTCTTGCTCTTCCTCCTTATTGCGTTTTGAGCTTTGCTGAGCTCCTCTTTGCTGAAGCTTCTTGTGAGCTTCCCTCGACTGGTTGATCAGCTGCTGTTGGCATCATCCGTGAAGTTGCTGCTTCATCAACGGACTCCAGTCGACGAGAAGAAGGCAAGCAAACTTGGTAGAGTGTATTTACATTCATATTATCCATTGTTTCTTGCTTTATTTCTTGTACTCCTTTATTGCTGTTGCAAAAGAGATTGTGGCGAGGTTTCTCCACCCAGAAGGAGTATTTATTAGCCGGTTTTCCGGGGTCTCATCCACCGACGGATTGATAGGATTCGTCCACCTTACGGACACGCCGAGGAGTAGGCGTATCATCTCCGAACCTCGTTATATCATCGCGTTTGAGGTTTGATCTTCTCCACTTTCGTTTCTACATTGTATTTCCGCTGCGCTAACCTAAATTGTAGGAAGAAACGATAATTTGAGGTCGACTATTCACACCCCCCCTCTCTAGTCGCTATCCGAAGGTCCTAACAGCCTTGTCCACGGTCCCTCGGATGTTCCATCCTTCACCGGACCCGAAGCCATCAACCTGAGTCACATGTGTATCCTGCATACTTGCACACTCACATACACATATCAAATAACAAGGGTGAACCTAACTTAAACCCTTTGCCCAAACACCAAAACACATTGTCCCACATACCATTGGGATTGATCCAACAATCTCCCCCTTTTTGGTGTTTGACAATACGTTTAAGTTAGGGAAAACAAATAGCAAAATAATATGCTAAAAACAATGGACTTACGATGCCAAGGCTACATACTTGGACTTACACCGCCAAATGGACTTACGTTGCCAAGGCTACACACTTGGACTTACACCGCCGAATGGACTTACGTTACCAAGGCTACACACTTGGACTTACACCGTCGAAACAAAAATGCAAACATGCATTGGAACCTATCCCAAGGCTCTCCCTACACCTATGCTCCCCATTGAGCTAGAAAATTTTTCATATAAGGCTTTTTAAGAACCAATCACAAGGCTCCCCCTACACCTATGCTCCCCAATGATTTAGGATTTAAGAACCTATCACAAGGCTCCCCCTACACAAAGGCACTAAGGTTTTCCCAACTAAACCTTTACTTCTCTCCCTTTGCCTAACATCCAAAAAGCTTTCAACAATATCTCAATTGTCGAAAACTTATCATCAAATTGACCCTAAACTCGTGTATTTATTCTCCATGGATCTCATACATAAATACGAGCTGACCCGGTCAAAATCCAGTGTTGAAAACACTTTCAGACTGGTATCAGTCGACTACAAGAAGTACCAATCGACTGCCCTTATCGAAATGAGCTTACAGAGACATTCTGTGCTCAAAAATATTGTTACCCGTCGACTGCTAACTGTAGCAGTCGATTGGTACGCTATTTCTGAAAAATCAACCTTTTCTGACCAACTTTAGAAATGCACCAGAAATTCCACAGACCTCCAAAAATTCTCAAATTTTGTGGAGAGGTCTATTTTATCAATGTCTACTTGGAAAAAATATATATAAAAATATATTTATCATAAATCCCAAGATTGACATAAAATACAAAACTAGCTAAAAAGTTCAATTGAACCTTGACCTAAAGTCCTAGTTTTGACTTTCTCTTGATGTATTTGCCCATACTAACCCACAATGTATCCCTAGCATTGGTTTATATGGAATCTATAGATCCAAAATCAATTATCATGCTATATGACTCCAACGTCATATTTCTAAGCATGAAACATAAACCAATTGTGCCAAATCCCTAGGTTTGAGACTCAAGTCCGTCTCCAAACCACTTGGCACATTCCATAACTTGTCTAGACTCCCAAGTAAAACCCACTTGAGATCCATTGGTCATGGGTCCCAATTTGACTCTTAGAGCTCCCCTAGAGCTCTTAACCTTAGTCACCTCCCTAGGTGACTCATCTACAATAGCTAGGCCACATCGGTGCACCTCCGGTGACACTTGGCCTACAAACCTAATCTTCTTAACCTTGGACACCTTGTCTTTGGTTAATTTTTCCTTACTTTTAAATGACTTTCCCTTGCCATTTCTTGACTTTTCCTTGTTATAGTCATATGTAACTCTAGCATACGACTTTCCCTTGGCATTGGAGCTACTAGATCGATATCGCAAACCTGATCTATCATTGTTGGGTCTTTGGCTACCCAACACCATACCTAAACCCTTAGATCCAACATTGAATATTTCTAGGGTTTTCTTCAATTTATCAAGCTTTGCCTTCAAAGCTTGATTTTCTCTTTCTAGGTTCCTAAACCTAGAGTCAACATGTCCACCATGGACATTCCTAGACCTACCCTTTCTAGGCATGTGTCTCCCCTTCTTGGGATTAATGCCTTGGGTCTCCTTAGGTCTACCATTTCTAAATCTATCATGCATAGATTTCCTAAGGTTATGATCCACATTTACCCTACTCCTATCATGATATATAAATCCAAATTTTTCATTGCTACATAATGATAATCATTATTTTTCCTAGCATGCATGGAGAAATTTAAAATTGACTTCAAATTTAAACTAGGGTTTACCTTACCCTTTACCTTTGAAACTCCCCCTTGACATGAGCCTCCATTCTTCCTCCACTTCTTCTCCTCCTTCTTCAAATGTGCCAACTTCTTGATTTCTTTCTTCTTTGGGCATTTGGTGTGGTAGTGCCTCATTTCTCCACACGTGAAGCACCTAATGTGCTTCTTCTCCTTCTTCTTCCTACAACTCAAATTAGATTCTAAAGAAATTGAATTGAGTTTAGGAGATACCTCTTTCTTACTAAATGGACATCTACTCTTGTAGTCTCCCTTTTCATTGCACCCGAAGCATACAATATGGTCCTTTGACTTTGCTTCGGTAGAGGTGCTTGCAAGGTTGACCACTTCCAAGACCTCTTCTTCATCCTCTTCACTTGTCTTGGATTCTTCAACCATTGAGGATGTAGATGTAACGACCCGGCCCTTTGGCCTCTTGGGCGACCCTTGTGGTGGCCCAACTAGTGGCCCTTATGTCGTCGACCCATTTGGTGACCTCTCATATCGTCAACCGACGACCCTTTGGTCGTGCCGTTACTCACTAGGATTTTCCACCCCTGGCAGTGGATTTTTGCCTCTCCCAGGATTCGAACTCTAAACCTCCAGACTTAAGTATTAGAGTTTATGAATCCGGGTAACCAAGTGAGATGTTGTCACGCCCCAGGAAAGTCCCTGTCCGAAGAAATTTCGGCAGCACCTCCCCTGTACGGCAGACAATCTAAAACTTTCTACATCCACAATATACATCAGCCACATGCGGCTAGAATATATACACAACCACACAGTTATATATATCATCAACCCACTCGGCTGGAACAAAACTAACACAACGGAAAATGACAGAAACCAAATACAAACCAAAACACAAAAACTGCTAGCCGGCTAGGCTTACACAACCAACAACCAATACAAAATACCACATAACAACATCAACACTCCAAAAACAAAACCAGAGTACAGAGCTAAACAAACTGATACATAAACAAATAAAACATAAGTGAAACCGATAAGTCTTCTGATGTGACATGGGGACCAACAGACAGGATACTCCAAGCGACACCATAAACAACCTGGTACCTGAAAAATATAGTGTCCACGGGGGTGAGTTCAACAACTCAGCGAATACCAATAGACATGTCTAGTAAGATATATCTAACAGCAATAAACATGGAATCCAGCTCCCTAATCATATTTAGGAAATATGCAAAACTGGAAGATAATTGAGGAAGTTGTACTCACCAAGAACTCCTATACAGACAAAAGGGTCGTCAAACCAGATACACACTATGCCTCTTGTATGCATGTCAAACAAATGCATCCACCAAAATGTAGCATATAACTGCAGCAAACACAAGTAAATAAATGCATATGGTGCCAATGATATGGTCACCCCTGACGCCAGTCAATCATCTCACACACAAATGGTGAGACTGAGTGGGTAGGGCTGTGACAACCGTGCACTCTGACATCACTACCCCTGATGAGTGACCGAGTGGACGGGATGCTGTCGGAGTACACACATACTCCTACCCCAAATCATAAATGGGGGAGCGCAATGCTCTCATCTCCCGGTACACGATGACGGGGAGGGATCCCTGACGTGCTACCACGCTGCGTCACGCTACCCATGAGCGGACCAACAGAGCACCGAACAGAGCAAAACTGACGTGCTACCACGCTGCGTCACGCTACCCATGAGCGGACCAACGGAGCACCGAACAGTGATGAAACTGGCGATATGCTCTACAATAATGGAGCAGCCTATCACGCAGCATGCAATCATGCGAATGGTACATGAAAATAAGCATGACAATATCCTGAACCAAATCCACATATATATATAAAAATGTGTACCCTAGTACAAGTAAGTCAAATCCACAGATCTAGGGTATATAGGTCCTCTATGGTATAACAACCTAGGTCCTGAACATATCCACCTCCATAAAATATGTACCAACAATATACATGGACCAAAGCAAAAAGTCTAGGTACACAGATCAGATATGATAGAAAAACATAGGTATTTGATAATCTAGATTCACATGCCAGAAAATAAAATCCAGAACCTAGTCCTAACCTCAGTAAGGTATGGTATGTCACTTACTCTAGGAACTAAGGTACTCATGGCAATAATCATGAAACGTAAACATGGATACATAACAAACACCCAACAGAACATGCTATGTGTAACAAACAGTGACATACCAAAGGCAAACATGATTATTGCTTGTAGCTATACAATACTATGCATATCAAATTGACAATATCATAAAAGATAAGTCAAGAGGTACCCGCCTTTAATTGTAGATCCTGTCCAGAAATCCTACGTTGAGACGCTCGTTCCAAAACAAAATCCTGCGATCACATATGGTATGATATCACTAGTCAAGTAAGAACTAGTTAGCTAAATTCATCATAAACCAAATAGCTAATGATTCGGTAATAAGGGGGACCCCCCCTTTTAATCAAAGTCAACGCCACGTGGAGGTTGAAAGGTAAAAGTTCAACCAGAGGTTTGTCCAAGCGGATAAAGATTGGGGCGACCGGCCGAACGTTCCGAACGGAAGCAAAGACACCCCGGCTGGGCGTCGGGGTTCCGACACTCATGTTGAACAGGGTTGTATGGCCGAGCGGGTAACCCGCTCAGCCGAAGGCTTAAAGTAGAAATACTGCGAAGTCTCCACAGAGCACACAACCGGGAATCTCCCGAGCGGACTAGCACATAGGATCAGCCGGACGTGAGGGGACTGCCGACCGGCCGGACGCTCGGAATAGGGTAAGAAGAGACAAAAGGACAAGGGAACATCCTCTGACAGCGGGTATGTTCAACGATCAGGCCATACGCAGGATCTTACGACAGAGGGTTCCGTTGTCCCATCAGAGATGTGCTCAGACTGTAGCAGTATGGTGTCAGGTAAGCTCTTCTAACAAGCCCATACTGAGGTATGGTTAGTGGACACGTATTCGCCTCGGTATATGTGCGTGAGCCTCTTCACAACTCTATATAAGGGGTCTCACACTTTGCCTGAGGTACGCATTCTCGCATATTCAGAGCCACTTTCTCGTCTTCCTCTTGCCTGACTTGAGGGTCGGAGGGTCGTCGCCGGGAATCCCCTCCCGGCCCGACTTCCTTGCAGGTTAGTCGGAGGTCCACACGACCGGTCGAAGATCTACGTCAGCAGTTCGGAGAGCACCACGTGCCCAACGTCCGTTGATTTAGCGTTCGGATAGGATCAATTTGGCGCCGTCTATGGGAACGCTCTTGTATCCAATCGGAAGCAATGGACGAAGCTGGACGACCGCACTCGGTGATGCTCTCCACAGAGGAGCTCAACGCGCTGATCGAGACAAGAGCAGCTAAGCTTGTGGAACAAAAACAGAAGGCACAAGCCGAGCGGATGGAGCAACAAGCGACGTCCGCATCGGGAGGCCGAGCGGAAGCACCCGTTGCCATGGTTCCGTTTCATCGGGCCCTATTCCGCACGCCTCCTGAAGCCGCAGCATTCAATCGTGATCGAGGATCTTCATCAGACGAAGTGCCAATACGAGACAACAGAAAAGGCAAGGCCCCCCGAGCGGACACCTCCCCCGAGCGAATCAACCGTCAATTCTCGGAGGCCATCTTGCGGGACCCTCTGCCAAAGCACTATGTGCCCCCGGCGATCGGTGAATACAATGGAACCACCGACCCGGACGATCACCTGGGTAAGTTTGACAACACAGCCACCCTTCATCAATACACAGATGGAGTAAAGTGCCGAGTGTTCCTTACTACCCTCTCGGGATCGGCACAACGGTGGTTTCGAAGGCTGCCGGATGGATCCATCACAAGTTTCAAGGACTTCCGCACGGCCTTCCTCCACCATTTTGCAAGCAGTCGGAGTTATCAGAAGACTAGCGTCAGCCTATTTGCCATCAAACAAGAGCCCAGAGAGCCACTCAGAGCTTATATCCAACGGTTCAACCGAGTGGCCATGGATATTCCAACGGCCACCTCAGAAACGATGATGAACGCGTTTACACAGGGCCTCGTGGACGGTGACTTCTTCCGTTCACTTATTCGAAAGCCGCCCCGAGACTACGATCATATGTTACACCGGGCTAATGAATATATCAATGTGGAGGAAGCCCAGGCGGCCCGAAGGAAGGAAGCTTCAACTGAGCGTCCACCCCCTACCGAGCTGAAGACGCACACTGCTCATCAGCCGCCCAGAGGACCGCGAGCTAAAGTAGTCCACCCCCAGCAACATGCAAGATCCCACGCCATTCAAGAAGTATCTGCCGAGCGACCCAAATCTAAAAAGAAGGTATGGACCCCAATGTTTTGCTCATTCCATCGGACAGACACACATAATACAAGAGATTGCCAGAGCCTTCCCCTGATCGCCCACCCCGTGCCCCGGGGTGGCTACCGTCGATCACCATCATCCGATAGGAGACAACGACATCATGAGGCCAATAGGCAGATACCCGACAGGCGACAACATAAGTCTCCCGAACGACATTACCCTCAAAGGCACGAGGACAATCCCTGGGTGTCTAGGGAGCGGCCTAGGCCGTCCGCTCGGGAAGAAGAAAACAGAAGTAACACTTCCCGAGGTAAAATCAACATCATTGCTGGCGGGCCGACCGGAGGTGACTCCAACAGAGCAAGGAAGGCGAGCGTCAGGCAGTTTCAGATCCATGCGATCGGCTGCAGCCAAGAACAGGCGAGCGGTCCCGAAATCAGTTTCGGGGCCAGGGACTTGGAAGGAGTCGAAGTGCCACATGACGACACTCTTCTCATCAAAGCGGTAATAGCTAACTATACTATTCACCATGTTTTCATCGATATAGGAAGCTCGGTCAATATTATATTCAAAAAGGCCTTCGACCAACTGTAAATTGATCGAGCCGAGCTGCTTCCCATGACAACCCCCCTCTACGGGTTTACGGGCAATGAAGTTCTGCCGGTCGGACAGGTCCGACTGGCTATTTCGCTGGGAGAGGAGCCGCTCAGAAGGACGAGGACTGCCAACTTCGTCGTGGTCGACTCTCCTTCAGCATACAAGGTCATCTTGGGGCGACCGGCGCTCAGCGAGTTCCGAGCGGCCGTCTCCACCTTCCACCAGAAAATCAAGTTCCCGGTGGAGGATAAAGTAGGAGAAGTACGAGGAGACCAGCTGGCCGCTCGGCGATGCTACGTCGAGATGGTCCGAGCAGAAGCTAACTCCGCTCGGAAAATGCCACGGATCAAGGTGAACGCCATAACCGAAAAACCACCCTCTTTGGTTTATGAAGAAAAAGAGGAAGTGCATATTCACCCGACCCGACCGGAAGCAACCACCTTCATCGCGGCCGATCTGGAGGCAAGCCAGAAAAAGGAAGTGATCAAATGTCTCTAGAAAAACACTGATGTCTTCGTTTGGTCGACGCATGAGCTGCCCGAAATTTCTTCAAGTATAGCGCAGCTGCCGATCTCTTTAAAGACATGGAGGAGACTTTCCGAACGCTGATGAAGTATGGAGTTAAGCTGAACCCTCAGAAGTGTCTGTTTGGGGCAAAAGGCGGGCGTTTCTTGGGCTATATAGTGACCGAGCGGGGCATCGAGGCCAATCCCAGCAAAGTGAAAGCATTACAAGACATGCCGCCCCCAAGAAATCTAAGGGAAGTACAGCGCTTGACCGGTCGGATAACAGCATTGTCCAGATTCATCTCGAAGACTGCCGACCGGAGCCTGCCTTTTTTCAAAATCTTGCGCAAAGCCACTAAGTTTCATTGGGATGAAGAATGCGATCGGACGTTTGAAGAACTGAAGACATATCTGAACTCTTTGCCTGTGCTAACCAAGCCAGCTGTGGGTGAGCCGCTTTGTATCTACTTATCTTCAACCGAGCAGGCAGTAGGCTCGGCACTAGTGAGGACGAGCGGAGAAGAACAACTAGTGTACTTCTTGAGCCACATTTTAAAAGACGTTGAATCTCGCTACATCGGGCTCAAGAAGCTGGCTTTTGCTTTGGTCCTCGCCGCTCGACGACTTCGTCCCTATTTCTTAGCTCATACTATCATCGTCCGGACAAATAGCCCCTTGGGAAGAGTGCTGTTGAACCCAGAAGCGTCCGGACGGCTCATCAAATGGACCACGAAGTTGAGCGAATTCGACATTCAGTATCAACCCCGTTCGGCGATAAAGGCGCAGTCCTTGGCAGATTTTGTCACCGAAGTGCAAAAGCCAGAACCCGAAGCTATGTGGAAAATATTTGTGGACGGATCGTCCACTCGACTCGGGAGCGGGGTTGGCGTGCTACTACTCTCTCCCCAAAAAGAAAGGATGCACTTATCCGTTCGGTTGGACTACAGAGCCATAAATAACGAAGCGGAGTACGAAGCCCTCATAGCCGGCTTGTAGGCAGCTCGGCATGTAGGAGCCGGTCGGGTGACAATCCATTCGGACTCCCAGTTGGCCGCTCAGCAACTCTCAGGCACTTTTGAGATTAACAACGCTCGGCTCAAACTTTACGCTGAAGCCTTCAAAAAGCTCAAGGCCAACTTCAGAGAAGTTATTGTCCAGAAGATACCCCGAGCGGAAAATCAGGCGGCAGATGAATTAGCCAAACTAGCAAGTTCAATATCACCGGTCGTCATCCAGCAACCAATTGAACAAGTAGCTTTGGTGGCTCACGTCGACCGGATGGAGGGTCTCGCGTTTCCGAGCGATTGGAGGACGACCATCATGAAGTTTCTTCGATCGGGTACAACACCATCTGATCGGGAAGCAGCCCAGCTATTAAGGAGGAGAGCCGATCGGTTCACGCTCATTGGAGACCAACTCTACAAGAAGGCTTTCTCTCGCCCACTGTTGAAGTGTGTAAGCTCGGAGGATGCGGAGTACATCCTCCACGAAGTGCACCAAGGATCGTGTGGGGGACATCCGGGCGGACGATCGTTGGCCAGGAAGATCTTGCTGGCCGGATACTTCTGGCCAACCCTGCAAACAGACGTCACTCGGACCGTCGCGATGTGCCTCCTGCTAGAAGTACCACAACTTCTCCCACCGACCGACAGAGGAGATGAAAGCGTCTACGGTAGCCTTTCCGTTCGATCAATGGGGAATGGATATCGTGGGTCCATTCCCTATGGCGACCGGTCAGCGGAAGTTTCTACTGGTGGCGGTCGACTATTTCTCCAAATGGGTGGAAGCCGAGCCGCTGGCGAATATCACAGAGCAAATGGTCAAAAAATTTATCTGGCAGCATATAATCTGTCGGTTCGGCATTCCTCGTCGGCTCGTATCTGATAATGGGCGGTAGTTCGTCAGGAAGCAGCTCGAAGAATGGTGCAACAGTTATGGCATTGAGCAACACTTCACTTTCGTGGCGTATCCCCAGAGTAACGGCCAAGCGGAAGTAACCAACAGAGAAATACTCAGAATTCTTTGAGCCCGACTGGACCACATAGGAGGAAGTTGGGTGGACGAGCTGCCAGGCGTTTTATGGGCCATTTGCATGACTCCAAAAGAGGGAACGGGCGTCACGCCGTTCCATTCAGTGTACGACGGCGAAGCGGTCATCCCGGTTGAAGTCGGCATCGAGTCCGTCCGAATCCAGAATTATGATGATGATAACGCCGAGCGGAGGAACATGGAATTGGACCTGATTGATGAAGAGCGAGCCAAAGCGTCCGTCCGGCTGATGGCATACCGGCAGAGGATGAAGCAGAATTACAACCGGCGCGTGATCCCTAGGGAATTCCAAGTCGGCGACCTAGTGTGGAAGAAAGTAAAGCCGGTCGGCGACGTTGGCAAGCTGGAGGCTCCTTGGGCGGGCCCATTCAAAGTCATCGATAAGCTCCGCTCGGGTGCTTATTATTTGAAGGATGAAGACGGACGACGGCTGGACCGACCATGGAGCGCGAATCATCTCCAGCCGTACCGGGCTGGATGAGAGGTGCGCTAAATGTAATTTTATATATGTTTTGGTCGTCCATGTCCTTGTAATGCAGGAAGCAAAATGATAAAAGATGGCAAATATCTTCGCCGAACGGAAGTGTTAAGATTAGCCTTAAAAGGTCGTCGAGCTCCGACGTTAAAAATCGAGAGTCGAGCCGGCGACTATAAACCCTCTGAGCGGAAGACCGTCGAGCTCCGACATTAAAAATCGAGAGTCGAGTCGGCGACTATAAACCCTCCGAGCGGAAGACCGTAGAGCTTCGACATTAAAAATCGAGAGTCGAGCCGGCGACTAT
Organism: Zingiber officinale; assembly: GCF_018446385.1. Lineage (NCBI taxonomy): Eukaryota > Viridiplantae > Streptophyta > Magnoliopsida > Zingiberales > Zingiberaceae > Zingiber > Zingiber officinale. The sequence continues at coordinate 75,144,942 of NC_055999.1, forward strand.
AAACCCTCCGAGCGGAAGACCGTCGAGCTCCGACGTTAAAAATCGAGAGTCGAGCCGGCGACTATAAACCCTCCGAGCGGAAGACCGTCGAGCTCCGACGTTAAAAATCGAGAGTCGAGCCGGCGACTATAAACCCTCCGAGCGGAAGACCGTCGAGCTCCGACGTTAAAAATCGAGTCGCGCCGGCGACTAGAAACCCTCCGGCCGGAAGACCGTCGAGCTCCGACGTTAAAAATCGAGAGTCGGACCAAACCCTCTGAGCGGAAGACCGTCGAGCTCCGACGTTAAAAATCGAGGGTCGCGCCGGCGACTATAAACCCTCCGAGCGGAAGACCGTCGAGCTCCGACGTTAAAAATCGAGAGTCGCGCCGGCGACTATAAACCCTCCGAGCGGAAGACCGTCGAGCTCCGACGTTAAAAATTGAGAGTCGAGCCGCCGGCTATAAACTCTCCGAGCAGAAGAACGTCGAGCTTCGACGTTAAAAATCGAGAGTCGAGCCGGCGACTATAAACCCTCCGAGCTGAAGACCGTCGAGCTTTGACGTTAAAAATCGAGAGTCGAGCCGGCGACTATAAATCCTCCGAGCGGAAGACCGTCGAGCTCCGACGTTAAAAATCGAGAGTCGAGCTAGAGACTATAAACCCTCCTAGCGGAAGACCGTCGAGCTCCGACGTTAAAAATCGAGAGTCGAGCCAAAGACTATAAACCCTCCTAGCGGAAGACCGTCGAGATCCAACGTTAAAAATCGAGAGTCGCGCTGGCGACTATAAACCCTCTGAGCGGAAGACCGTCGAGCTCCGACGTTAAAAATCGAGAGTCGAGCCTGTGACTATAAACCCTCCGAGCGGAAGACCGTCGAGCTCCGACGTTAAAAATCGAGAGTCGAGCCGGCGACTATAAACCCTCCGAGCGGAAGATCGTCGAGCTCCGACGTTAAAAATCGAGAGTCGAGCCGGCGACTATAAATCCTCCGAGCGGAAGACCGTCGAGCTCCGATGTTAAAAATCGAGAGTCGAGCCGGCGACTATAAACCTTCCGAGCGGAAGACCGTCGAGCTCCGACATTAAAAATCGAGAGTCGAGCCGGCGACTATAAACCCTCCGAGCGGAAGATCGTCGAGCTCCGACATTAAAAATCGAGAGTCGCGCCGGCGACTATAAACCCCCTGGCCGGAAGAAGACAATAAAGAAGGACTTTGTAAGTTGATGGGGCAGATCGGTCAAGTAACTAAAAGTACTTCGTTAATGTCCGACAGAAATCCCGTTTGCAAATAGGATATATTCAACCGAGCGGACTAGCTATGCAAAATACTTCGTAAAAACCCCTTCCGAACACAAGAAAGGTGGGAGGAAAGGCGAATAACGAGGAGAATTTAAGGGAACACGAGCAACGGTAGTTGGTAATCCGAGCGGCCAGCACACATACTAAATAATAAATGAGAAAGCAAGCGAAAGGATAGCATTTAAGACATTAAGGCCGATCGCCTGAATTACAAAAAAGTGATCATTTTTAGCCGAGCGACCGAATTACATATAAACTTCTATTCTAAATAATCGTAAAGATCCTTCGGGATGCTGTCGAGGAGCGCCACTTGATCTGCAGCCGGGATGAGAGCGGAGTCGGGAAGGAAACCCTTGGACTTCAAATATGTTGTGGTGGTGGTCATAGCAAGGTCGAAGGCAGTGTACATCCGTTCGCAGACTTTCTCTGAAAATTCAGCCGAACGGATGTAGTTTAGCCGCAGGGCTGCGAATCGGCCAGGCTCAGCGTCTTGATATTCCTTGAATGCCGCTTGGGAGGCTGCGAGGGACTCCCGTAGAGTTTTCAGCTCTTCCTTATGCTTATTTGCAGCGGCCGAGCGGCCCGCCTTCTCTCCATCGAGCTGCTCCATCAACTCCTTTACTTTCTGCTCCAAGCCCCGAGCCTCGACATTCTTTTTCTCCAGATCGGAGATAGCCGTGTTTTTTCGAGTGGTGGCTAGGCTTATTTTTTGGTCGAGCGTCTTGACTTGCCACTCGAGCTCGGCCAAAGTGTGGGCCTGATCGACCGTCTTCTTCTGCTCGGCTGCCAGCAAGTCTTGGGCCTTTTTGAGCTGTTTCTGTAGCTCGGCATAGGAAGGGCCTTGGGAGCCGGACGGGCCGCCCGGAGCTTTCAGCCTTCTCAATTCTTCGTCTACCATCGCTAGACGGTTGGAGACAACAATCTCCTCTACCCATCTCTGCAATTAACAAATTCATTAATAGCCGATCGGAAAGAATGCATAAAAACTTGGAAGAAAATGCACTTACCCCGGTGGCCTGCTGCATGTGGCTATTGGCCAGGTTCCTCAGCGGAATCATAGCGACGTGGGCCCGAGCGTCGGCCCACATTTCAGCTAGGGGCCCTTTCAAGGTGATCGTGTGCTCGGGCGCGGTTGGTTGATCGGCCTCGGGCATCAGTTCTTCTGTTGGGAGGTGAAGTGAGACCCTAACGGTGCAGCGCCGACTGGGGGTCGTATGGGCGGAAGCCGGAGAAGGATCGAAAGCCGGCGCAGAGAACTGGGACAAAATTGTTGAACGCTGGACTTGGCGGGGAATGGGCGGAAGGACGCTGACTGGAACGGCCTCAAGAGGGTCCGCCGACGCGCCCAATTGCGATGGGGTCTGATCGGAGGATATCGCCTCTACCGCTGGAGCTTTGCCTCGAGAATCAGCGGTGGTCCGCTCAGATGGATGGACCGCAGATGTAGCCGAGCGGAGTGGTGTCTCCGTGCGGCGCCTCTTTTGACGGAGGGGGCGTTCCTCCTCCTGAGCCGAGCCTTCCTCCCGGACGGAAGGCTCTCGACTAGCAGTTGCGCCAGCCGCTGGCTCTGGGAGAGAAGCCTGAGCGGCCGAATCCCCAGCATTTGTCTCCCTTTCTCCTTCATTTGAGCCGATCGGCTGGATGCCAAGCGTCTCCATCTCTTTTGCAGCCGCGGCCTCGAGCGCCGCCTCCTTCCTCTTCAAAATTCCAGCCATCACCGACTCCATGACAATGTTTGTTGTAAAGGAAAACAGAGAAAATCAGTTAGCAATTAAAACGAATGCACAAAGTAAAATTCTTACCGAAGCCGCTCGGAAGGGGGGTCCTGATCGGACTCAGACCGAATATATACATCACCCCTTCAGGTAGGAATTTGTTGATGTCAAACCTCAGACCAGCCAGCATGTTGGCGACATGAAGATAGTCCGGTCGGGTTTTGAACCTTTTGAGCTCTGGTGAGGTTGGTGGTCCGATCTGCCACTTCGTTAGGATGGGGGCCCGCTCGGGAAGGCGAATATAAAAGTAGAATTCTTTACAATGCTTATTGGAAGAAGGTAGTTTATTGAAGAAAACTAAGCCGGGCCGAGCCTGTAACATGTAAGTGCCCGGCTCAGATTGCTTAGGGTAGTAGAAATAGTAGAAAATCTCCGGTCGGAGGGGAATGTTATGGATTTTGAATAGGACGACAACGCCGCATAGAAGGCGGAAAGTGTTGGGAACTAGGCTTCCGAGCGGAATGCCGAAGAAATTGTAAACGTCAATGATAAAGGGATGAATTGGAAGTCGCAGACCGGTAGTGAACTAGTCGCGGAAAACACAAAAGGCTCTGTGCGGCGGTTTGTGTGGCCGAGCGGAGGGAGTGGGTAGGATAATTTCGAGGTCGGAAGGGATGTCAAAGTTATTTATCAGAGTATCGACGTCGCGCCGATCGAATCGCGACTCCATGGTAGTATACTATGGGCCTAGAGCTTGGTCTAGAGGTTGGGAGGAGCTAGCCATTGGCCGAGCGGACAAAATCAAAAAAGGCAAAAAGACGAAAGGCAGAGGATAAAAGAAGATGACAAACGAAAAGAGGCCCCGAGGATCAAAACTCGGAAGAGAAATGCAAAGAAAACACAAGAACCAAAGAGAGAAAGAAGGAGAACCTTACAACGAAAGGAGGATCGAGGAAAGCGCACCAGAGATCGCCGAAAACAAGAGCAAGATCGTCGAAAATCTAGAACGCGAGAAGCAGCAGTAAGCACGCGACAGCAGAAGTGAGGCGAAGGGAAGAAGAAAAGCCTTTATAGGGTGGAGCCCGAGCGGCCTCCACCGTCGGATTCAGGTCGCGAGAACCGGAGCACGAATCGCACCGTTCATTTCAAACCCCCTCGATCCCGTCAGAACGCCACGCCGCCGCCGTACAGTGACGGCAGCCTCGACACGTGGCATTCGGCCACTGGAACGCATTTAATGAGCGCATGCTCGACCTTAATGATGAAGAATGGCGAAAACTTCGAAAAGATACCGAGGAATGTTGGCGTTGACTGGCGTTTTAGCTGCCCCCGTGTGTTCGAGAAGAAGCCTTGATGCATATGGACGCCGCTCGGCACAACTGATGGTCCAATCAGTCGGACTAATCGCCTCCTTCGACTAGACTTGAAGGGCAGGCAAGTGATCCGGTAATAAGGGGGACCCCCCTTTTAAGCAGAGTCAACGCCACGTGGAGGTTGAAAGGTAAAAGTTCAACCAGAAGTTTGTCCAAGCGGATAAAGATTGGGGCGACCGGCCGAACGTTCCGAACGGAAGCAAAGACACCCCGGCCGGGAGTCAAGGTTCTGACGCTCATGTTGAATAGGGTTGTATGGCCGAGCGGGTAACCCGCTCGGCCGAAGGCTTAAAGTAGAAATACTGGGAAGTCTCCACAGAGCACACAACCAGGAATCTCCCGAGCGGACTAGCACATACGACCGACTGGACGTGAGGGGACTGTCGACCGGCCGGACGCTCGGAATGGGTTAAGAAGAGACAAAAGGACAAGGGAACATCCTCTGACAGCGGGTATGTTCAACGATCAGGCCATACGCAGGATCTTACGACAGAGGGTTCCGTTGTCCCATCAGAGATGTGCTCGGACTGTAGCAGTATGATGTCAGGTAAGCTCTTCTAACAAGCCCAAACTGAGGTATGGTTAGTAGACACGTATTCGCCTCGGTATATGTGCGTGAGCCTCTTCATAGCTCTATATAAGGGGTCTCACACTTCGCCTGAGGTACGTATTCTCGCATATTCAAAGCCACTTTCTCGTCTTCCTCTTGCCTAACTTGAGGGTCGGAGGGTCGTCGCCGGGAATCCCCTCCCGGCCCGACTTCCTTGCAGGTTCATCGGAGGTCCACACGACCGGTCGAAGATCTACGTCAGCAGTTCAGAGAGCGTCACGTGCCCAGCGTCCGTTGATTCAGCGTTCGGACAGGATCAGCTAACTTATTCCAATCTGAATCAGAATCTATATATTAATTCCATTTCAATTATCAACCCCAAATCTGGTAGTTAACCAATCTCATTAATCCTGTTAGGTTTAACTCAATCCATAACCTCTTATCATTCCACAACCCAATGAGTAGCTCAATTAAATTTAACTATTCCACAGCATCTAGTTAACAACTACACATTTCCAATTTGAATCTACATTCATGTATAAATCAACAACAACTTACCCAAATCAATGCATTCCATTGCTATCTCATAGCCGGAGAAAGTTGTTGTTGTGAATGTCCAAACCAAGTATCCTACATTACAATCATCACAGTAACATCTTAACATTAGATCTAATTCCACCATAAATCCCAATATCTGAAATCATCCCAATTATGGCACAACAAGCTCCTTACTAAAAGGAGTCTTACCTTTGCTTGACCCGTGATCCAGATATCCCGATCCATATTCATCTATTAGATTACCTTACGGTTGGTTACTGTCGAAGGCACTGCTTCTTTTCCATCTCTGCCGGAGGATGATCTTGCATACTCCTAGATCCGGTGAGAAAGCGTCGTTGGACCTCCTTGTTCCAAATCTGGTGATGAGGAGGGGAAATCAGGTCTAGGGCTAGGGCACAGAAGGCTACGAGCAAGCATCAGAGATGTTGGTCGTCGGTGATCGGGTCGTGGCGGTGGGCTTCGGCTAGGGCACGACGTGCTTCCCTGATCTTGGCCGAGGACAACCCAATGTGGTCGGCTTGAGCAGAGGAGTCGGTGAAACTGCATCTCTGCGAGGAGGAGATGGTAGGACCAATGGTCGACCGGCGGCAGTGGATCAGGGGGAACACACGGCGACGTCGGACAGTAAAGAGGAAAAAGGAAGGCGGCATCGGAGATTAGGGCTCGGGTAGCTTTTCGTCCGTCGGTGCCGGTGGAGATGAGGTTAGGAGACGATAGTAAGGGCGTCGGCGGCGGCGCAATGAAGGGGGAAAAGGGGGTCGGCCGCGTGAGGGCTCGGGAAGAAGGAGGCTCGGCGCGACAGGAAAAAAAGAACGGGCGATCGCGCGTGTGAGGCTCGGTGAGGGCACGGGGAGGAGAAGAAAATAAATAAGAAAAAGAAAAGGAAAAGAAAATAAATAAATAACTAAATCTTTTCCTCGCTTAAATGGGTAGCCTAAATTGGCTCTCCCGAGCTCCGTTTTTACCCCCGTTAACTCGTCCGTACGAGCTCCGAAAAATTCATGAAAATTTTTCAAAAATTCCAAAAAATTCCCTTATTATTATTCTCTATTTTCCGGTATTTTACATTTTCTCCCACTAATAAAAATTTGGTCCCCAAATTTCGTTATCTACCATCAGCTAGTACTAACAACAGATAAAGAGTATAAATGCTGAACGGTAAATTAAATCACACACCTCAGTTGAAAAGATGGGGGTATCGAGCTCGGATCGTATCCTCGAGCTCCCAAGTAGCCTCCTCGTCGGTATGATGCTGCCATCCGACTTTAACCAGCCGGATAGTCTTGTTTCGCAACTGACGCTCTTTTCGGTCAAGAATCCGTACCGGAATCTCCTCATATGTAATGTCAGGCTGAACTGGAACTGGAATATCTGCTAGCACATGTGTCGGGTCGGGCACGTATCTCCGCAGCATAGATACGTGGAATACATCGTGGACGCCTGCCAGGGACGGTGGTAGTGCCAACCGGTAAGCTACCGCTCCGATCCTCTCCAAGATCTCGAAAGAGCCAATATACCGCGGAGCCAGCATACCTTTGAGGCCAAATCTCTTCACCTCTTTCGTGGGTGAAACTCGCAGAAATACATGGTCGCCAATAGAGAACTCTAGTGGTCTGCGTCTCCGATCAGCATAACTCTTCTGGCAGTCCTGCGCCTCTGACATCCTCCGTCTGATAGTACAGACCAACTCTGCATCCTGCTGAGCTCAATGAGGTCCCAACATTTGGGCCTCTCCAACCTCATCCCAGAGGGTGGGTGTCCGACAAGGCCTACCATACAACGTCTCAAACGGTGCCATCTGGATAGCTGAATGAAAGCTGTTGTTATAGGCGAACTCTCTACAAATGGCAAGTGGTCCTCCCAACTGCCTCTGAAATCCATAACACACGACCTCAGCAGGTCCTCTAAAGTATGAATGGTCTGCTCTGACTGTCCATCTGTCTGTGGATGGAAAACTGTACTAAATCGGAGTTGCGTGCCCAAGGCCTGCTGCAGACTCTGCCAGAAACGAGACGTAAACCGTGGATCTCTATCCGAAATGATACTCAACGGAACACCATGTAATCTGATGATCTCCCGGCAATATAGATCTGCCAATTGATCCAGGGAATCTGTCCTCCGGATCGCTAAGAAGTGTGCGGATTTGGTTAATCGATCAACGATTACCCAAATCGCGTCATGGCCTCGTCGTGTCCTCGGCAATCCCACCACAAAGTCCATAGTAATATGTTCCCATTTCCACTCAAGAATAGGAATCCGTTGAAGTAACCCGGCAGGTCTCTGATGCTCAGCCTTCACCTGCTGACAGACAGGACATCTAGCTACAAAATCCGCGATGTCTTTCTTCATACCGTTCCACCAATAGGAATGCCTCAAATCTCGATACATACGGGTCCCGCCTGGATGGATCGTAAATCGAGAGCGATGAGCCTCCTGAAGTAACTCCTGTAAGATCGGATGAGACTGAGGTACACACAATCTGCCTCGGAAGTATATAATACCCTCCTCGTCTCGTGTAAACTCGGTCTGCTGCCCGGAAGCTATCTGACTGCTAATGAACTGTAAATGCTGATCACCAGCCTGGGCCTCTCGGATCCTCGTCCTAATCGACGACTGAGCAACCATGGTAACAAGAATACCCTGCTCTGTCCGTCCCTGCTCCTCAAGGTCTAATTCGAAGAAACCCTGAACCAAGTCTGTAACTGAAACTCGGTGGCAAGCCAAAGTCCCTCTGGACTTCCTGCTGAGTGCATCAGTAATCACATTAGCTTTCCCCGGGTAATAGCTAATGGTACAAATCGTAATCTTTCAGGAATTCCATCCTTCTCCTCAGTCGGAGATTTAGTTTCTTTCTAAGTGAATAGATATTTGAGACTCTTATGGTCGGTGAGAATCTCAAATGTAATACTGAACAGATGCTGCCGCCAAATCTTCAAGGCAAAATTATGGCGGCCAGCCACAAGTCATGTACTGGGTAGTTCTCCTCATAATCCTTCAACTGCCGAGAAGTAGAAGACTACCCTGCCGTACTGCATCAAACAATGCCCAAACTCTGTAGAGATGCGTCGGTATAGAGCACGAATCCGTCATCTCTAGAAGGTATAACCAACAATCGGAGCCGACACCAGTCTCCACTTCAGCTACTGGAAGCTGGTCTTGCCATCCTCAATCCAAGTGAACTTCATGCCTTTCCTGGTCAGGCGTGTAAGTAGCATAGCAATCCGTGAGAAACCCTCAACGTATCTCCGGAAATATCGAGCCAAACAAAGAAAGTTGCGAGCCTCTTCTATAGACTCCGTCTACTCCCAACGGTATCAACCTCGATCACCTGTGGAACCACGGTATACTCCTACTGGTCACCATGTGTCCCAAAAATCTCACAGAAGACAATCCCAAAACGCACTACTGAACTTCGCATATAGATGTTCCCATCGAAACATATCTAGAACTATGCAAAATAGTATGCGTGACTCACCGCAGATCCTAAATAGATCACAACATCGTCAACAAAGACAATGGAAACCGATCCAAACATTCTGGGAATACCAAAATCATCAAGTCTCTGAAAACATCTAAGGCTCCGCAAGCCCTAATGGTAAAACCGAGACACATAATGTTCATATCACAGACATTCCTAACCATAAGATCTCTGATAATAAATCGGAAATCTAATCACCAACAACATAAATCACCTAAGAATAGATCCTCTAGTGTGAGAGCAACGCTCCATCACACAAAAATACCACATATATGGGAGCAACGCTCTACCACAAGAAATCCTCCATATGTGGGAGCAACGCTCAACCACAAATAATCTGAAATAGGTATCTGTAATAAATATGGGAGCAATGCTCCGCTACAAACAATCCGCAATATGTGGGAGCAACGCTCCACCACAAACAATCCATAACATGTGTGGGAGCAACGCTCTACCACAACCAATACATACGTGCCCAAGACACCTAACTATCCAGCTAGAGACTGCACGAGATCTCTCTACCACAGATCATTGTAGGTAGCCTAGGGTATAACACCCAGTAAGCAAATCAAATCCATAGTCAACTCTATCATCATCCTAGTGGGTCGGTCACCCACTAATAGGAGAATTAGTTGACAGGGTAATACAACCAATAACATAATGTAGACACTCAACATTCTACATTCAACATAGGTAGAATCATCATGATGCTACCAACCATACACCTGGCACACGTGCACACACAACATATGTATGATCGACATAATCCTCCAATTAGTACACACCAAACATACTCACAACAAAGGTATAAACCATCGTGATACCTCCAACAATGCATACCGAACCCGTGTGCACATATCAATATAGGTATAATTGACAATACACCTCAAACAACATTCACTTGACATATATACACCTATGCCAAGAGTATAATCAACATATACTTCCAGTAAAGCATACTAAACTCAGGTGCACTCACAAATCAAACCTAATCAACAAGATACTTCCAATAAGACACTCACACCCATGTGCACATACCACGACACAGATTTAAATCGATAAGATACCTCCAATAAAACAATCAGACACGGGTAAAATCCACTAGAAACCCACAACAATCAGAACTGGAAAAGTATACCCACAATAATCATCATCTGGACAAATATACACCCACTACATGCAATTTAAACCGTCTATCATAACACTCCTACAACACATAATAATCATATGTACACCACATAGATATGCAGAATCAGCATATTTAATCCAATCAACCTGATATTCCATATGCTACCTTCTATGTTATCCAACTAGGTGCATACAGTCTAAAATAAAAGTCCACATGGAATAGGATACATCGATCCTCTATAGACTGACCAAATCGATAATGGTATATGACTAATTCAGTCTTTTCCACGTCAGTACGAGTCATGTACCCAAATGTACTCTAGATAACTAACTAAGCACAAATAATCAAAAGATTCGAACCTATAAAAATAGAGTATGACTGTCCTCTACTAATCAAACCAACAAAACTAAATCAGTCATCTACTAACTAATCAAGAATACCTTAATCCTCCACAAGCAACTAAGGTATATCAATATACGACTACCCAAATCAACAAGTGTAAATCAGACTTCTACTGACCAATCTAACAAGAGTAAACCAATATTTACTGATGAAATTAACTAAAATAACATGGTATACTACTGGCTAGGTCAACATAAAGATATAGATACTATCCATTACCCAGCTAATAATAGCAGAGGCTGGTATGTGCCTCAATTTGCTAACCAACTAGTAATAACAGAAGCTAAAAACTACTGGTGTATGATATGATAAATCACCAGAAACTGTAACCCTTACTCTCTATCAAGGTCGATCATCATCAGGGTTTTACCTAATACATAAAATATATGCTATCTCAACTAGACATGTACTAATAAAGAATACTAATACATGTCATAAACTGTAATAGTGAACAGGGCATATACTAACCAAAAAGGTAGGATAACATATACCAACATACCTCCTATAGCTTGGAGATGTCCTGCTGCTGCCAGGTCCCAAAATCCGAAAAGTCACATCGAGAAAACCAAATCACGAAATCCGTAACACCGGAAATAAGACTCGTAATCTGAGCTCTGATACCAAATAAATTGGTATCAGATAAATCTCAAAATCCAGAACACATAGCAAGTATCGTATGCCTACTCTGATACCACTAAATTGTCACGCCCCGGGAAAGTCCCTGTCCGAAGAAATTTCGGCAGCACCTCCCCTGTACGGTGGACAATCTGAAACTTTCTACATCCACAATATACATTAGCCACATGCGGCTGGAATATATACACAACCACACAGTTATATATATCATCAGCCCACTCGGCTGGAACAAAACCAACACAACGGAAAATGACAGAAACCAAATACAAACCAAAACACAAAAACTGCTAGCCGGCTAGGCTTACACAACCAACAACCAATACAAAATACCACATAACAACATCAATACTCCAAAAACAAAATCGGAGTACAGAGCTAAACAAACTGATACATAAACAAATAAAACATAAGTGAAACTGATAAGTCTTCTGATGTGACGTGGGGACCAGCAGACAGGATACTCCAAGTGACACCATAAACAACCTGGTACCTGAAAAATATAGTGTCCACGGGGGTGAGTTCAACAACTCAGCGAATACCAATAGACATGTCTAGTAAGATATATCTAACAGCAATAAACATGGAATCCAGCTCCCTAATCATATTTAGGAAATATGTAAAACTGGAAGATAATTGAGGAAGCTGTACTCACCAGGAACTCCTATACAGACAAAAGGGTCGTCAAACCAGATACACACTATGCCTCCTGTATGCATGTCAAACAAATGCATCCACCAAAATGTTGCATATAAGTGCAGCAAACACAAGCAAATAAATGCAATAAATGCATATGGTGCCAATGACATGGTCACCCCTGACGCCAGTCGGTCATCTCACACACAAATGGTGAGACTGAGTGGGTAGGGCTGTGACAACCGTGCACTCTGACATCACTACCCCTGATGAGTGACCGATTGGACGGGATGCTGTCGGAGTACACACATACTCCTACCCCAAATCATAAATGGGGGAGCGCAATGCTCTCATCTCCCGGTACACGATGACGGGGAGGGATCCCTGACGTGCTACCACGCTGCGTCACACTACCCATGAGCGGACCAACGGAGCACCGAACAGAGCAAAACTGACGTGCTACCACGCTGCGTCACGCTACCCATGAGCGGACCAACGGAGCACCGAACAGTGATGAAACTGACGATATGCTCTACAATAATGGAGAAGCCTATCACGCAGCATGCAATCATGCGAATGGTACATGAAACTAAGCATGATAATATCCTGAACCAAATCCACATATATATATAAAAATGTGTACCCTAGTACAAGTAAGTCAAATCCACAGATCTAGGGTATACAGGTCCTCTATGGTATAACAACCTAGGTCCTGAACATATCCACCTCCATAAAATATGTACCAACAATATACATGGACCAAAGCAAAAAGTCTAGGTACACAGATCAGATATGATAGAAAAACATAGGTATTAGATAATCTAGATTCACATGCCAGAAAATAAAATCCAGAACCTAGTCCTAAACTCAGTAAGGTATTGTATGTCACTTACTCTAGGAACTAAGGTACTTATGGCAATAATCACGAAACGTAAACATGGATACATAACAAACACCCAACAGAACATGCTATGGGTAACAAACAGTGACATACCAAAGGCAAACATGATTATTGCTTGTAGCTATAAAATACTATGCATATCAAATTGACAATATCATAAAAGATAAGTCAAGAGGTACCCGCCTTTAACTGTAGATCCTGTCCAGAAATCCTACGTTGAGACGCTCGTTCCAAAA